>NC_089506.1:65867314-66199457 GCF_036850995.1 Saccopteryx leptura | reverse complement strand
CAATGAATTGTATTTAATTTCCTAAGTGAAATTAAATTCTTGTAAAGCATGCAAAGCCACCAAAGTTGTCACCAGTCAGTGTAGATTATATTGAATTTAGAGAGAAATAAAAGAACTGAAATAAAATAATTAGGTTTTTATGTGTTTCTTAAAATTCCATTATTAAATACTTCCTAATATTTTAACAGATTATTATAATAATCACCTAATTAAATATTTATGTTTGATTACTTTTAACATTGAATTTTTATTTATTTATTTATTTATTTATTTATTGACAGAGACAGAGAGAGAGTCAGAGAGAGTGACAAGGACAGACAGGCAGGAAGGAAGAGAAATGAGAAGCATCAATTTTTTGTTGTGGCACTTTAGTTGTTCAATGATTGATTTCTCATATGTGACTTGACGGGGGGCTACAGCAGAATGAGTGACATCTTGCCCAAACCAGTGACCTTGGGTTCAAGCCAGCGACTTTGGACTGAAGCCAGTGACCATTGGGTCATGTCTATGATCCCATGCTCAAGCCAGTGACTGTGCGCTCAAGCTGCTGAGCCTGTGCTCAAGCTGGTGACCTCAGGGTTTCAAACCTGGATCCTCCATATTTCAGTCTGATGCTCTATCCACTGCACCACCACCTGGTCAGGCACCATTGAGCTTTTTATGTTTAAATAGAATAGGATAAAAAACAAGAATTATGAAAAAACAAATTAATTTATTTGTAGTCATAAATGGTGCACTGTATTTTTCGCTCCATTAAGACACATGGGCATATTCCTCTCCACTTTTTGGGGAAAAATAGTGTGTCTTATGAAGCAAAAAATACAATATTTTCTTAAATATTTTAAAACATCATTTGCTTTAGAATATATTTTTTTCTGATTTTCCTCTTTAAAACCCTAGTTGTGTCTTATGGAGTGAAAAACATGGTAACTATGTGCATAGGTACTTATCTATAGAGGGAAATATGCATCCATATATGTATTATAGAGTCTATATAGTATACATTTATTTTCATCACTTTGCTATAAATAATAATGTTACATTTCCAAATTCAAATTTCTTGAGTTGATCTTAATATCCCAGTTCTTAAATTACAAAGCTTGGAATATGTTTTGATTTATCATTATGAATTCCCAATACTCTTCCTTAGTGAATCAAATTTTCTCTATATTATTTCATTTTTCAATATAGGTCATTTGCCATCAAAATACTGATAGATTTCTTCACTCCATCTTGGATAATTGCAGCATAGTTTATGTGCCCTCAGAAGAAAATCTTTCCACTGAAAAACCTTGCATTGGTTATACCACAGAGAAGGAGATTAAAAAATATATCTGAGAGTGTAGTAGTTACGTGTTAAATTATTGTCAAAAATCTTAATTTGAAAATGTTGACAAGTTGACTCGAGGAAATGGAACTTTGAACATTATATATATTTAGAATTTCCACTTTTATAAGCCCTTATAGTTTTTTAAACATTTTCATGTGCCTGTAAGAATGTGGATCATTGGTATCTTTCAGTTTTCATTTCTCCTATCAAATTCTGTTGTTGTTTTTTTTACAATAATAATAATAATAATAATGTCCTGAAATACACAGAGTTGTGTTGCAAAATTTGTACATGAAACCTGTCTAATTGTGTTAACCAGTTAACCCCATAAATTCAATTAAAATAATAAAATAAAATAAATCATTATTTATATTATTAAGTACAAAATAATGGCAGGAATGTAAAGAATAGCATAGGGAATATAGTCAATAATATTGTGATATTATATATGGTATCAGGTGGTTACTAGAAATATTGAAGGGAACACTTTGTATAGCATATGATTATCTAAACACTCTTATGTATACCTAAAACTTGCAAAATAATATTTAAACTGAAAAAAGGAAGGAGAATGTCATGAGAAAAAATATTTTAAAAAATCATCTGATTCCTGTTTGTCTTATTCATGGTTATACAATAATCATCAAGAAAACAGTAGATTTTTACTAATATTAGTTGTAAAATAAATAACTTAATTAGTGAATAAATTAATATAGAAAAATTCATTTGTAGAATTTCATAGGCAGAAAAATTTCTGTTGTTTTCTCCTGTAAATAAACTTTATTTTCTCCTGTAAATAAACTTTCTTTTTCTTCTTTTAATAATCTTTAGAGGATTTTCCTAGATGAGATTATACCTTGTCTAAATTCCCAAATATGAATAAAAGAATAGGCTGCTTGAATTTATAACAACAAAATAATGAGTGTTTTATTTGTCCAGAGAGGAAATAAAGGTCCTAGTTCACTCACTGCAACACTGATTTGGCAAACTCCTTATCTCAGGAGTTAATAACAGAAGGGCACAGATTATTAAACAAAGTGTTCTCTACCCTGTTTCTTTAATCCTTTGTCACTTATTTCTACATTAATCCTATAATATGGCTTCTTTGTCAAATATCCATTGAGTGATGTGCACTGCTTTGATAAATTATGTATGTCAGAATATTTAATTGAAAAAAAAAAGAATACACACTAGCTAATTTTAGAAAATAAATTTTAAGGCTATTAGTTAGGTCAAGGAATCTCCAGGGAAGATAGCAAATTGGACTTTGAAACTCTAGAGGATCCACAGCCAGAATCAATTCTCAAACCTAACTGGAAGACTGTTCCAGGAAGATCACAATGGCCCACACTCGAATGTGGATAATCTGCCTCACAACTCTGGGACTGAACTTGGCACCATAGCCTTCACCACTTCTACTTTTGAAAGCCAAAACTACCTATTTCAATCTCACATGAAAGTGGATCCTGAATATAACTTGCCTCTTCACCTTGCTTATTTTCAAATTAGAGTGTTAAGGACGCTAATTGGCATGCTGGAGACCACATCATTTGTCTAATTGCTAGCTGCAGGTCAAACTATTTGTCCTAATTTTCTATGATTAATATTTAAAAATTATTATGAATTTAATGGCCT
The DNA here is from genome assembly GCF_036850995.1 of Saccopteryx leptura. Taxonomy (NCBI): domain Eukaryota; kingdom Metazoa; phylum Chordata; class Mammalia; order Chiroptera; family Emballonuridae; genus Saccopteryx; species Saccopteryx leptura. The sequence continues at coordinate 66,196,492 of NC_089506.1, read as the reverse complement.
CAGATATCACAGACTGGTTATTTTATAGCTCTGGAGGTTACAATTTCAAGATGGGTCACACTGGGCAGAAATGACGATGATTGTATAGCTCTATTCTTTTTCATTTTGGCAGATGAGTCATTTTCTTGCCTTTTCCAGCTTCTACAGACCACACTCATTTTTTGGCATATTGCCCTATTTATCCATCTTCAAATCCAGCATGTTGGGCATAGACTTATGTATATATCTCTTTGGTCTTTTTTTTTATTTCCTCTTTTATTTTAAGATTTCTTCTGATTATATGGATGCATGCTCCTATTTATGGTCAGATGATTAGCAATTTGATTATATCTGCATCTGTAATCAAAGTTTGTCGTATAATCTTATATATTCATAGGTTGTAAAAATTAGGATTTTAACATGTTTAGGTAGCCATTATATCTGTCCACAGTGTCCCAACTCAGTACAGTTTCAACTCAATGTTTAAATCTCATCAGTTTAAATCTCATAACTGTATCATCTTGATTGGGATAAATAAGGTACTGTGTCTAAACTATAGAGAATCAAATTTTGCTCCATGTTTTAATCTGTGAAATTTCAGAAAAAAAGTTACTTGTAGCAATTTGCAATGGTGGGCAGAAACGGATTAAAATCAGTTGAGGCCCGAGGCACAAAAGAAAATATTGATCCCTTTAAAGAAAGAGAGGGAAAATAAAAATACATATTAACTATTTTAAATAAATAAAATATAATGTACTATTAATGTTAAAATTGCACATATGAAACCAAAGTTGCTGTCATTAGAAAAAAGTGTAAAGTTGGGGTTTTGTGGGACCCTTCAGAAGTCGGGGCCCAGGGCAGGTGCCTGGTGTACCCGCCATTACATCCACCTCTGACAGTGGGGTAGGTATAAGATAACAAGTATAGAAAATCTTGTTCAAATGTAAGAAAAATAAAAGGCGAATTTCCAAAATAATTTCAAAATTCAGTTGGGCAGTCTCCATTTGATTTCAACGCAAGGAAGTAATTCTCTCTGACTCTTGGTTTTATCCTCTGAGTCATTCTTCCTTTTTTGATCAGTGGTAGCAAATCATGCAGCTGCTTTTTTGCATGCAAAATCTGGAAGAGGGGGCAAAAAATATTTTATTTTGTCTTCTCTCTACTTTCTTTAATGTAAGCTGTGAGTGTTTCTGCTGGTACAATATTCTCAAGAACCTTGTGAGTCTCTTTAGTATGTTATTTTATGTTTCTTTATATATATATAATGCTTGTATATGTATCCATAGTTGCATAAATTTATGTGTGCTATTAGACAAGAGGTTCCTGAATAATTTCAATTCTAATTTTTATTCTGCTCTGATGACTTATGGCTCTATGAGTTGTTAATTAATCATTTCAAAGATTCAGCCACACATTCAATTATTTTATACCTTCCAGAAAGTGAGCTTCTTAATTTTATTAGCTTTTGTAATCAAGATTGTCTGAAAATTTCCAAAGCAAAGTCTTGGTTATTTCTTATTTATAAATTCTTCCTACAGTCATTTCATTCATCTTAATTTTCTTTTATAGAAATAAGAAAATAGTTCATGTTCTCCAGACATCGTGTGTGAATTTCCTCAACTAAACATGCAATTCCAACTTTTTAAGTTACTTTTTTCATATAACTAAAAAACACAATTCTGCTGAACTCTCTGCTGCTATATCATAAGGATTCTTTTTCCTTCAATTTCCAGTAATATGTTCCTCATCTCCTTCTGTGCTTTCTATAGCAGAACTATTTTTTATTGATTTTAATTTATTGTGTTTACATAGATTCCAGTGTTACCCCGAATGCATCCCACCTCCCCCGTATTCCCCTCAACATCTCCCTTGCCCCCCCCCTTTTCTTCAGGTTTATCCCATCCTATCATCCCCTTTCTCTCCGTTCTCTTTTCCTTTAGATGTGAGGGTGATCTTTCTGTGACATCTGTCACCCATTGATTGCCAGGGTTGATTTGGCTGATCTGGCTGGCTAGGCGGGCATCACCTTCCTCCCTCACCGCTCTATGTGCTTCACTCCCAAAGCTGGGCGTTCGGTTGAAGAGGACGACCTTCCCCAATAGAGGAGAGGACCGTTCTTCTGTCAAGGGTATAAAGTAGCAGTGCTCCCCTGCTAGAACCTCCAAACAATTCTCAAGCTTCTCCTATAGCAGCACTTTATACTCAATATTCCTACTAACAACCTGTTCAAAATTATTTAGGTATTTGATATATAGGAGTTAGGCTTTTTTTTTTTTTACCATGTTTCTAATTTTCTCTGAGTACTCCCTAGCAGAATCATTGAGAATAACTTATCTAATAACAGTCTCTTAAAGACATGTAAGCTTTTTCTATCATGCTCTTGAAGATTCTTCCAAACTCTGCTCATCCCAATAGATGTAGAAAAAGCATTTGACAAAATTTGACACACTTCATTACCAAAAAAATATTAATAAATTGGTTATAGAGATGACATAGCTCAACATAATAAAGACCTTATGTGACAAGTTTACAGCTAACCTTATAGTTAAGGGTAAAAAAACTGAGAGCTTTGCCTCTAAAATCAGGATAAAGACAGGATTTCCACACTCACCTGTTTTGATCAAAACAATACTGAAAGTTCTAAACAGAACAGTTAAAAAAAATAATCCCTTATCAGATGTATTGTCGAATATGTTCTCCCATTGTGTGGTTTGTCTTTTTATTCTGTTCATATTGTCTTTAGCTGTGCAAAAGCTTTTTAGTTTGATAGAGTCCCATTTTTTAACCTGTCTTTTATTTCATTTGCCTGCGGAGATAATTCAGCAAAGATATTGCTGCAATAGATGTCGGTGAGCTTACTGCCTAAGTTTTCTTCTAGGATACTTATGGTTTCACGATTTACATTTAAGTCCTTTAACCAAAATTTATAAAGAACTTGTAAAACTCAACACCAGAAAGACAAACAATCCAATCAGAAATGGGCACAAGAAATGAATAGACACTTCTTCAAAGAGGACATACAGATGGCCAATAGACAAATGAAAAAATGTTCAACATCACTAATCATTAGAGAAATGCAAATTAAAACCACAATGAGATACCACCTCACACCAGTCAGAATGGTGCTCATTGACAAAACAACACATGATAGGTGCTGGTGAGGATGTGGAGAAAGGGGAACCCTCCTGCACTGCTGGTGGGAATGCATATTGGTGCAGCCACTGTGGAAAACAGTATGGAGATTCCTCAAAAAACTAGAAATGGAACTGCCCTTTGACCCAGCCATCCTACTTATAGGAATATATCCTAAGGACACCATATCTCCGACTGAAAAAAATATGCACCCCCATGTTTATGGCAGCATTATTCACAATAGTGAAGATCTGGAAACAGCCCAAGTGTCCGTCAGTGGATGAGTGGATTAAAAAGCTTTGGTACATATATACAATGGAATACTATGGGGCTATGAAAAAGAAGGAAATATTACCTCTTGCAACAATATGGAGGGACCTGGAAACTATTATGTTGAGTGAAACAAGCAAGGCAGAGAAAAAAAATATCATATGACCTCATTCATTTGAGGAATCCAAGGAATATGAGAACTGAGGAATGGAATTGAGACAGAAGAGAGATCAAAGGGACCAGAGGAAAAGAGGACAGAGGGAAAGGGGCTGATAGGACGGGATAAACCTGAAGGGAAGGGGGGAGGGCGCTCTAGGGAGGGGGACAAGGGAGACGTTGAGAAGAATGGGGGGAGATGCATTCGCGGTGACCCTAGAATTTATGTAAACACAATTAATTAAATAAAAAAGAAAAATAAATAAAATGCACAATAAAAATGAATATATAAAATTATCTCTATTTGCAGATTACATGATATTATATCTTAAAAACTCTACAGACTCTGCAAAAATATTAGAACTAATCAATGAAGTCAGTAAATTTGCATGATACAAAATTAATATACAGAAAAATGAATCACATTTCTATACACTAAACTTGATCAGAAATAATATAATACTTAGAAATAAATTTAGTTAAAGATGTTAAAAATTTGTACACTGAAAACTGTAACATTAATGAAGAAAATTGCAGAAGATACAAGTAAATAAAAATATATTCATTTTTGTTGCTTAAAAGAATTAATATTGTTAAGATGTCATACTCCCTAAAGCCATGTACAGAATGCAATCCCTATCAAAAGCCCAATGGCATTTTGCACAGAAAAGTTTTTTTTTTAATTTAATATTAGTATGGAATCACAAAAGGCCTTGAATAATTAAAATAATTTTGAGGAAGAAAAACAAAGCTGGATACAAGACATTTCTTGATTTCAAACTATATTACACATCTACATTAATCAAAACAGTGTGGAAATGGCATAAAAGCAGACACATAGATTCATAGGACAAATCAGAGATTCAAGAAGTAAACTTTTAAATATGTGTTTATTTAATTGTTGACAAAGTAGCCAAATAAACAAAGGGGAAATGATAGTATGTTCAATAAATGTTTCTGAGACAACTGGAAGCTACATATAAAAGAATGATGCTGCACTCCTATTTTATACCATACATAAAAATCAACTCAAAATGCATCAAAACTTGAATGTAAAAATCGAAACCATAAAACCCCTACAATAACTGAGAGTATGTTTAAGTGTAAGCATTTTGATATTAATTAGGAAATGATTTTTTAGATTTTCCCCAAACTAGTGCCAACAAAAGCAGAAATAAATAAGTGTGACTGTATCAAAGTGCAAAGCTTCTATACAGCAAAAGAAACCATCAATAAAATGTAAAAGAATTCTACAAAGTGGAAGAAAATATTTGCAAATTATATATCTGATAAAGTGTTAATATCTAAAACATATAAAGATCTCATACAACTCATACAAAATTTTAAAAATTATTCATATAAGTAATGCACATAGGAACTAAACTTCTTTTTCCAAAAAAGGCATTAAATTGGCCAACAGATATATAAAATGGTGCTCACAGTCATCAAGGAAATGTAGATTGAAAATAAAATGAACTGTAACTTCATATCTATTTAAATGGTTTTCATCTAAAAGAAAAGAGAGAACAAGTCTTAGTGAGGATGTGGAGAAAAGGGACCTTCTGTGGGAATGTTAATTGATGCAGACACTATGGAAAATACATGGAGCTTTATCAAAAAATTAAAAATATAATTATCATATAATCTAGCAATCTCAGATCTAGATGTATATCCAAAGAAAATAAAAAGTATCTTGAAGTAATATCTGCACTCCCATCTTATTTGCAGCGTTTACACAAAATAAAATATAGAAACAAATGAAAACAACCGAAGTAAATAGAAACTACAAGGAAATACAGAAAATGCACAATAATGTCATAGCACAATATGAAGGAAACTAAAATGTGGCATGATTTTTACATGATTTAAGAAATTTATGTATTTTAAGAAAAATATTTACTTGTGTTGGGCAGATAAAATATATTATGCTCACTTTGTTAAAGATGGTGCTGCCCACATGGAAGCCTGTCACCCAGGTGATAATATTAGTTGCCCTTCTTGCTTGGGATGGGCATGATTATGTTAATATGTGTTAGAGGGCTTTCGTGCCAAAATGTTTTTAAAGGAAGAGAGATCACGTTTTTCCGGTGAAAGAGTGATTACATTCAGATTTGCTCGCTTATAGTTTGCACTGGGTGTGGGGGACAGGCTGTAAACAGGCAGGGCTGTTATACCCTAAGGCTTAGTTTTAAGGCTAAGCCTTTCCCACCCTAACTGACTTTGTATAAGAGACTTCCTTGTTTGTATATTGGATTAAAGGTTTTGATTTCTACACTATAAAATGGGGCAGACCGGAAGCTTGCTCTCTCTAGCTTCCTGAGATTGGCATTAGAGAGGAGAGCAGATAAAGGCCACGTGGAGGAGAGGAGAAGCAGCCAAGACGGCAGAATGCTGAAGGAGAAGCCACTTGGTGCAGAGTTTGTGCAGACAAAAAGAGACGGGGAACAGAGGTAAATAAGGCTAGTAAGCTAGAAACCTTTGATTTTAGGAAACTCGGATAAGTCAGTAGCTTTGTGAGCACTGAATGGGTGAGTTTTGGAGCCCAGTTGTGTTTTTACTTGCCTGCCAAGTGAAATTTAGGATTAAAGGTAATGGCCCACCAGTTCTTGCCTCTGTTGTCTCATTACCGTCTGTCTGAATCTAAAGCAAACCTGCATGGGCCAGGCAGCTCTGATGCTGGCTGTGGCTACTGGCCTTACAACTTGAAAAATAAATAAATAAAAATAATAAAAATGAAGCATGGCATTTATAGATTCACTGTGGCAGTATGTACTTATTAGGAAAAAGATTCTAGTTATTCAATGTTTTCTTTCATCCAAATTAGATAAAAAATTATTGTATATAAGAAATCCCCAAAAGCTAACTGACATATTAATCTTGCTAACAGTGGCAAATCTAAGAACTCAAAGCACTCTACCTTAGACACCAGTTCTCAGGAACCCTAGGATTATCTGAAACTCTTGATAAAATTAACTTGTCTTTATTTAGAATCCTTTTAGTGTTGAAGATAGTTATCTCTGATTATTTAAAGGTAGTAGTAGATAGTCTATTATCTTAAGATGGTGTCTTTTTTTTTTTTAACTCAAATTTGTTTACTGGGCTAATTCAATAAAAGTATTTTTCTTTTCAACAACTTCATTTTGAGGTAAATTTCCAAAACCAGAGTACTTGCTGAAAAGCCACTCTTAGGTTGTTTGTTATGCCTCGGTGGTATAAAACAGTACGTATATGAAGATGCTTAGGACAAAACTCCCCTAAATTAGGCAGTACTGTTGTGTAACAAACTAGCCCAAAACCTAAGAAATAAAAAGACAAATATATTGCAGGAAATTGGCTTGGAAGATTGTGTGGGGCTAGATAGGCAAGTCTAAAATTTGTAGGACAGGTAGTCAGGAAGGGCAGGCTGAAACTCCAGGGCACAGGTTTAAGCTTCTGTTTACAGATAGAGTGCTTTAGGTCAGCCTCAGATTTTGCTCTGAACACTTTCTAGTTGATTGATTCAGAGCACACAGATTACCCAGGATGATGTCTGTTACTTAAAGTTGACTAATTATGGAATTAAATGACATCTACAAAACACCTCACAGCAAGCCTGAGACTAATGTTTTGATAACTAGGGACTGTAACTTCCCGGGGTTCATATACTCACTGACAATGATACTGGCAAGTGGGGTTTTTGGTTTCTAGCTTGTATATCCTGGACTCATAAGAAAAGATTATCAAGCACAGAAAAGATATTCTGACTGACCAGGAGACGTGACATATGACCTCTATACAGATTCATAACTAATATAATTTCTTTCTTTTTCAATTATAGTTTATATCCAATGTTTCTTTGTATTAGTTTCTGGTGTACAGCATAGTGGTTAGACAATCATACATTTTACAAAGTGTTCCCACTGATATTTTTAGTACTGACCTGCTACTATTTATAATTATTACAATATTATTGGCTATATTTCCTGTGCTGTATTTTGTATATTACAATTCTTTACAGGTTTTCTTTGTAACTGTCAATAACACGTTCGTTCTATGACGGTGATACTTCTATTTTACATCAAATTAACTTTATATTTTTTTTCTTTTTTCAATTTTACTTTATTTTCACTTTCTTTTCATTGTGTTGCTTTTTAATCTTACTCAATTCCTTTCCTTATCTACCAGTATATATTAAAAAACTTCTTTTTCTCTATCAAAGTTTATGTCCTAGGATGCTATATTTTTTCTCTTCTTTTTTTCTTATATCTGCCCTTTGCCACACATCAGGAGTACCAAATTCCACTTTTATGGTGACTGTAAGTGTCCTTGTGGTGTTTGAGTTAAATAACTTTAGAATCAATCGAATCAAATATTATACAAATGACCTTTACATATCAAGAGTGAAATAGTCACAATAGATGAGACACTAACACCCAGGTTCCTGCCAATTAAAATTAGGCTTAATTTGAGAAGAAACAAGCTTGAGTCAGAGCAGAACAAAAAATATTTGATCTTATCTTATTCTTCAATCTAAGCATATCTATTATTGAAAAAGTGATTGGGATCATTGTAACACTTTATAAAATAATTACATTTTTCTTCAAAGACAACATACTATATTTTTGTGAAGGTTGTTAAAGTACATCTATATTAGCCTCATAACTTCTTTATCAAGAATAAATGACTATACATTGAATATTTTGTGCTAAGCAGCTATGTATGTCGAGCTTTATTATTCACAAGGTCAAAGGTGATGTGGCTTCTTTTATGCTTTTATTTAACCAGGAAATATATAATTTTTAATATCTATTCTGGTGGTGAACTTTGGAGAAATACTTAAAAATTACTCTCCTCTGCAAAAGAAGAATGTAAAATGAATAAAAATTATTTAGGTGAATTGTTTTTACTATTGAATCTGATGAGATTCTACTAGTGAATCTTGAATTGTATTTTATGAAGCCTGAGTTTCCTAATTTAAGAGAAAAGAAATTATATTCAGGGATGTAAAGTATTATTTTGGGTTCTTTTATAGTAAGATTAATGAAATAACAGGTGAAATTACATAGTGGCCGAATAGATGTTTCAGGGACTGGGCCATGCAATGCAAATCCAATCTACTGCAGTTATATTTTAGAGTAATATGATGGTGATTTTTCTATTCTGGTTTAAACATTAGTGGGGAATGGTCCCAAATATTGATTACTCCAGGAATATTTTTCATTAGTTGATACTCATTCTGTATATCCAAACTGGGAATAAGCTAAGAAAAGGAAATACTAGCATTATGGCTACACACCCTCTATCTCCCACCTTGAGACTGGTATGACTGTCATTGTCCAATGGATTGTCAATTGATCTGCTATATCCAGCTTCTATCTCAGATAAAAAGATATGAATTGTTAGTCCACCTTCAATTTAGAATAAGATAGCACAGAGAACATCAGTTAATTTCTCATTAAGAAGGATTTACCATATTGACTTCTACAAAGAGAGGGTCCAACCAGAATATGATCATTATAATTAGAACTGATTTGAGATGCAGCAGAAGAATAGACTTGGAAATTGGGTTGAATGCTATTTCTCAGAAGTAGCAGATTTGAAGAGTTTGAGCAAGTAGAATTTCTCTAAATAAAGGCTTATCTGGTATAATAAAGGCGGTGAGATGGAAAAACAGCCAGAACTATTGCTACAATATTTCTTTCAGAAGCCCTCTGGAAGCCATTATATGTTTTTAAGTAAATTGCAGAAACAAACAAAATATTTAACTTAGGAAGCTTAAAAAAATACTCGAGATGAATCCTATCACTGCTACCAGAAATCTACTATTAATAGTCCATGAAAACTTATTGAATAAACTTCTAAACAGTTATGCAATGAGAAAGGGATGAAAAATATAATTATTTTGTCACATAGTTGAGCAAAAAATGTAATCCATTATTTCAATGTAAACTAAAGATATACAGTGTGTCCGTAAAGTCATGGTGCACTTTTGACCGGTCACAGGAAAGCATCAAAAGATGATAGAAATGTGAAATCTGCACCAAATAAAAGGAAAACTCTCCCAGTTTCATACCTATTCAGTGCAGTTCGATGTGGGCTCACACACAGATTTTTTAGGGCTCCTTAGTTAGCTATCCCATATAGCCTCTACAGACTCGTCACTGACTGATGGCCTACCAGAACAGGGTTTCTCCACCAAACTGCCAGTTTCCTTCAACTGCTTATTCCACCGAGTAATGTTATTCCTATGTGGTGGTGCTTCATTATAAACATGCCGATATTCACGTTGCACTTTGGTCACAGATTCAAATTTAGCAAGCCACATAACACACTGAACTTTCCTCTGTACTGTCCACATCTCGACTGGCATGGCTGTGGGCTGCTCCGCTGTATACATGGTGTCATGTCATCATCTGCACATGCTGCCACATCATCCTACAGAAACTGGGAGGGTTTTCCTTTTATTTGGTGCAGATTTCACATTTCTATCATCTTTTGTTGCTTTCCTGTGACCAGTCAAAAGTGCACCATGATTTTACGGACACACTGTATTTAATAAAGTACTCGCTCTTATAAATAAAGAAGATAAAAAAAGGCAGATATCCAGGAACTTGAAATTAAAATGGCCAAAACCTAGAAAGAATATGAGAAAAAAGACTTAACTACATCATAAATGAAGAAAACAATGTACAACAAAAATATACTGATACAAATTCTAACTGAATCAAAAACTGTAATATCAAACTGATATTCTTCTATATATACTAGTAAAAAGCATGGATGAATACTTGTATAACCCTGGAGTAGGAAAGTTTTTCCAATGTGCCATAATCTAGAAACTATAAAATAACAGATCAATAAGTCAATATCATCTATAGAATATTGGAAATAAAAGCAAAACGCCAATGGACAGTGTGGACTCAGGCACAATAGGAGGGGATGGCACCACTTGCAGCTGCATGGAGAAGAGGAATAGCTTCGGTACTTCAGAGTCACTGCTGTTGTCCTCAGAAAGGGAGGAGCAATGCTGGCTTGGGTGGGGCTCAGGGGAGGAGGTGGAAGACAGAGTGTGACAATAATAGTGGAAACTGGAAGTTCTAGAAACTCATCATGGGCTTGGAGGAGGTTCAAGGCTAAGGCAGCAGAGTTTATACTTAATCATTTCACACAATCTCAGAAGCAAAGTGTTAGTAAGTAAGTTAAGAACTGCATTTACATGAAAAAACTAAACTACTCTTCAGTCCTGTGATCTAACTCTCAGGTCCAACAAAGATTCATATACTATAACAACTAATACCCAAATTCATATCTTACAAAAGATATTGATATACAAATGGTTTTAAGCTCCAATACACTTGTAAAAATAGGATAATGATAAGCATAAAAAGTCAGAAAAACAGACAACTAAGGGGCTCTTAACCATATGAAAGGATGCTCAAACTAGCTTTTAATAAGAAAATTTAAATATTGAAACACTGTTAATTATTGGATTTACAAAAGTCTAAAAATGTGACAATGTGTTCTTGAAGAAACTTGAGGGGATAAGTTCTTTCAGTCATGAATAATAAAAATGCAAAATACTTCTATACTAGAGGGGAATTTGCCAACATCTTGCAAAGTAACCATTGACCTAGCAATTTCATTTCTAAGAATCTATATCAAAACACCTTGTGCAAAATGAGGGCACAAGGCTATTCACTGAAGCCATACCAATAATGGAAATGGATGTAAAAGTATTCAAATATTCATCAATAGAGGATGAATGTAGGTTAAATTATAGTACATCCACAAATGAAGTGACTGATTTTATTTAGTTAGTTATTTAGTTAGTTAGCTATGTATGCAAGTATGTATGTATTAATTCATTCATTCATTCATTTGTCTATTTATTTATATATTTATGACCAATAAGTGAAATTCAAAATGATAAGTTTAGTGAACCAGGAATTGAGGTATTGTGACCTCCAGGGTGGTCACTGATGAATGAAAGAGAAAATACCTGTCTAAGAATCTAAGATATCTTTCATTCTTCACATATAAATCTATTTATGATTATAATTAGTTCCTGAAATTTTAAACTTCTCTCAACTGAAATGGATGTTAAATCCAGATCAACTTTATAACTAATTTTTGGAGGTCACTTTTTCTTATTTTTTCAAAAGATGTATCCATAACTCAATAATATGTACATATTTTAATAATTTACAATTAAGAATACCATTAATTGGGGATTTTTCACATTTTAACAGAGTGGTTAGAAAGTCAGGATTTTTCTCCATTCTTCCCATTCAGCTTATAAAAGATATCTGCCTCAGTTCTAGGCCCCCGTCATTCTAATTTCCACTACCATACTTAAAGAATACCTGTTTTGTTTGTTTGCTTGTTTGTTTTGTCAAAATATTAACCATAAATAAATCAAAATCCTTTTTCTAGGTATTTTATTCAAAATAACTGAATACAACTTTGGTATATTTAAACTGGTAACAATAACAGAAAATCACTAGAAAAGATTTAGGTCAATAATGTCTTCATAAAACTTGTTATGAAAATAAATTTAGTCACTTGCTAAGTTTCAATGAATTTTAAAAGAAATGAGTTATAGAATTAGACAGACTTATCTTGAATTCTGGTTATGACATTTAAATAACTTTGCAAATTTGTAAGACACATATGCTTTCCAAGTATTAATTTTTTATTTAAAGAATAGATTGCAATTATATGCAATCATGAAAGTTAGATTTTTAAAATACATATGAAATCTTGGTACAAAATAGCAGTTTAATAATTTTAGAAAGCATCCCTTATTGGAGTAAGAAGATTCTCTGCTTCTTTATTATAAACTTACAAAAGAAGTGTGTATGTTTTATGTGTGTGTACATAAGACAATTAAATAGCAAAATGAGGAAACACAAAGAACTTGATTAACTAACATGAAGTTCTGGACAAATCTAAAATAAAATAGAGTGAGGTAGCTAATAGAAACTTCCCAGAAGTACAGTGTTAAAACATAGGGTGACATGTCATTCAGATAAAATAACATTCACGAGTAACTGTCAGTTCCAGTTTTAATAAAATGGCCATTTTATAGTGTTCTGCATTAGGAAATAATGTGGAAAGTTGGACAGGAATTTCTTTCTTAATGATCTTATATAAACTTAAAAGTTTCTTCACTCTGCTTTGATGATGAGAGGCAACTATTGATTTTTAAGTTTGTAAGGACATGACAGAATGATGACTTCAGAACAAAATATACACTAACAGCTTTTTCCAGTGTGTCTTACTGAGGAAATGATTTACCTTGTTTGTGTTGCATGTCTCTCAGCTTCCTTAGATGCTGTCCTTGTAAAACCATATAATTCATCGGATAAATATCTGAAGGAAATTATGAGGCAGGGAATGATAAAAGACATCTAAAATATTTAAACTCTTCATGCACATTTGTATCTTAAAGTATTTAAACACCTTTATCTAGTCAAATATGCTTCTTTTCTCCTTAAAATAGCATTGTGAGCCTATTAAGACAACTATCTTTTTGGCTTTTTATGGTTTACAGCAACCAAGCCAAGCTTTTCACATTTTGGGGGGGAGAAGAACAGGGGTGAGAACCTAGATTCCCTGCTGCATAAGGTTAAAGGCCTCACTCTGCAGGTGGAAATTAACTGTATTGCTCCTAAAGAAGAGGTTCCTGGGAGAAGGCCTGAAATTCTGGCAAAAAACACAAACAAACAAACAAAAAATTCCCACATCCCGTTTTCACTTTACAAAGAGGCAGATTTCCTTAAGCCAAGGAGAACATATTGTTCACTATTTAAAGCTTTCTTTATCATTTTAGTAACAGCAAAGTATCTTGTGACTGAGGTATGTGTGCCAATAGACCAATATTTTGAACCAAATATAAAAATGTTATTTTTTCGGTACCTATACGTTCTTCTTCTTCTCTCCATTTCTCCTTCCTTCCTCTCTCTCTCTCTCTCTCTCTCTTTCTCTTTTAAAGTAAGCCCATGGATTCTATTGCAAGAGCAGTCTAAGAAATAAAAATTGCTGTTGTATTATGAAAGGACTTAAAAAAATAGCTGCTACCTTTAAACAAGTTGTGTGGAAAAACAGAATAAAATTAAAGCTTCTTCCTTTATCTTTAATGTGGTATGGAGCAAGGAATATTTTTTGTATTATTTATGTATTTTTCTCATATTATAAATTTACTAAAATATAATTTATTATAATCTTATCATTTGAATACATATGTGTGAGAAATTCTTAAACACATCATGTTTTATTTTGATTACATGCAATTTTCTCCTAATAATTTAAAAGGAAACTCAAAATGTACAAAAATATTAGAAAATAATGTTTGGTTAGCGTAGAGAAGAATTTAAAATATTTCCATTACTCTGTAATAATAATCATTGGATTAATAAAAACATTGTATTTTCTTTAGCTAGTAAAAATTAGGAAATGCAAGAAAATATGAGAATAAATTTCAATTAATTCATACTTATAGATAGAGCAAAAGATGGAATGCTTTTATTCTTAAAGCCAGTGGCTAATTTTGGGAATAGGAACAGCAAATGAACATGCCCAGAAAAAAAAAAAAAAAAAAGGACAGTGTATGCTAAGAAGACAACATCCAGACATACTATTGATAATTGGATAGCCTGTCATGTCTTATTTGATTCTGGAGGAGCCTCAGTGAATACATTATATATTCACTATAGATCAGTTCTCTCTAATAACTCTGTTGAGTAAGCAGAGGTAAGGAGGTATGGAGCTCAGCTGGAAAACATAAAGAATTTTGTGCTATATAAAAAATTAAGAATTTATTGGTATATACATATACATTATGTGTATCATACACACACATAATGTATATGATATTTTCAGGTCTCTGTTTCAAGGTACTTCTGTTGAACTTTTATTTAAAATGTGGGAAATTGTCTTATATTATTAATTCTCTAGAATGAATTGCATTAAATTTAGTTTTTTTATCTTTCTTTGATGTTTTAATAGATTCACTAGAGAAGACATCAGTACCTGTAGTTCTTTTTGTGAAATAAATACAATTAAAGATTCTAATTGTTTTAATAGATGCAATTATTAACATTTTCCCTTTACATTGTGATAGTTTTGGTTTAGTCTTTTAAAAAATTATTTGTAGGAAACCATCAACAAAATAAAAAGGCAACATACAAGATAGAATAAACAATATGTACAAATTATGGAATCATTATGTTGTATATCTGAAACTAATATAATGTTAAATGTTAATTATATTTCAATAAAAAATAAAAAGCAAATGCTGATAGATTTGAATATATTAAAATATAAACTTTATTATGAAAATATGCAATAAACAAAGAAAAGTGACATTAGAAAATACAGAATGGAGTATCATTTTTTATATATAACTTAACAAAAGTTATTGTAATTGCTATGTCAAAATATGAGAGTGACTTAACCAAGATTGATTGCATTGACTGCAGTTCAAGTGATCAAATTGGGGTGTAATATTTTCTTACCTTTTGACTATTGAGTTAACATCATTTTTGCCATAATATCTCCTGAAAAATCATGGCACTCTTGAGGTACCAACATCATGTTTGGAATTAATAATAACTTCTGTTACTCAAAAATATAGCAATGGACACTCCATTTTTTTTGTCTAAATTTATAGAAGAAGGTATAACAAACCCTTACAATAATTCAAAAGAAAATACACTTTAAAGAGGGCTATAGCTTTCCAATAGTAATCAACTTTCTTTTAGGAAAAAGAGTTCTCAGTGAATAACACTGATAAATCTTTATCACACTTACCAGTTGAGAAAGAGTATCACATGCATCTTATTTAAATCTAACAACGCTGCAAGGCAGACAGGCTAAATATTATTACCACCATGCTACTAATGGGGAAAAGGACAGCAAGACTTATTATTTATCAGCCATTTATTTTCTAAACATAGCTCTAAATATATTAAGGATTATGGATTAACAAAAAACAAACATGATTTCTATCTTCCAGAGAGATCATCACAAATAGAATCAACACAAGTTTAAATGCATTTCAGGAGTATGAATAACTGCGAAAGGCTTTTTACAGACTCAGTTAAATAGTATAATGATCTAAGTTGAAGTGAGAAATGAGAACAATTTTCAGCAGGAGCACTAACTTAAACAAAAAATCTTAAAAGTGTGAAATCGTAGAGTATATTCTATAATTGGAGAAATCAGTATAATGATTATAGCAATGTAATAGATCTGAATAGGCTCAATGGTCAGAGTTATAATTTGGGAAGATAATTCTGGTAAATAAGGTGTAAATTTGAAAGGAATAGCTAAAGATTATACATTAGGAAACAGATCTACAATAACCCAGGCAATAATCCAGTATCTCGAACAGATATTGACAGTAGGAATTTGAAAGTGATAAATGATAGTAAAATGTATTACAAAAGCAGAAAGGTAGGATTTCCTGAATGATTGGCAAAAAGAGGATGGAAAGAGAGGGCATTGTGATTACAGTGGGATTAAAGAGAAGTAGAAAAGGAAGTCAGAAAGGTATAGCAAGAGGAAAGAATTTTCGATTTTGAAGACTTTAGTTTCAACTTTTGTTACACAAAAAGCCATAAAGGTCTTGGTGAAAAAAATGAATACACTTTGCATTATGATGAAAATCACTTTGGCTGGCTGTATATTGAGGATAGACCATGGAAGGTAAAAGTAAAAACAAGGTGACATATTATGAGGTACCCTCATAATTCAGGTAAGAAAGAATAGTGGCTAAGACCAAGTGGTATCAGTAGAGAAGGTGAGAGGTAGTTGTAACCAAGATACATTATAAATGTACGGGCTGTGTTTAATGAAAAATTAGGCATAAGGTTTGAGGTAAAGAAGAGATTTAAAGATAATTGCCCAAAGTTCTTTATCTAAGCAATTTGACAGAATTACCAACAATGTAATGAGATAATCTGAATATGGAGTGCAGTTATAATAAGTGAAAGACCAGGTTTACAGTTTCCAGCTACTCAGTTTTTCTTCTACTTAAATTTTTTAAATTTAAGATGTTTATTAGATATTCAAGTGAGGATAGGAAATTGTGTACACAAATATGAAGAGTATAATTATTGGATAGAGACCTAAATTTAGTATTATAGGCATTTTAAAGTCGTGTAATGGAATGAGACCATCGAGACCATTGGAATAAAGAAGAGGACCATGGGCAGAAATTTGAGACACTGGATAAAATATGCGAAGAGATTAAAAAGGACCAGTGTATGAGGCAAGGGAAAAACTGAGAAAGCATAGAATCTTGGAAATCAAGTAAATGAAGGAGGCCAAAGGGAAGTGACCTGTCAGGTGAGATGAGGGATAAACTTTGATTATTAAATTTAGCAATAGTGCAATCATTGATAATCTCAGTGAGAGTCAGGATTTGTAGATTGCTGGGGGCTCAAGTACCTGGAAGAGCTTGGCATAATAGAA
This sequence comes from Saccopteryx leptura, assembly GCF_036850995.1. Taxonomy (NCBI): domain Eukaryota; kingdom Metazoa; phylum Chordata; class Mammalia; order Chiroptera; family Emballonuridae; genus Saccopteryx; species Saccopteryx leptura. Next base: position 66,179,500 of record NC_089506.1, on the reverse strand, counting down.
TATTAAAGAGTAACTGGGAGAATAAAAACACAGTTTGAAAAGTTCTGCCATAAATGGTAAGGAAAATTGAGACATTGTTTGGTGAGTTATTTGGCATCAAAAATTGTTTGTTTGTTTGTTTTACCCAGGTGTTGACTGTGCCCACTAAAACAGTAGTATCTGTAGAAAGTCATTGATAAGGCATTCTAAACACGGTTAGGGAAAGTCTCCACTACCTTCAACAAATCTAAAAAGCACAAAATTGCAGGAATTAGAACACTATTCTGTCAATTACTGATCTCTGTGAAGCACAGATGTGTCTGATGAACAGGAGGACACCCACACAAAATTGTTAGCACAACCTAATATTAGCCATCTGTGCAAATTCATACTGGCTCTAAATTTGGTCTCAAAGGCAACAATGACTTTCTTTTATATTTCATCCTCAAAATCATGTATGTAACCTTCATTATTGGATTATAAACATAAATTCTTCCTGAAAAGGCTCTGTGGAATGTATATTAAATACTTTTAATATTTACAATATAAAAGAGACTATCTAAAGGGGAAAATAGTATAATCACTTATTCTCTTAAATATTGGTCCATATGGGGTAATAACAGAAACTCTCACAGTATTTTTGTCTAAAATTTTAGAAATTTTATCATAAAGATGAGAAATATCACAATCTTTATTACAAAAGATTATAACAGAATAAATATAGGTTCAATAAAAGCAAACTTTAAACTATTAGAAAAGTACATTATGGTGTTTTTTTATTATTACAAATTTACTTCAGTTTAGGTTTTTAAATTTACTCTGAGATTTGAAATAATTATTGTGATGTCTTTTTAAGATACTCTAGAGTTCTTAGTGATTTCCACTGTATCTGTTGTTTTCATATTTTAATTCTAGGATAATACCTTTCAATGTTTGAGGGATGAATTATTTCATATAATTTATCTTACATGATTTTATGTTGGTAAAGTTGTTTACATTATCAGAAAGATATTATAAATGTCACTATGTAAAATTATAAATTTAGGCCTTTGTTTATGCGTATAATGGAAATGCATTTCTGTTGATATGTAAGCATAACAGCTGTTTCATTTTCTATGTAAAGATCTGAATATAGGTAGAACATAAAATATTTATATTAGAGATATAAAGTATATTATTTCTTCTTATTCCTTATGTTTTATGTATGTTATAATTACTATTCTACTTTAATTTACTACTAAATTTCTGAGGTTTATCATTCTTATTTCTTTTCATATTTATTCTTCTCTTTACTATCATCAAGTATATTTGTATTAAATAGTCAACTAAATTAGAGTTTTTGTTCTAATTTGTCTACATAAGAACATGACTTCTATTTTATTTCCCAGTGATACTGTATGGTCAAATGTGGGTGGAGCGCAGAGTGCATTCCTAGCAGCTGTGGCTGATGCAATGCTGTGAGAACACTCCAGCTCCCAGAAGCCTCCTGGGCATACCCAGGAAGGAAGCTCGCCTGCTATAAGGAAGTGACTTAGCGCCAACCATGCAGTTCCCTGATCTTTTCAGACATTGGCTATGAAGGACATGCTGTAACATCCTATTGGCTGAACCTGTGTATATAAGCTAGCTTACTTCCTGAATAAAGTGGTTCTGTGTCACTGAACCTGGTCCCTGGAGTTGGGTCTTTGTGTCTCTGTCGTCCTCACCACAGTCAAAAGAAAAGACTTACATTAAATCAAACTATATAGAATTTGTTAGTTGACTAAAATTTTCTAAGTTCCTTGCATTATCTGGTAATGATTGCTGTATTAAGTTACAGTAATGATATAATTTAATATTTTATTTAAAACTTCCAGAGAAATCATTAAAATATGAGGAACTACATAATTAAAATTATTGAGAAAAACTGAATAGAAATAATTCATAGTTTTTAATCATCTTAAAGACATTATACATAAGTAAGCAGGAGGTAAATAAGTAAATAAATAAATATTGAAGAAATTTTGCCCAACATACTTGAACTTCACTATATTCTAAAAAAAAATTTAAGACTGATAAAATATTATACCAGGTTACATAATAGATATACAACTATAACAGTAGGTTTACAGTTGTGAATTTACAAAACACAGTTTATCTTTGTATTATTATTTATTTATTATTGTATTGTTCTCCTTGCAAACAACTTTATATCTACTTTTGCCCCATTCGTTATAAGAATGAATCAAGAACAAAAGCTACCATGTATATAAATATAAAGAACTACATGTAATTTTTAATTTATTTTTTTAAAATTTGGGCATATTTGAAGCAAAATTATAGATTTATAATATATGTAAAAATAATATATATGCTAAGCCTCACTTTAGAAATAAAGAAGAAAATATATGATTGTAATTTTCTATGTATTGCCTAAGATAATTTAATATTAATTCTAAGTAAGTAATAAGTTAACAATAAATATTGTAATTTTCAGAGCAATTAATAAAGCATATTACAAAGATTTTAGCTAAAATTCTGATAAATAAATTAAAATTACATATAAAATATATATTATGACACATGTAAACAGTAAAAGAGAAATTGAGAAATGAAAAGAAGATAAACCAAATATGTCAAGTTAGCAAATCTTAATACAAACATATCAATAAATAATTTAAATGTATTAAACCATTTTATTAAGAAACAGAAATTTTTAAACAAACTACAAAAATGCAAACCCGATTATATACTGATAAGAAATGTAATTAAAATAAATTTACATGAATTGGTAAATAGAGTAAGTTGTGAAAGGTTAAACATGCACAGTAAAGTAAACATTCCTCCATTGGCTGTAATACTATCAGATCAAAAAATCTAAGCACAACATTTTAAGAAACAGATGGCACTAATTATGACAAATGCTAATTTATTATTAATTTATAATAATTATATATGTATTTGTACTTAATAATAGAAATTTAATTATATTGAGCAGATACTGACAGTGACAGGTCTAAATCATAGTATGTATATAAAAAAATCTCAGTATGTATATAGAAAATCTGCATGATATTATCAATTACTCTACTTACATGGCATTTATAGAACATCGAACACTAAACTGCAGACTTTTCAAACTGACATTTTTCTCAAGTACACCTGGCACTAGTACTAAAATAGAATATATGTCAGTTATGAAACAAGTCTCAATAAAGAATATTTAACTCAGTAGAGGAAGAGCTCTGGCCACAAAACTTTAATTTAAAATTCAACAACAAAAAAAATATCTAGAGAAATCCCCACATATCTGATTTTTAAATAAATTGTGAACAGAAAAATTATCATCAAAGCGAAAAAAGCCAGGCAGAGAAAGACAAATATCATATGATCTCACTTATATGTGGTATCTAATGAACAAAGTGAACTGAGGAACAGAACCGAGGCCCAGGTGGGGACACAGGGAGCCGCGGGACAGCTGTCAGAGGGAAGGGGGATGAGGAGACTGGATCAGAGAAGGTGAAGGGATTAGTGAAATTATATATACATAACACATAGATACAGATAACAGGACGGGAAATCCCAGAGGAAAGGGGGAAGGGAGTCTGGGGGAAGAGGGCAAAGGTGGGGCAATGAGGAACAAGGGGGTGGAGTGAGGGAGTTATATTGAGTGACACACTTAAATCCATGTTAAGACAAATTAAAATTAATAAAAATTTAAAAAATTTTTTGAACAAGTGATAATAAAAAAACATATAACAAGTTATGAAAAGCCATAAAACAATGCTTGAATAAGAATTTATATTTTTAAATGTTTATATTACAAAAAAGAAAAGTTTAAAAATCAATTATATATTTCCCCAGAATATTAAGGTAGAAAAAAAATAACCACAAAGTAGGCAGAATAAGATGTAATTATAAAGTGCAGATATTATTAATCAAATAAAACAAATAAACCAATGAAAAAGGTAGAGAAAAAAATAAAATTATAATTATATTGTTTTTTTAAAAAATAATATGAACATGTTAACAGTATCAAGAATGAAAGAAGAGATCTACTTTTTTTTTTTTTTTTTTACAGACAGTGAGTGAGTCAGACAGACAGGGACAGAGAGATGAGAAGCATCAATCATTAGTTTTTCGTTGCGCATTGCGACACCTTAGTTGTTCACTGATTGCCTTCTCATATGTGCCTTGACTGTGAGTCTTCAGCAAACTGAGTAACCCCTTGCTCGAGCCAGCGCCCTGGGTCCAAGCTGGTGAGCTTTTTGCTCAAACCAGATGAGCCCATGCTCAAGCTGACGACTTCAGGGTCTCGAACCTGGGTCCTCGGCATCCCTGTCCGACGCTTTATCCACTGCGCCACCGCATGGTCAGGCAGAGATCTACGTTTATATCTGATGTGAAGTGGATAATTAGATTTAAAAACAAAAAAAAAACCTTTCCATTTGTAGTAAATTTTTAAAAACATTAGGAATAAATGTAATGAAAATGCAGAACCTAACACCAATATCTACAAAGCATTGCAAAAGAAAATACCTAAATAAACGGAGAAAATATAGGTTGGAGGTTTTGCATTGCCTGATTTCAATACTTACAATATTTTTTAATAAATAGTAATTTTTAATAAAAGAGTATGGACAGCCATGCCAGTTAGCTCAGTGAATAGAACATTGGCCTGGTTTATAGATGTCCCGGGTTTGATTTCCAATCAGGGCACACAAGAAAAGCAACCATCTGCTCCCTCTCTCTCCCCTTTCACTTCCTCTTTCCCTTCTGCAGCCAGTGGCTCCATTGGTACACACATTAACCCCTAGTACTATAGATAGCTCGACCAGTCTGATCATCAGCCTCAGGCACTGAGAACAGCTTGGTTGATTCAAGCATGAGCCCCAGATAGGGACTGCCAGGTGGAACCCAGAGAGGGTGCATGCGGGAATCTGCTTCAGTATCTCTCTTCCTCTCACTTAAAAAAAAAGAAAAGAAAAGAATATTGAAAAAAATTAAATCAAATTTGATTATGGTTGAATTTAACCATTCTATATACAGGGTGGGACAAAAGTAGTTTTACAGTTCATAAGAAAAATAATATAATAGTTAATAATATAAAAATAAACTATTGTGTTTCATGTACTCACAACTTTAAACCTGCTTTTGTCCAACCTAACATATATCTTCTTTATCCCCTCATCTGCTGATGAACACATAGATTGTTTCCATGTCTTGACTATTGTAAATCATACTGTGATGAAATATTGATATTTACGACAACGTGGGTGGATCTTGAGGGTACTATGCTAAGTGAAGTAAGTCAAACAAAAAAAGACAAAAATCATATGATTTCACTCATATGTAGAATATAAAACAAAAGCAAAGAAATAGCTGATTGTTGGTTACCGGAGGGGAAGGAGGATTAGGGGTAGGGAAAAATGAATATAGGGGATCAAATATATGGTGACAAATGCAAACTAGACTTTTGGTGGTCAGCATGCTATAATGTATACAGATATCAAATTGAGTAGTGTTATCTCAAACAACAAAATCAAGAGATCATTAAAACCATGCTTATATAGTCAATTGATATTTTAAATTTTTATTTATTGATTTTAATGAGTGAAGAAGAGAAAGAGAGAGAGAGAGGAGATAGGAACTTGGGTCTACTCCTGTATGTGTCCTGACTTGAGATCCAACTGGAAACCTCTGGGATTCGGGAAGGAACTTCAACCAACGAAGCTATCTGGCCAGAGCTGGGTTCTCCATTCTGTTCCATTGATCTATGTGCCTGTTTTTATGCCAGTACCAGGCTGTTTTGAGTACAATGGCCTTGTAGTATAGCTTGATATCAGGAAGTGTGATACCCCCCCCTTTATTCTTCTTTTTTAAGATTGCTGAGGTTATTCGTGTTCTCTTTTGGTTCCATATAAATTTTTGGAATATGTGATCTATATCTTTAAAGTATGTCATTGGTATTTTAATTGGTATCGCATTGAATTAATAAATTACTTTGGGTAATATAGACATTTAATGATGTTTATTCTTCCTAACCATGAGCATGGTATATGCTTATAATGGTAAACTTTTATGTGCCACCAATTAGAAATCTACATATATACATTTTTCAAAAGATAGAAAATATGTTTACATACACACATGCAAAAGTTGTAATCATTATTATTCATAATAATGAAAAATTAGAAAAAACCACAAATGTCTTTCAATTTTTGAACAAATTTAAAAGTAATTAGGTATATCACGGTCATGCAATGCAATAATATTTTACATTCTTTTTTTTTTTTCTTAAATGAGAAACAGGGAGGCAGAGAAACAGATTCCTGCATGGGCTGGATGGGGATTCACCTGGCAAGCCCACTAGGGGGTGATACTCTGCTCATCTGGGGCGGCTGCTCCATTGCAACCAGAGCCGTTCTAGCACCTGAGGCGGAAGCTGTGGTGCCATCATCAGTGCCCAGGCCAACTTTTGCTCCAATGGAACCTTAGCTACGGGATAGAAAGAGAAAGAGATAAAGAGGAGAGGAGGAAGGGAGGAGAAGCTGATGGGAGCTTCTCCTGTGTGCCCTGACCGGGAATCGAACCTGGGACTTCCACACACTGGACTGAAGCTCTACCACTGAGCAAACCGGCCAGGGCTTGTTTTACACTCTTTCTAGTAGTACACAAGGGTTCAATTTTTCCACAACCTTGCCAATACTTGTTATTTTTTCTCTCATATGTAGTGACCATTTTAATATGTGGAAGGTGAGAACATACTGTTGTATTTGCATTGCTGCAAAGATTAATGATATTGGATATCTATTCATATGCTTGTTCTCCATTTGTATATCTCTGAAGAAATTTCTATCAATATCTTTTGCTCATTTTTAATGGGATTATTTTGTTTTGTTTTTGTTTTGTAGGATTCCTTTATATACTCTGAATATTAACCCATTATAAGATATATGGTTTGTTTATATATTCTCCCAAGCTATAAGCTACCTTTTAAGGTTTTCTCTGCTGCACAGAAGTTAAATGTAGTAGTCTGACTTGTTTGTTTTTGTTTTTGTTGCCTATGATTATGGTGTCATATCCAAGAAATCATTACCAAATCCAATGTCATGAAGTTTTTCTCCTATGTTTTCTCTAAATTCTTCTAGTTTCAGATCTTACATTTAAATCTGTAATCTATTTTGAGTTGTTTTTTAACATGTGTAAAATAAGGGTTTATTTTTATTCTTCCTTACATTCATATCCAGTTTTCCCAGCACCTATATACCACCTTATCATTACTGTATAACTTTGGCACTCGTCAAATGTCACTTGGCCACATATTTGAGCATTTATTTCTGTTCTTTCTATTCTGTTTCATTGGTCTATATGTCTGTCTTTATCTCAATACCATACTGTGTTGTTTACTGTAGTTTTTAAATCTATTTTAAAATCAGGAAGTGTGAGGCCACCAGCTTTAATTTTTGTGTTAAAGATTGTATGTGCTCTTTGAGATCACACATGAATTTTAGGTATTTTTATTCCTTTTTATTTTTGTAAAAAAATGTCATTTTCATTTTTATTACACATATCATTGAATCCATAAATTACTTTGATAATATGAGAATCTTACAGTACTAAATAATCCAATCAATGCATAATATATCTTTTCATTTATTTGTATCTTTTTAAATTTCATTCAATAATATTTTGAAGCTTTCACTGTATTTCTTTTGCCTCTTTGTTTAAAGTATTTCTCAATATTTTATTATTTCTGATGCAATATTTGTTTTTCATTATTTTTACATTTTTCATTTTGGTATTTTTATTAATAGTGTATAGAAATACAACTGATTGTTCATGTTGATTTTATATGCTGATTTTTTTTTCTTTTTCAAGTAAGAGGAGAGGAGAGAGACAGACTGCCACATGCACCCTGACCAGGATCCACTGGCACCCTGACCAGGATCCACCCTGTAATCTCAATCTGGGGCAGATGCTTTGCCCATCTGGGGTTATGCTTATAACTGAGTTTTATTATTATTATTATTTTTATTATTATTTTTGCTTAGATGAGAAGCAAGGAGGCAGAGTGACAGACTTCTGCAGGCACTGCAACTGGGATACACCCCCTACCAGGCAATGCTCTACTCATCTGAGGCTGTTGCTCTGTTGCTCAACAACTGAACTATTTTTAGTGCCTGAGGTGAAGCCTTAGAACCATCCTCAGCACCAGGGGCCAAGTTGCTCCAACCAAACAATGGCTGCAAGAGTGAAAGAGAGAGATAAAGATAGAGGGAAGAGTGAGAGGGAGGAGTGAAGAAGCAGATGGGCACTTCTCATGTTTGCCCTGACTGAGAATTGATCTCAGAACATCCACATACCAGTCTGACACTCTATCACTGAGCAAACCAACCAGAGCCTATATGTTGGATTTGTTTATTGGTTTTAATAAGTTTGTGGGTATGACTAAGATTTTCAGTAGATAAGATCATCTGTGAACAGAAATAATCTTACTGTTTCCTTTTCTTAGATGCTTTTTATTTCTTTTTTGTGTCTCATTGCTTTTATTAGACCTTCAGGAATAATATTAAAATTTTTTCTTTCTTTCTTTTTTTATTAATAAAAATTTAGCATTTAAATTTATGCGCTAAGAAAGGGAATTTGAATAGCAATATTTTAAAAAATATTAAAAAAATAAGAATTGAATAACTTTCCCATTTCTGACAATGCTAAAGTTAATATAAAGTAACTTCAAAGTCATTTTATATTTGTGTGTGTGTGTATATGTGTAGTATAGATCAATAGGACAATGTAATGAATTAAAAACTAGATGCAAGTGATTTTCTATCTATATGGTAGAGAAAAAAATTGATGGTCATGTAATACTTAAAAATAATTCAAAATTGGTTATATGCATAACTATAAAATTTGTTATAAATCTTTTAAAAATGGACATAAGAAAAATTTCAAAATATTGAGATAAGCAAATATTTTTAAAAAAAGAGGTAAATGGTATGAACCAGAGCTCACATCCTGGTTTTCAATATTTGCGTCTTCACAGTAATATACAATCATTTATTATATATAGAAAAATATATGTTATATATTAAATATGTACACTAGAGGAAGAGAAACAGATGCACAGAGAAAAAGAAAAAACTAACAGGCATATTGAGAAAAACGTACATAAAGATAAAAAAAAAACTAGGTTATTAACCTAAATCCTAAATTATCTGAGGGCCAGGATGTAATGTGAGTTGATGTGGAGAGGATAGGAGTAGGTGGAAAACAAATTCAGAGAAAATAAATATTTAATATATAAAATACGATAAAAGACATAATTAGAATCCTGCTAAAAGATAGATTTTAGCCATGGTAAGAATTTTAAGTGCTATAGAAATTCACCAAAAGATATCATCATTGCAGTACCACATTTGGATGTGTTTTTAAAGTAGATTACACTGAGTGTACAGACAAGCTGATAGTGTATTCAGGGAAAGACTGAAGGATGGAATTATGATAACATGTGAAAGACTATGGTTTGGACAGCAGTTTGGAAAAGCAAAATGAAGAGAAGTCAATATATTTGAATAGAAATGAAGAAAAAACTGAACAAAATCAAATATAAAATATAAAGGTGGTAATAACAATTATTTCAAGTTATTAATGTGAAATGGAAATAACTGGATGAATACAAGAATAATGACACAAATTTGAAGCAGGAGAAATAGGATGGATACAGAAAAAAATGTAGCAAATGAAATTTTGAATTATCTTAATTTTGAGTTAGCTATTAGAAATCCAATTTTTAGAAATTATATCAGGAGCTAAGTGAAAATAGTTAATTATGTCCTGAAAATAATAAAATTTAAATTGGGATAGAAATGATGTATAGGAGCAAGTAAAAAAATTACTTTTTAGTCTAACATCTGGACTCTTTGTTAGCAGCTTTCTCTGCTCTTCTTAGGTTTATCTCCAAATAATTGTCTTTCTGATCTCTCTAATTCTGTCAATATTGATTTATTCATTCTTCTTTCGAAATGAAGAGTTGAGTGCTATATCCAATCACATTTAATTTTCTGTTATAATGAGAATATTAATAAATCATTTTCTGAGATGACTTTATATTAGTTCTGCATTTATATATTTATTAGCCTTTTGTAAAAAGGCTAATTTATTAGCTCAATGTAAAAAGAATGGAATAGCTGTATTTCCTTCATTAGACAATAATTTCTAATATCTTATATAGAGTATATAAATATGTAATTTCTCAATATTTTAAGTTATAAAGTGATATTAAAAAGCATGAATTTGTTTTTAAATTTTTATATTTTTAAATTATTTTAAATTTTATGTTACAGAATTCAAAGTAAAACATTTTTTTGTCGGCTTTGCTTTGTTTGTTTTTCTGCATGACTAAGTCGCCAAATATAATAGCTTATGTTATATCTGTAGTCCATGCACATCACTTTTGCTTTATTAATGTTAATCCTAGATACTTCATTATTTTTGACAGAGACAGAGAGAGAGTCAGAGAGAGGGACAGATAGGGACAGATAGACAGAAAGGGAGAGAGAGGAGAAGCATAAATTCTTTGTTGCAGCTCCTGAGTTTTTTATTGTTTGTGTAATTATATGTGCCTTGATCAGGAGGCTACAACAGAGCGAGTGAGCCCTTGCTCAAGCCAGCTACCTTTGGCCTCAAGCCAGTGACCATGTGGTCATGTCTATGATACCACATTCAAGCCAGTGAACCTGCACTCAATCTGATGAGCCCGTGCTCAAGATGGATGAGCCTGTGCTCAAGCCAGATGAGCCTGTGTTCAAACTGCGGACCTCGGGGTTTCAAATCTGGGTCCCCCATCACAGTCCAACACTCTATCTACTGCATCACCTCCTGGTCAAGCAATCCTAGCTACTTTTTATATGAGATTACAAATAAACTAATTTTTTATTAAATTAAGGAAGCAATAAATACATCAAAATTCACAAGTTAAAAACATTAACATATAATTATTTAGTGATTAAGGTGGTAAGCGCCATATCTATTCTGCTGACAAATGTCTATCATTCTATTTTAACCAAAGGACAATGCCAGTTATTTCAGTAAACTATAGGCTAGTCTGATTATAGTGGATGTAAAAGTTGTGGAGAATTTCTTCAATTTCTTAAAGTCTCCAGTCATAGCCTTTTTATTTAATCATCCTTTCTATAATGGTAAAGTTGGCTGTCTTATTGATTGATAGTCATATCAATTGGATTCTTAATTATTGTTCTATTTCTAAGAATTCTACTAGATTATTTCATAATTTTCATTTTCTAATGCATAATTCTCTACTTTGTCATTTAATTGGTCAAGCATATCAAATACATTTATTTCAAAGATTTGTTTGATAACTCATATCTGGATCAAAATAGCTGAATACTGTTCAACTGTTTCTCTTATTTACATGTTATTTTGTTTGTAGTCAACAAATATGTGCATTTGCATTTTTTTTCTAATTCAATATCACACTGAAATGCACAATTATGCAAAAACATCTGACTGGCAGGATACTGTTTTCTGTCGCCAAGAAGGGTTTATTTGTCCTCAGCTAAGCAGTTAAGGAGTGGTGGCTACAGACTACCTTAAATCAGTTAGGATAGAATTTATTAAATCTAGGTTTCAGACTTTGGGCTAGCTGTCAAATTTTCACTTCACTCTTATCTTGTAACTTGTTCAACCTGAAAAACCCAAGGTAAATTCCTTGGACTTTTTTATTTTTTGTAATACTTACCGAAATGAATGTTTTATGCATAGCCTCCGGAGCTTATCAAAATCTTTGCCTTTCAGTCTCTCTGCTACCAACTCCAGTTTAGAAATGCTTTGAGGTAAAATAGTACCAAATAAAATTTTCTTCTTACTAGCTTTTTGTCACACAATGCCTGTGGCCCCCAATGTTCCCTAGAAACTTTTATTTACTACTTTTTAAATTTTTACATTTAGGTCTATTAATGCAATAGTTCTTACTTTTAGATTAGATTATAACCTGGGAATGGATATCCAAATGTAGTTCAGAATTTATGTGGCTCCACATGACTGTCTTGTGCCTCTCATTCTCCCCTTTGATAAATTAATATTTATTGTGGTTATACTGTCTCTGTCTCATCATTGTATCTTGAGTGTGTTGAATGACAGATCAATTGTCTTTTTAAACTATAGGTCCCCGGGTCAAGAAATGATGCATCTGAACAATTCCATTTGGACTGATGTAGATCATAACGTTCTAGATTTTGAACCTGATGTCATGATTTGATGTGTCTTTAGAGCCTCTGGAGGGAAACTGAATGTACTTTACAAGTGTGGAAGGCATGAAATTTGAAGGCATAGAGTACAGCATGATAAATTGGTTTCTAAAATTGTCCCTTTTTCCATGTCTTATTCCCCATGCAATGTAATTTCATAGGTCTATTAAATGGTATCTATTTTTCACAGGAAATGAAACTAAGATGACTTTATGATTTGTTTTGACTAGTGTGATGAGTCAGTGTGGTAGAGTATCAGTGATTCTTATAAGTCTAGGCCTTAAAAGCCTTCCATGGTTCATACTGTTCTCTAAGATATATACCATGCCATGAGACCAAGACTTGCTGGCTGACAGCCAGTCAACCTCCACACATGGAGTGATGGCATTATAAATCAGCCAGGCTGCAATGTTCTTGCTAGCTTAAAAAAATGCATGAGTAAGTGCAGCTAAAGCCAGAAGAACCACTACATCCATGAGTTTAGATTATTAGGCTTATAAGCTTGTTAACAATAATATATGCTTACATTTAGAGCCATCATTTTTAGGATGGTTTTTTTATGTATTAATAAGATAATACATCTCTGTCCTGTGATTATTTTCTCAGAGCTTTAAAATATAATTGTTTTATATGTTAACGGTGTATCTATTATCCAGGTTTTGTCTATGAAAACATTTAATAATCATACATTCAAACTTTTCGGATTTCTGTTAAGTTGAAAAATCAACTGATCCAGTTTGTCTGTTTCTGAAGATGTAAGCAATTGAAGAAACACCTGTATTGTTCTATGCCCAGAATTTAATCACCTGGCTAATATTCTGTGCACAGCTATCAAAAATGTAACTAAAGAAAAAATGAAGAATATTAAAAATTAGATAACTGGTAGTTATTTTTAAGCATTTTCATGATAACTAGAAATCATTTGTACATCATAGCATTAGTTATTATTAAATAAAGTGGACAAGTGGAATACTATGGGGCCATGAAAAGAAGGAAATATTACATTTTGCAACAAAATGGATGGACTTGGGAACTATTGTGTTGAGTAAAATAATCCAGGCAGAGAAAGAAAAATACCATATGGCCTCACTCATTTGAGGAATCCAAGGAACAATGTGAACTGAGGAACAGAATTAAACCTGAAGGAAATGGGGGAGGGAGCTGTTGGGAGGAGGGTAAGGCAGATGTTGAAGGGAATATGGGGGAGGGGGATGCTTTTGGGGAGACACTAGAATCTATGTAAACACAATAAATAAATTATAAAAAAAAAGAAAAATAAATAAAGTGGTAAAGGTAAGGGTAATATCCACTGTGTATCAATTATATTACATAAAATTACATATTACATGTATCATATACATGGCTAAGCATATATCAATATGATGTATATATAATAAGCTTATGCACTTGGGTTTTTCAATTAGTATAAACTCTATTTCCATTGGTTCATTATTATTTAAATATAATCTGGATTAAATGTAAAAAGACACTGATAAGAAATTTTTAAAAAATTCACTGATTTGAGAGAGAGAGAGAGAGAGAGAGAGAAAAGGAGGGGGAGAGAGAGAGGAGTATCAACTCGTTTTGTTTTGTTCATGCCATTTAGTTGTGTACTCATTCATTTCTTCTCCTATGTGCCCTGAAGGATTCAAACCCACAACTTCTGGTGTGCTAGGTCCACACTTTATCCACTGAACCACTCAGCCAAGACCTGGAAAGAAAAAAGTCTTATACTATTGTTATAAATGCAAAAAATCACATTAAAGCATGACAGAACTCTTCATAATTGCAGTGTTAAATTGTATGAAAATTCAAAATAGCTTTGCCTTCCAACTTAAAAAGGGAATTGAAAAACTATAAAGCTTATTATTCAGGGTTACCCACTAAATGCTGTGAAATGAGGAATATACTTTACATTTCCATAATCCCAGATCAAATATAAGTTTACCATACAATAGGTCTTTGTAGAAGAGCATAGATATCTTTAACTGAGAGTGGAGGGCATGCTTTGATGGTAAAATATATTCCAGTTATGTCACCTGCATTTATACTCATATAACTTGTTTTAAAGTTTTAAGTTTTATTGAGCTATAGTTGATATACAGTCAGTTGCACATGTTTAAAGTGTACAATTTGATAGGATTTGGCATATGTATTCAAATATAAAACCATCATAATTCTCCCAAAATTTTCTTTTGTTCTTTTACATTCACATCCTCCCGCTTCCCTTTGTCTTTCTTCTATCCCCAAACATCCACTGATCTGCTTTCTTGTCACTGTAGATTAGCTATACTTTCTGTAATTTGATGTAAATAGAATATTACGGTAAGCATGATTTGGGGCCTGAGGTAATTGCTCTGTCACTCAGCAAAACTATGTGGAGATCACATATGTTGTATTATTTGTTCATTCCTTTTTAAATTTTTTGAAAGTATTCTCTTGTAAATATATATTCGTGTGTGTGTGTATACAATGTTCATCTGTTTACAATTTGATACATATTTGTAGTGTTTCCTATTGCAAATAAAACATTTTAGTAAAATGTTTTGGCATATTCTTGCTTTAACTTATACTTTTACTTATCTTGGGATAGGGAGTGGAATTATAGGTGCATGCCTAATTTAAGAATTTTTTTCCAAAATGGTGGACCCACTTTATATTTTGACCAGCAGAGTATGATGATCACAGCTGCTAATAGGAACCAAGATTTGTTTATGTTCTGTCTTTTTAATTTTAGCTATTCTAAAAGGCATATAGAAGTATCTTATTTGAATTTGGATATTTCTAATAACTAATGATGTTGTGAATATGTTTATTTGCTTATTAGTTCCATATTTTTTTTACATAAAATGTCTTTTTCAATCTTTAGACCTAATTTCTGGAAAAAAAAGAGTTATTTTCCCACCCTTTTCATTGAGTTGTGAGATTTTTCATTTTCTTTGTAAAATTTAGGTTGTCATATTTTACAAGATAGATGATTTAAAAATAATTTCTTCTAATTTTTCTTGCCTTTAAGTTTGCAGAGAAGTGTTGTTGTTTTTTTGTTTTGTTTTGTGACAGAGACAGAGAGAGACAGAGAGACAGAGAGAGGAACAAATAGAGACAGACAGACAGGAAAGACAGAGGAGAAGCATCAAGACTTCAGTGCAGCATCTTAATTGTTCATTGATTGCTTTCTCACATGTTCCTTGACTGGGAGGCTACAGCAGACTGAGTGATCCTTTGCTCAAGCCAGCAACCTTGGGCTCAAGCTTCTGAGCCTTGCTCAAACCAGATGAGCCTGCACTCCAACTGATGACCTCGGGGTTCTGAACCTGGGTCCTCCGTGTACCAGTCTAACACTCTATCCACTGAGCCATCACCTGGTCAGGCCAGAGCACTGTGTTTTAAAGAAAAGAAATTTTAAATTTTGATGAAATACAATTTACTTGTAGGTTTTTTAATGTGTTTTTAGTGTCATGCTTAAAAACTTAAGTTCACTATGGCTTTTAACAGATATTTTAGAGTTTGAGGATTACCATTTGGTTTTTGAACTATTTTGACTTAGTTATTGTATATGGTGAGATAATAGTTCTTTATCTTGAATTTATTAGGGTGACACTGGTTAACAATTATACTGATTTTAGATACTCAATTTCACAACTCATCTCTGCAGTCCATATTGTGAGTTTATGCCTCCAAGTCAAGTCTTCATCCATCACCATTTAGCACCCCTATACTCTCACCCCAACAATCACCACCTGTTGTATGTGTCCAGGAGTCTCTCTCACTCTCTCATTCTCTCTTTCTCTCATTTTGGTCCTTTTTTTGTTCAATCTCTCCACCCACCCCCAACAGCTATGTATGAGTCTGTCTCCACTTTGCATGATAGCTCTTTTTGTTCTTTAGATCCCACATATGAGTGAAATAATATGGTACTTGTCTTTCTCTGATGCTTATTTCACTTAGCATGAACTCCAGGTCCATCTACGCTGTTGCAAAAGGTAAAATTTCCTTCTTTTATCTGGTTGCCTAGTAGTTTATTGTGCTAATGGTTCTTAATGTTTAGTGGCATTTATTGGTACAAAGATCTGGGCTGAGATTTTTTTTCTTAAGAAAGTTTTAAATTATAAATTCAATCTATTTAATAGATACAAGGCTATTTAATTTATTCTTCTTGAATAAGTTTTTGTATTTCTTGCTTTACCCATTTCCTCTAAATTATTAAATGTACATTTAAACAATTGTCAATACTATTCCCTTAGTATTTTGAAATCTAAAACTGTAGTGAGTTAATCTGTGTATTTTATGCTATTGGTAATTTGTGTTTTCTCTCTTATAGCCTTACTCCATTTGAATAGAGTTTATCAATTTAGTTCATATCTTAAAAGCCTTACCTTTTCCTAGACATATGTAATGAGTTTCTCATTTACTCTTATATACAGTTGTATTTTTAATGTATTGGTCTTTAAAGTCTTACGGAAAGAGAAAAATGAAGGGCAAAGTGAAAGTATACTAGCCTTTACATTTCCTGGAAATTACTATAACTGAAGGGGCAGAGCCTCACAATAATGTGAGGAAGGTGCAACAATGATGGCTACCTACCTGTCTGTGTGCACTTGTAAAGTTAGGAAAAATAAACAGTGATAAAAGCACAGCTACCTAATATCTGGAGGACAGGGCACTACCAGCCTCAGAGTTGCGAGATGGGAGATGGGTAGATAACAGAACTAAGAACTAAAATTAATAGACATTAATCACAATTTCTATTCTAAGCCTTTGCCTAATACTTGCAAACTTTCAATATGCTCCAAGGTTCCAAAATAGTTACATCAGACAGATTCTTTCAGTGCAACTATTGTCTCCATAATGAGACAGATTACTGGTGTTTCCTATTTTGTCATCTTCTCAGGATCTTTCTCCAATGTTAGTTAATTTTAAAGCAGCATCCCCCCAAAGGAGAACAAATTTAAGAATCACAAATGATGAGATTCAAATTCTGATTGTGAGTTCAATAACATGAAAAAAAATTTTTAATTCTTTAAACTTCATCTTTTCTTTTTTAACTATAAAATGAGATAAATATTAGTTATTTGGAACACACTTATGGAATTAAAATATTTAACTATGTAAGACAGTAAGATAGTGTTTGGCATATAGTAGTCACTAGATTTATGGTGGGTTTTTTTTGTTTGTTTGTTTGTTTGTATTTTTCTGAAGCTGGAAACGGGGAGAGACAGACAGACTCCCGCATGCGCCCGACCGGGATCCACCCGGCACGCCCACCAGGGGCAATGCTCTGCCCACCAGGGGGCGATGCTCTGCCCCTCCGGGGTGTCGCTCTGCCACGACCAGAGCCACTCTAGCGCCTGGGGCAGAGGCCAAAGAGCCATCCCCAGCGCCCAGGCCATCTTTGCTCCAATGGAGCCTTGGCTGCGGGAGGGGAAGAGAGAGACAGAGAGGAAAGAGGGGGGGGTGGAGAAGCAAATGGGTGCTTCTCCTATGTGCCCTGGCCGGGAATCGAACCTGGGTCCCCCACACGCCAGGCCGATGCTCTACCGCTGAGCCACCCGGCCAGGGCGAGTTTTTATTATAAAATTATTTTTACACATTGAAAACATCTTAAATTCTGTGTACCATAATGCACTTACAAAATACTTGAGCAAAATCAAGGCAAATATAGATACAGAAAAGTGGCAGGAATGGGGAGAAAGGGAGTTAAAAAAAACCCATAAAAGCTACTTTAGAACATGAAAGGATGATTTACAAAAATAAATAAACCATAAGTATATATTTCCAGTCTTGACTACATTTCTTACAAGTGTAAGAAGAAAAATTCCACTGGACACAGGGTAGTTGGAGAATAAGTTCATACTATTAAATCACCGTTCTTATAATTTAATTATGTTTTCCATACAATTATAAAAGAGGTTTTAAAGGACTATATACAGTTTGCATTTATAATGACGGTGTTGAAATGTCTTTAAACATTGGACTATTTCTAAAAAACTGACATCTGCTATTGATTTAACTACATATAGAGATAGCATAAAGTCTAGGCAGAATTTTATACACCATCAGCAGTAAATCTAGGATAAATTTGTTTGAATAATATTTTACCTATCTGTCACCTTCACTGATAACTTTAGATAAATCAAGGGAAAAATCCTTTGGTTTGCTCACAGGAACTAGTAGGAACAATATGTAGAAGGAATAATACTTTGTTTTATTTATTTCTAATTTTGAAACATGATGCAATTAAAAAGAAGTAAGTATGTAACATTATTAGATTATTCTTGGATGACATATATTGGATCTCTTGTTACATTATTAGGTTTTTACTACTAATTATTATTATAATTTGTTTTGAATATAAAACTGGGAAGTGATAATATACTTCATACATCTGAGCAAATAATTCATGGTTAAAAGAATAAGGATAAAATGATATATTATCATTAAAATTATTCTAAGCAAAAGAAATGAGATGTATAATATTGAGGTGATTCATTTTCTTAAAATAATAAAAACATATTTTCCAACTAAGGAATTAATAAGCAATTATTAGTTATATCATCTTTCTTAATAAGAATAAAAAGGGCTTGACCAGGTGGTGGCGCAGTGGATAGAGTGTCTGAACGGGACGCAGAGCACCCAGGTTCCAAACCCCGAGGTCGCCAGCTTGAGCGCGAACTCATTTGGTGTCCAGCTTGAGCCTAAGGTCACTGGCTTGAGTGAGGAGTCACTCAGTCTGCTTTAGCCCCCGGTCAGGGCACATGAGAAAGCAATCAATGAACAAGTAAGGTGTCACAATAAAGGATTGATGCTTCTCATCTCTCTATCTTCCTGTCTGTCTTTCCCTCTCTCTATCTCCCTCTGTCTCTGTCACCAAATATAATAATAATAAATAAAATAAAAAGGAACTAAACATTAATAAGATTTCCATGATGAGAAGGAAAACAGAATTCATTAAAGGAAGAATGTGAGCTAAGTATATGTCACTAATGATTTGTTTACTTTTAAGAAATAAAATGCTCTGTGAACTCAGATTTTTAATGTAGTTAAGTAAAAATGATTTTCTTAATATTTGTCTCTTCCAGAAAAACCATTAAAATGAAACTATTAATTTCCTTTTATATTTTTTTGTTAGATTGAGAGGAAAATATATAGAAATATCTATTTCCCACCATCATTTTTGTCTTTTTTGTTGTTGTTTGGATAAATTATTTCAACATGCTTTTGAGATTACTAATTATTTACCTAGGTAATTTCATTTGTTCTTAAACCCATTGTAAAAATATTTCATTTCTGATGTTATTTTTTGTAGCATTTGCTTTTTCTAGATATTTCACCTTCTTGCTGAAATTTATTATTTCTATACATGTATTATCCCCTTTTCTCACTTTATTTAAAACATTTTTATAATAGATATATTCAGTTTCCCGTCTGAAATTTCTAACAGTTAAGTCATTCTTGGGTTTCTTCTATTGATTATTTTCTTTCTTGTACATAGTTTATAATTACTTTCTTTGAAAGGTGATATATATAATATATATGTATTATATGTATAATATATATATGTATTATACATATAATATATATATTTGAAAGCCTAGTAGATGTTCGAGTAAATAATATTTATTTCAGATAATAACACATTCTTTCTACTGTCAAAGAATTGAGTAAAGAACTAAGTCAATATATATTTATATATATACATATGTATGTATATATATATATATATGCATTTTTTTTTTAACAGAGATTGGGAGAGAATCAGAGAGAGTGACAAATAGAACAGACAGACAGGAAGGAAGAGAGATGAGACTCATCCTGTCTTCTGTGTGGCACTTTAGTTGTTCATTGATTGCTTTCTCATATGTGCCTTGACTGGGGGGCCCCAGCAGACTGAGTGACCCCTTGCTCAAGCCAGAGACCTTGGGCTCAAGCTTGTGAGCTTTGCTCAAACAAGATGAACTCACGTTCAAGCTAGTGACCTTGGGGTTTCGAACCGGGGTCCTCCGCATCCCAGTCCGATATTCAAGATGTTCAGTCCACTGTGCCACCATCTGGTTAGGCCTAAGTCGATATAATATTTGATAAAATGGGGTATGGGTGTTTATTTCATGCTTAGTTATTTTAAGTTCACCATTGGCTTCAAATATTTTGAAGGTGGGATCATGACTTCCCCTGCAGGGATATCCACAGAATTTTTAAAGTTTTATAGCCAATTTCTCAGCTTTCTGGAATAGTTGAGTGTTTTTTTCTGTTGTACAGCCTGTCTCTCAGATTTTTCTAACACCAGGAACTTTTCTTCACTCATGAGTCCTGCCCTGGGTTATATGCACTCAGTGAGATCTCTCTTTCCTGACTCCACCACAACACCCAACCCCCAGCCTTCAGAGTGCTGCTGCACTGGACTCAGTGAATGTCTAATAGGAATTATCTTGCAACAATCTTATGCAATTGCCAGCCTGTACTAAAAAAGGCACTAAATACTTCTCAAGTTCTCAGCTTTCAGCCTTCTTTGTACCAATCCATACACTTGAAGTCCTATGGGTCATATTTTGGCATTCAGTTGACTAAATTTATATCTGTTTTCTCTTCATGGCCATTAAGGAGGTTTTGTCTTTTTATTTCCAGAATAACAGAGATGAGTCTATTCTTTAATGATAGATTTGTGTCTTGCTGTAATTTGGCATTTTTATATTTCTTTGCGTTTTCTTCTATTTGTAGGAACTTTAAAAAGTGAATGTGTAGCATACCAAGGAGCAGCGTCTTGTGACATCTATTTCCTGAGAAGTGAAAGTCTTATATCTTTTTATAAATCATAAATTTTATCTCTTTTTATGAATTAGTAAATTACAATCATTTATGGAAAATAAAAATATATTACATTTTTTTCAATTAATGTATTTAGCAAAGTCAAACATTATGATCAATGTACAATGTATTTACCCCAAGACTATTAATTTCTATTTGCTAAGTTTACATTGTAATGTTTTTGATTAGTGAGTAAAAATTATATTTCTTTTCTGCTTCATAAAATCTGTCACAGTGTTCAGCATATAGTAAAAAAATAATGAATACTTATTAATGAGTGATTTTAGATTTCTAACTTTGTAACAATTTTCAGCATTCAAATGCCATTAACTTTAAAAAACATTTATTATTTTAATCCTAAATTTATTCCAAATGTTTCCCCTTTTAATATTTTAGATAATGTATTTAAGTATATTTCTTATTCAATCAATATTTATCTCTGATCACAAATACTTTTTTTTTTTTTTCTGAGAGAGAGAGGCAAGAAGAGACAGAGACAGGAACATCGAGCTGCTCTTGTATGTGCCCTGACTGGGGAATTGAACCCAGCAATTCTGTGCTCTGAGAAAACACTCCAACCAACAGAGCTATCTGGCCAGGGCTTAATTTTCATTGATTTTTAGAGGGACAAAGAGAAGAAGGGAGAGAGAAGGGAAAAGGAAGGGAAGCACTTGTTGTTCCACTTAGGCATACATTTTTGATTGTTTTGGGTTTGGGCCCTGACTGGAGATAAATCCTGCAACTTTGTTGTTTCAGGACAATGCTCTTAACTGATTGAGCTATCCAGTCAGGGCTACAAATACAATTTTAAAATTATCTCTACCCCTATGAAGACATGAACTTGAAAAATTATGTTTCAGGCAACATCTGAATATTTTTAAAAATTTATTTATATCAAACAATTAATGGTAGTAATTTTTCCTCTAAAATAAACAGGAGCTATATTTCAATTATCTGGGCTAGGGACAATAGCTGTTCTTTGCTATTTAAAGTAAGAAAAATGTTGTTGTATGGAATCTGTAAAAAATTGAATTATGGCCATGTGGCAAGCTCATTTTGCTAGCAAACTAAATATAAACTTTACATTAAGTCTAAATATTCATTGGCTCTGAAGTAGAACTCTTTTTAAAAATATTTCATTTGAATTTATCGGCTGATACTGGTTCACAAAATTATATAGATTTCAAGTGCCCAATTCTACAACAAATCTCTGTACACTGTATTGTGCGTTCATCTGCACGTTCAAGTCAAGTCCTCATCCGTCATCATTTATCACCCCCATACTCACCCCAAACCTTGGCAATTACTACTCTGTGGTCTGTATCCCTGAGTTTTTTCTTTTTTTGTTCTTTTTTGCTCAGTTCTTCCACCCTCCTCCTCCCCTAATAGCTGTCAGTCTGTTCTCTATCTAAGAGTCTGCTTCTAATTTGCCTGTTGTTCATTTTGTTGATCAGATTCCACAAAGGAGTGAAATCATATGGTAGTTGTCTTTCTCTGATTGGTTTATTCACTTAGCATAATGTTCTGCAAGTCCATCTATGCTGTCGCAAAATGTAAGGTTTTCTTCTTCTTTATTGCCAAATAGTATTCAATTCTGTAAATGTAGGACATTTTATTTATCAACTCATCTACTAAGGAGCACTTGGGCTGTTTCCAAATCTTTGCTATTGTAAATAAATAAGCAATGTACATAGTAATATTTTACGTTTTGTTTACCAGAGATATTAAAGACTTAGGGGAGAATTAAAAGGAATGTTTTAGTTTTGCAAGACTGCTATTTTGGTTTAAGAGCAGTTTTCATGAGAAGTGCCTTATCAGAGAGAGTCACATCTTATAGGAAATAACCAAAATTTTTTTGTGAATTTCATGGCATAACTGGGTCATAATTGCCTATCTAGTTTATGTTATTTTACCTGAAAAATCTTGAACTGTATATT
Source organism: Saccopteryx leptura (assembly GCF_036850995.1). NCBI lineage: Eukaryota > Metazoa > Chordata > Mammalia > Chiroptera > Emballonuridae > Saccopteryx > Saccopteryx leptura. Next base: position 66,156,534 of record NC_089506.1, on the reverse strand, counting down.
AGATCGAGTAGAATATAACCTCATCAGAGAAATTCAAATTACAACCACACTGAGATATCACTTCATACCTGTCACAATGGCTATTATCAATAAATCAACAAGCAATAAGTGTTGGCAAGGATGTGAAGAAAAGAGAGTCTTCTTGCACTGTTGGTGTAATGGAGATTGGTGCAGCCACTTGATATACAGTGTGGTGTTTTCTCAAAAACTTAACAGGGCAACTGTTCTAGCAATTCCACTTCTGGGAATATAGTTGAAGAAACCCAAAACACTGTTTCAAAAGAATATATGTACACTTATGTTCCTTGCATGGTTGTTTACAACAACCAAGAGCTGGAAATACCCTAAGTGCCCATCAGAAAATCAGTGGATAAAAAAGTTTTAGTACCTTTACACAATCAAATCCTATGCAGTCACAAAAAAGAAGGCAGTCTTACCTTGTGAGACAACATGGATGGATCTGGAGAGATAAAAATTCTTAATATTGACTATTATTTTCAGTGTCCTCAATATCTGTATATTTGGGTGGGCCAGGCTACTTTGAGAATGAAAGGGGGGGAGAAATATTGCATGTGTGCTATGTGCTTATGGTGTTAACATCTGTTTCTCATTTGTTTTTGAGTGAAGTTAGGGTAAATTATATTGGTTTTTTATTTATTTTTCTATCTAATTTGAAATAATCATTTATCTATTTTGAAAAATCTGCTTTCAGAGAAACAACTAAAATATAAAGCTATGTACCAGTTTCTTTTATACCGATCAGCTTTACACAGATTACTGGGAAGAAATCATTACAAAATTAATAGTTATTCATAGTGACAAAATGATATTAAAGTTTATATTTTGTTGAGCTTAATAAATAAGACATAAAATGGTTTAGAAAATAAAACTAATAACAAGGAGAAAAGTATTGATTTATTTGTTTTTAAAATTATAGGACCTTATTTCTACAGAGCTGAAGAACTCCCACAGAGGAAACACTTTTATTCTTTTAAATTTTTTTCAATAGAAATTCAAGTGCTAATGTTATCAACGTCAAAAGCAAGTTTAAATTTGATGCAATGAATTTGCTACTAACTTTTAAATAGTTTAAGAAAGTAGTATAGCTGATGACTGCAATCTATAACATACTTGGTTTTTGCAAAAATATTTAATTGTACACTTGACTTGTCAACTTGTTGTGTGGTCATTTATCACCTAATACCAGCTTTTGAGCCAGAAGTGGTAATTTTTCATTTTATTTGGTTCAAAAGTTCACTGGATTATATCTTTTTCTTAAGATAGTTATAGGAGATAAAATGTAGTTTTCTTAATTATATATTTTTGAGAAAGTCTATATAAATGAAATAATTTTGTCTGATTTCTTTTCCATGAATTTAGTTTATATTATATGGTAAAAAACTGATAGTTATTACTGAGATTTATTTTAATTTAAATATTTCTTTAAATTGTTAGTTCATTTGTTCTTGCAATAAAATTGTAAGTTTCTCAAAGACCCAAAAGGATTGATAAGGCAATAATTGTAATAATTGTAAATGGAGAGATAGAAAATTTAAAAATTTTTTCTGAGAATTAAGATACAAAATATTGCTTAGCTTTTAATAAATAAAACTTTAAAAAATTTTATGGAAAAATTTGATTAAGAAAAGACATCAGCAAGATGGGTAAAGAAGTTGCCCCTCACTCATATCTCTATCTCAAGAACAATAATTTAGAATCTATCCACAGTGTCTTTGTGGAAACTGTGGGGTAAAGTTGCATGTGTTAATGGATCTGGCAGAATTTAGCACACCCATCAATCAGATAATGAAGATAGAGAGCCTGGTCCTGGCTATGGGACCTGAAGTGGCCCCTGACTGACACTAGGCCCTCGTGGCTGCAGTCAGACATCCCCTGGAGAACACTGACTTACACAATCAAACATGGACAAAAACCTCCATGTAAACCTGGTAATCCTGCAAACAAGTCCAACATACTGCCGGAGCAAAGAGTCTGAGATTGGAGTCATTGTAGAGAGGAAGAACAGTTTGACTTCACCTATGTCACTCAAAGCAACACAGCTCAGTGCTCAGAAAGCCTTTCTGGGTCTCTCATTTTTTCCATAAAGGAAACTAAGGGTATGTGAGTGCATAACCCCCCATGCTGGGCAGGACACTGCCAATGGGACCCATTTGCCTCTCACTGCGTCAGAGTATGGACTCACGAGTCCGCAATTTGGGATTAGGTGAGCCACTGCGAGAACAGCAACCAGGGCCTGGAAGGGAAGGTTTCAGTAGGAAGGCAGATCTGACTAACTGCATCAGGGACTGCATCAGGGACTTCATCGGGAGGACTGCGTATTAGTCACTGGAACAACGCACCTGTGGATGCTCCTAGCACTCTGAGTGCATAAACCACACATTTCCACACCCTACATTCAGTTTACTGTGTGCACTCTCATTGGTGGTGAGTGCAAGTTTTGGCTAATGGCTAGTGAGTGTGTTCAGAAAGCCAGCCTGAATCTGTAGACCAGAGAGATAACACAAACTTGAACATTCATTACTGGCCTCAGAAAAGCACAAAGGAGACTGTCAGCATCCAGTCTGTTAATTGGAAGATTGTGAGAAGACTTATGGGATTATGAGTTCTGCCACAATGGAGAGTAAGAACCATGAAGCAGACCTATCTATAAAAGGTCTGAGAAAGCATAAGAAGCACTTAACAGAATAAACGACGGTATTTCTTCCCTCAAGTCAGACAGAAGCAAACGGTAGAAGGTTGCTGCTACTTTAAATGGGAAGACACAACAAACTTCAAGGAAGATGAAACATTAAGGACACATGACACCAGAGGATCAGAATTATCTTTCAGTGAACAACTTCAAAGACACGGTGCTCTGCCTGACCTGTGGTGGCACAGTGGATAAAGCGTCGACCTGGAAATGCTGAGGTCGCCAGTTCGAAACCCTGGGCTTGCCTGGTCAAGGCACGTATGGGAGTTGATGCTTCCAGCTTCTCCCCTCAGTCTCTCTCTCCTCTCTCTCTCCCTCTCTATCTCTCTCTCTCCCTTTCTCTCTCCTCTCTAAAATGAATAAATAAAATTTAAAAAAAAATTTAAAAAAAGACACAGTGCTCTGAAATTTACTCAATAAAAAATTCAAAATAACTGTTTTAAGGAAACTCACTGAGAAATAAAAAAACACAAATATATATGATACTTCTCTCAAATCAGTCCCACTTCAGGTTATATATCCAAGGAGAATGAAGTCCTAATTGAAGAGATATCTTCCCTCCTATATTCATTGCAGCATTACTTATAATAGCCAAGATATGTATGCAACCTAAATGTTTTTTGACAGAGGAATGGATAAAGAAGAGGTCTGATATTTAACAATGGATATTATTCAGCCATGAGAAGGAAGGAAATTTTGTCATTTTGTGAAAACATGGATTCATCTCAAGAACGTTATGCTAAGTGAAGTAAGTTAGACAAAGGAAGACAAATACTTTTTGATATCTCTTATATATGGAATCTAAAAAGAGATGAACTTGTAGAAACTGGGAGTAAAATGGTGGTTTCCAGGGGCTAGATGATTTGGGAGATGTTGGTCAAAGGGTACAAACTTGCAATTATTTGAGGTGATAGAGGTGTTAACTAACCCTATTTTAGTAATCATTTTACAATACTAAGTGTATGAAATCATCACATTTTACACTTTAAATTTACACAATGTTAAATATTAATTATACCTGATTAAAAGTGGAAGTAACAGAAAATTTTTTTAAAATAAAAATAAGATGACTAAGTGAAAAAGGAGAATAACCTTATGAATATTCTTTTCTGCATTAAATTTTTTCTATGTAATTAGTGAAATAATAGAATTAAATACTGTGAATAAAAGCTATTTGTTCAGTTACCCATAGAAAAAATTAATAAGAAGTATTAAATTGTACCAATAAAAAAGGTTAGGCATGTCATTAAAATGGTGCTCTGCCAGTTACTCAAGTGTGTCTGTACACTGTGAGAGTAGCCTCATGAAACATTTCAGAATAGAAAATTCCAGAAATCAATCCAGGCAACAAATAACTATGAGCTGTCAAGAACCATAAAAATCAAATATTATCAAATTTAAAACATTACGGTGTTGAGGCAATTACTTATTTCACTTATACATAAATTTTATAGAATGCTAAAAATGTCAATTCCATTTTATTAAAACTAGATTATCCTTATAATCTACATCTTTTAAATTTTTTATTACTGTTATATTACTTTAATCTGGCAGTTATTTTGTTTAATAAATTTATTCATAGCTCATTTTCATGTGTGCTTCATTCATAAGGTTAGTTTTCTGATGACAGTGTTTATCTGGGTTAATATATCTCTCAAGTAAAGAAAAAAATGTCATTTTATAAAAGTAAAGGCCATAGCTATGTTCAAATACAAAATAATAAATATCTTATGGGTTTTTTTTGTTTTTTTTTGTTTTGTTTTATTTTGTTTTTTACCATAGGATAAGCTAACACCTAGTTAATGCCAAAGTACTAGACAATAGAATAGAAAAAGAGAATGCAAAATATGTTACTAGTTTCAAATCTTTTAATGTCCTCTGCTATGCATGTTTGACTCAATTTGATTTTTTGTTGTTGTTTATCTTCCTCAATTTTATCCTATCAGCTGGTTAAAATCAGTGGTTGAGACTCATCTGGCATAGTCTCTGTCTCTGACTCTGAACAGCACAGTGTGCTGGGATGAATATTGAGTAGGGGCAATGTGCTCAGAGAATCTTTCCCAATCCTGCTAAGGCAGAAGTGGAGAAAGGACCAGATGTGGATTAAAGAAATTTGTTGTGCCTGTCAAATACTGAGGAACTATCTAGTTACATGGATTTAAATGTGAACCACTTTAGCGTAAATACAATGAGCTTTATGTATCTCAAGTAAAAGTTAAATTCTGAGATTTTCTAAAAAGTTTAGAACAAGTTAATGTCATGTTAGCCTCTCATTTCCAAAACTTAATTTTTAACTCTAGTGTCATTTTTGTATATTTAATTTTTAAATATGCCCTGCCCAGCTGTCTCAGTAGATCGAGTATGGGTCTGACTATTGGCATTCTGAGTTTGATTCAGGACACACAAAAGAAACAACCATCTGCTTCTCTCCCCACCCTCTTCCCCTTCCCTACCTCTTTCTTCCCCTCCTTCAGCCAGTGGCTCAGTTGGTGGGAGACATGGCTGAGCACTGAGGATAGCTCAGTTGATTGGAGCATGGGGCCCAGACACGGTGGTTAAGTGGATTCAGGTCGGGACGCTTCCATGAGTCTATCTCCACTCCTCTTACTTAAAAAAAAGTAAAATTAAATAAAATAATCATTTAAACATGTATTATTCTTTAAATATTACTAGCACTATGTGAGAAACTTAAAGAATTTATTCTTTAATTATGTTTGTAATTTTAAAAAAACATAAAAACACAAATTGAGACAACCATTTTTTCAAAGATAGAAAGAATATATCTGGATAGATTGGGTTTTCTTTTCCAACTAAATATAGAATAAAAATTATACACTTACTCTATCCGTTTATTTTTTCTAAGTAAATTTACAAAAACATGATTAGCGTGTTGGCACGATACTTCCTTTTATGGAGTAAAAGTGACTAGATTTAAGGATGAACTACTTTTACTGCTTACTTATCTAACATGGCTAGACTAATGCTGCTATGAAAAGTTAATTATGGGTTGTATATATTGTAAATTTGTGAAGCTACTTCTTAGATTTGCTTTTCTAGTGCCTGGAAAAAAATAAAATAAAACAGATACGAATAGATTTTTTTTCTTGCAAAGCAACCATTATTTAAAGATATTAAAGTGGATAGATTTTTATCAAGTTGCTAAGATTAGTATTTAATACTAGTAAGTTAATATTCTTTAAGAATCCCAGAAATTTAAAAATGAGAACTGAAAATTTGTTAATTTAGAAAGCAAGTGAAATATTATCTTGCATCACTTTGCTTTCTGATTTACCTAACCATCTAGAACACAGGCAGTGACAAGGCATTAATAGACACTAACTACTTAAAGAATAATGGCAAGATCATAAATTAAAGAAAAAAGCCCAAAGGAAAAAGGTAACCTTTGCCTGTGGTAGCCTCAGCATTGTACCTTATTGTTAGTATAGTGTCAGCTTAAATGAGGGAAAGGACCTCACTTAAGAAATGCATAGGTGAAATTAAACAGCCAACACAATGATGATGAGACTTTTAGATTTTTCTCTTGTAAATAATGATTCTCCTATCCCTTTGTGTATACCCTAAAGTTCAGTTCATTTTTTTAAGTCATTCGCAAGAAGGTATTAATAAATACATTTTGTTTTGTAATGAACTCATTGCAAAAGCTATACTAAAACATAATGGCATTAACATAGCACAAATTTCATTAAAACTGAACCATATTTCAGTCATGTCAGTCATATTTCCTAGACTTGAAAACGTGTCATAACTGGCTATCTCCAAAGAACTCTGGACTCGCATACAGCATGATAAGAATAAGAAAGCAAGTAGCCATAATCACTCAACTCTCTTTTGGTTTCTATTAAGTGTTTTTGAACACAATATACTCTGGAGCAATTTAAAAATAAAGGTTAATTTGTGTTCAGTGATAACAATGTCATGTCTGACCAAAATTTTTATCAGTTTAAGAAATGTGCTTTCAAAGAGCTATTCTATTTAAAGCTAAAGATAAAAATGTAATCCAAAAAGATGAATAGACAAAATACATTTGGGTGTATTTGCTTGTTTGTATGTGATGTACACAAACTGTTTCTATTTAAGACATTTTGATATTGATTACTTTGTGCTAGGAAAATAAACTCTGTTATGCTATTTCTCATGAAAATAATCCCTGCCTTAAGGTTTTACAACTTGAACATTCAGAACCATCCAAGCAGTACAATTCAGACATATGCAGCTTAGCCAGCTGACTGATAAAAAAAAACTTGCACCGACTGCTTAGTTAAGTCCTTGCATCAGCACCATGAGCACAGGGAAAAACAAGGATGAATTGTTCTCTGTGACATACCAATGAACTTTCAATAATGAGAACTAATAGATTCCCAATGAGTTCAGCCCTATTACTGAATGAAGCGAAGTGAAATATTTGCATCTCTAAACTTATTATAGTTGATTTTTACAGAAAAATCAAAGAGGTTTTAGTTATATTTTAAAAGGAAACTGCTTTCAGCATTACTGATATATTCTGGTGCCATTACATTGTTTCTTTTTAGACTCATTCTTTGTTTTGATTTTTGGCAAAGGTCTTGGTGGGGAACTTCAACATTAAAATGAGCATGGGTGAGGGAGATAGAGGGATTTCAAACAAGAGTTAACAAAATAAATTTTTTAAAGTATGTTTAATCAAAAAAGTATTCATTCATTTAACAAATTTCATAGACTTTGACTGTGTAACAGTGTTTTATAAATTCAAATTCTATATATGTATCTGAATTAATCTAAACTATAAAAAATTTAATAATTTTTTTTAATTTAATAATTTTCCAAAGTCTCTGCTGCAGCCCCCAGTCAAGGCACATATGAGAAAGCACTCAGTGAACAACTAAGGAGCCACAACAAAAAACTGATGCTTCTCATCACCCTCCCTTCCTGTCCGTCTGTGTCAATATGTCCCTCTTTTTGTCTCTATCACAAAAAAAAAAAGAAAAAAAAGGAAACATGTTTACATAAAGAAGGACTACATTCCAGAGCACTTTTATCAATATTTCAAGATGCGGTATGAATAGCACATTCTAATAAGACATAAAAATATAAGCAATATAAAAATAAAAGATACTGAAAATTCTGAAGATTTTATATTGTTTAAAGGTATACTTGACACTTTACAGAGCTATACCAAGTATACTAAATCCTTTCATGCTGATATCAGCAATAAACTTGCTTACTTAAAAGTTAAGGTTTATTTTTGAATAGATACCATGTAATATATAACATAGTTAACATATACAAAAAACTTAAGTGGTAAATGTATTTTAAAGTTTTTGCTACATCAGGGGGCAAAATTGTTTTTTTTAAAAAACTTACAATTGAAGGTCAAAGGAAGTGCAAAGCAAATACATTGATGGGAAAGTAGTCTGTTAATTTTTGCCAAAAGACTAGTCTGTATTTATGTTATAAACTATAATAAATATAGTAATATGTATTTTATTTTGCTTATATTTGCTTTCTCAATTTATTTTTCTCTCCAAAACCTTAAAAAGAAAAATATAAGACTTTCCATCTCAATTGTGTGACTGAATGAGGACAGGCACCATAACAGCCTCAGCTACCATAAATCACACTCACGAGAGCTTTTGTTCACTGGACTTCCATCACAGATGTCAGCATTCTTCCCGTTATCTTGCCGGCAGCAGGATCAGATTCACAGAAACAGGCTATTTAATTCCTATTACTTTTTGTGAGTCTCTCCTTCCTTTGACAGAACAAGAACAGAATTCTGGTTTAGGGCTCTTGAAATTGATACTACTAGGTTAGGTGTTTCTCTAACAAAAGCAAGGCACAAAGCCATTGTGACTTCCTCATGTTGGGATTGGAAAAGTAGCACTATCTATCAATATGCACTTTGCTATATAAATAGTATTTTGGACACAACTTTCTTCTCTGCTGCATTTCAGACCTCTCCAAGTAAAGGCAAGAACAGACTAAAGCCTTGCATTAACACTTGAGTTGTTCAATTGTAGTAAGACAGCCTCTCTATGAAAATGTGAATATTTATTTCTACAACAGAAACCTGTATGTCCTACTGTGTCTTTCCATAGTATGTATTTTGCTATTTCAGTACAAAGCATGCCAATTTACATATATTTTAAATTAGAACAAACATGAAAGCATAGTGCTGTATATTTGTAGCAAAATAATTTTTTATTCTCTATTTTCTCTGCCTTTGAGAAAGATTTCTGTTTTGGATGTTTTCATGAGAAATTCAAATTCCTATGGAGAACATCTACCAACTGCGTTCTCTAGTATGGAACAGCAACAGGGACCTGCAATCCTTAGGTTAACTGCACTCTGATGGAGGGTTAGAGGAAGTCACCAATTCTACTAACCTATAAAACTGTATAATCCTGAAACCATTCAAAATAATATTCAATGAAGAGACTTTATTTCTTTGACACAATTACTGTAATCTGGATTGACTGTTTTTTCTATTGTACAACTACCCTTAAAATGACACATGTATTTGCTTGCATCTAGTGGAAGCTAGGCTATCTCTTATTAACCCTCATTTATCAAAGTTTGATAGCAGCCTACAGTGTACCAGGTAATATGTAACTAAGTGGGATTAAAAAGAAGACAAAATTAAATATGATCTCTTTCCTTATAGAGCTGATTTCTATTAAGAGATACAGAAAAGCAATTAAACCATTATATAGCAATAAATCAATGTCATCACAATGTAAAGAAAAGTTTTTTTATCTCTTAAAAATTATTGATCTTGTCTGACCAGGCAATTGTACAGTGTATAGAACATTGGCCTGGGATGCTGAGGATCCAGGTTCAAAGCCCCGAGGTCACCAGCTTGAGGGCAGGCTCATCTGGTTTGAGTGAGGGCTCACCAGCTTGAGCATGAGACAATAGACATGACCCCATGGTCACTGACTTGGCCCAAAGATTTCTGACTTGATTGAACCCAAGGCCACTGGCTTGAGCAAGGGATCACTGGCTCATATAAGAAAGCAATCAGTGAACAACTAAAGAGCTGCAACAACAAGTTGATGCTTCTCATCTCTCTCTCTTCCTGTCTGTCCCTGTCTCTCTCTCACACTTAAAAAAATTACTAATTTTAATACACTAAAATAATTGGCTATAAGCATTACCTATGCCTATATTGATGCTTGATTTGTCTAGGTTCGTCCTGGTCCATTCAGGTAGCTTCAAACATCATACTGTCTGATTAATTTTAGGTCTGTGACACATTGAGTCAATTCAAACTACAGATTTATCTTTCAAAAAATTGATTACTTGTTAGTCCATGTCATCCCAAATAGGATTTATATTACCACCACACCAACCTTCATCACATTTTTTTCACTATACTTTACAACAGATGATTGCTTTGTTTACATATTGAGAAAAATAGCATAGATAATAAATGAGAAGAATTTAATTAATTTTCATCTTTCTGGGGAAACTGGTAAATATTATCATTTATCAGTGTCAGACAGCAAAAATGGAGAAGAAAAATGGAAAATAAATTTAATATAAAAAACAAAGATGTGTGAAGTACAAACAAAATTAAAATTTTTACTTGATGAGAAATAATTTGGATATTGCATCTTCTAACCCTCCATCAACATAAATGTAACTAAAATCAAGCCTTCTGAAAGTTGATGAGAATCAAAAAAGCAATAAAAAACACTTTTATTTTATTTATTTATTTATTTATTTATTTATTTATTTATTTATTTATTTCATTTTTCCGAAGCTGGAAACGGGGAGGCAGTCAGACAGACTCCTGCATGCGCCCAACCGGGATCCACCCGGCATGCCCACCAGGGGGCGATGCTCTGCCCCTCTGGGCATTGCTCTGTTGCATCCAGAGCCATTCTAGCGCCTGAGGCAGAGGCCACAGAGCCATCCTCAGCGCCCGGGGCCATCCTTGCTCCAATGGAACCTCGGCAGCTGCGGGAGGGGAAGAGAGAGACAGAGAGGAAGGAGAGGGGGAGGGGTGGAGAAGCAGATGGGTGCCTCTCCTGTGTGCCCTGGCCGGTAATTGAACCCGGGACTCCTGCACACCAGGCCGACGCTCTACCACTGAGCCAACCGGCCAGGGCCTAAAAACCACTTTTAAAAGAGAGAACAGGCCTGATCTGTGGTGGCATAGTGTAAAAAGGTGTTGACCTGGAACACTGAGGTCACCGGTTCGAAACCCTGGGCTTGCCTGGTCAAGGCATATATGGGAGTTAATGCTTCCTGCTTCTCCCCTTCTCTCTCTCTCTCTCTCTCTCTCTCTCTCTCTCTCCTCTCTAAAATGAAAAAGTAAAATCTTAAAAAATAAATAAAAGAGAGAACAATATGGACACAACTAAATAGAAGAGCAAGCAATTAATAATATCAATAACAAAAAGCAGACTGCTTGATCAGGCGGTAGCACAGAGAATAGATTGTCAAAATGGGATGTGGAGGATCCAGGTTCAAAACCCTGAGATCACCGGCTTGAGCACGGGCTCATCCAGCTTGAACATGGGTTCACCAGCTTCAGGGTAGGGTTGCTGGCTTGAGCATGGGATCATAGAATGACCTCATGGTAGCTAGCTTGAGTTCAAAGGTCACTGGCTTGAGCCCAAGGTCGCTGGTTTGAGCCCTAGGTTGCTGGTTTGAGCAAGGGGTCATTTGCTCTGCTGTAACCCCCCAGTAAAGGCACATATGAAAAAGCAATCAGTGAACAACTAAGGTGCCACAACAAAGAATTAATGCTTCTCATCTCTCTCCCTTTTTTTCTGTCTTTTCCTATCTGTCCCTCTCTCTGACTCTTTCTCTGTCTCTGTCAAAAAAAAATAATAATAATAAAAGGAAGACTAACAAAGGGGAAAGTCAATTTAATGTAAAATAAATTACATTTTAAATAACTTATTACACAAAAGCCAAGCTCTGATTCTGTTGTACGCAAGTCATTAGTCTTTAAAATTGACCTAAAAAATATTTTGATGGTATGCCTACTTATTTTCGATGCATAAGGTAGGAAAGATTTTTCTACTTTTGGCCAGCTTTTAAAAATTAAAATATCTTTCTCTCTGAAATATAAGCTCTAACAGGGTTACAAATTTTTTTTCATGTATTACTAATTTATTAATTATTATAATTTTTATATGAAAACTACTTTTGATCCCCCCTGTGTTTTTAATTGATACCAAAGACAATCACAACATTTTTTTTTCTGTTCCAGCTCTAGAAAAGAAGCTAGAAATTAATCAAAGAAGAAATTATTCGATGATAATTTATAAGAGTTCTGGGGCATATCTTTTATCCCTTATTGTTGTGGAGGTAGTGCATTTCCATTCTCTCAAAATCAAATAAAGAAGGCTCAAAATAAGCCCGTTTGGAAAGATGGAGTGTAATTGCAAGAGAGTAGACTTGCTTCCCACTACCTAAACTCAGTCAAAGTTTCCTCTCTCTACTTTGATATGGGGCATCAGAGAGTTGTCCTCCTGCTGTTTGTGGGATGGAAATATACTGTCTACTTCTTGTTTAAAAAAGTACAAGCTATAGACTAGCTGGAACACACAGCTTGACTGTGACAGAGCGTACACCAAAAAACTGGAGATGCAAGCCATGAAAGAGCTCACATTTGGAGGCTAGAAATGACAATGGTCACTGAGCAGCCCAGGGGTAACTTACAGAGAGCATTAAGTAAAAAGCTTTTTTCCTCCTATTACATACTAATCACCATCATCAACCCCACTTATCCTAGGAAGCGAAAAAGAAACAAGTGACTAAAAATTAGAAAAAAAAATTACTTCATACGTGCTCAGACTGTCAGGCTGTGATTGAATCTGAGCTGGAGGTAAGAAAGAAATTCTGAGCTCTATTTAAATAAGAAGTTTTAATTAATCTAAATATCTAAATTTGTATGTAAAATGTCAATAATATAGATAATTATCTGAAATGCTCTATAATTTTGTAAAAAAATATATGAGGGAATTCATCTGAAAGCTATAGCAGAAAGAGATATTGTAGCAATTTCATACTTGCAATATAACAGATCTAGTGTTTTCAGCTGATAATTATCTTGAGAAATTGAATATGAGTATGTGTGCAGTTTTTTTAGTTATAGTCCATTAAAGGTTTGTGCAACCCCTTCTGCTTTTCTGATGGCAGCTTTATTATTTCTTTGTAAATAAGTGAACTTAGCACAAATATATTCTCCATGTAAATTACCACCATTCTCCCCTCATAAATAATGTTTATCTCTTTATAGTGTTTTTTTTTTTCTTTCATTACTTAAAAGTGATTGAAGTAGTGAGTAGTGGGTGAATAAAATGTTTTTCTTAATTTTGAGAAATCATCATGTAGAAAATAGACTGATATTTTCATTAGTTTACTTGTTTCAGCACCATTTTTGAAAGTATTTTTTGTTACTTATACTTTCTGTATGAAGGAAGATTTTATGTATTACTCCAGAACTTCAGTTTTAAATCACAACCAAGAAAAAATTATTAAAGGGAAAGAGAATTTTATTAACTCGCATAATTGAAAAGTTAATGAAATAATATTGCTCCAGACATATCTGATTCCAGATGCTTTAATAATGGTCATAGAAATTTCCTCTCCCACTCTTTATCTGAGGGAGATATTATCATTATTCATGATCAAATATATTCATGACAAAACTGCAGTTCATCAGTATGAAAAATATCACAACCTAGCAATTTGGAAAATTTAGAAATAAACTCAAGTTCTCTCAATCTTTATATTCTTTTATATTGCTCTTCACTAAACACATACGCATTTATAAATACATATACATATATACTTATTCTAATAAATGATGAATATAAAATAATTTAAAAATCAAATATTTATGTAGATTTATTTTTGTTATTTGTTTTCATTTAATACTGTACTTTTAATTTCTAAAAATATTACAACATGTAATTATTTTTCTTTGCTTCTAAACATGTAATGGTTTTTCTAAAATTTGCATTTACTACATTTTACATAGTAATTCTCTCCCTTATTGATGTCTTAGTTTTGTTCAATGAATCTATATATAGATACAAAAATGAAAATGAAATTTCTTAGATACTCATCTTCATTTATTTCCTTATTGATTGTCTATAAGAATTTCTAAAAGATATGCACAAATACCTAGAATGGGATTTTTGGATTATGAGACATATGAGATACTTTAGTTTCTTTAAACCCAAAATATTTTCTGTAAGTGCTGTAACTGGATATACTTCTATCAGCCACGTATAATACTTTCTAGATCACCTTATATTTGCCAACTTTATCTCTCTTATTTTTTGACATTCTCATGTACACAGATATAGCTCACTGGTTATTTGAATTTCAGATAACTAGTGAGTTTGAGACTTCTTCATTTTGTTTCAGTGAATATTGGGCGCACCTCTGCTCATTTTCTACTTAGTTTTTTATTTCTTTTCTGTTGATTCTTGCGAATTTATTATTTATTTTAGGTAGGAAATGTTAGCTCTTCTTACAAATTTAAAACTTACATATATATATTTTTTTTACAAAATTTATATATATATTTGTATTTTTCTGAAGCTGGAAACGGGGAGAGACAGTCATACAGACTCCCGCATTCGCCGACCGGGATCCACCCGGCATGCCCACCAGGAGCGATGCTCTGCCCACCAGGGGGCGTCGCTCTGCCAGGACCAGAGCCACTCTAGCGCCTGGGGCAGAGGCCAAGGAGCCATCCCCAGTGCCCGGGCCATCTTTGCTCCAATGGAGCCTTGGCTGCTGGAGGGGAAGAGAGAGACAGAGAGGAAGGGGGGGGGGTGGAGAAGCAAATGGGCGCTTCTCCTATGTGCCCTGGCCGGGAATCGAGCCTGGGTCCCCCGCACGCCAGGCCGAGGCTCTACCACTGAGCCAACCGGCCAGGGCCAAACTTACTTATATTTGACGTTTTGTTGCTGTCTCTAGTGTTCTTCACTGAATTAAGTTTCTACTATTGATAGTAAAATAATCACCAACTGCTTCGCTCTAATTTGTGTTCAATTGGGTATTTTAAGAAGTCAAATGCTTTTTCTGCTCCTACTGAGATGATTGTGTGACTTTCATGTCTATTCTTTAAATCTAGTAAATTGATTGATTGATGATAAAATATTAAAACAACTCAGCACTCCTGAAATAATCCCCTTTAAGCTTTACTACATTTTTCCATATTGCTGGATTATACATATCTGATAATTTTTATGGATGTGTGCATTTATGTTTACAGGGTAGATATTGATTTTTTTTAATTTTCTAATTAAATTATAAAGTTAATTATGTTAACATGGATTCAAGTGTCCCATTCAATATAACACCCTCAACCCCCAACAACACGCCCCCCATTACTTCCCCTTACCCCCCTCCCCTGGATTCCCTTTCCTTCTTCCCTTTGGGATTTGCTATCTTGTTAGCTCTATCAGGGTATTATGTATGTATAATTTTGCTAATCCCATTACCTTCTCTAATCCCGTTCCCTCATCCCCTTTCCCTATGATAGCTGTCCCTCTGCTCCCTATGACCATGCAATTGCTTCTATTCCATTCTGCAGTTCACTGTGTTCATTCTATTCCAGATATAAGTGAGATCAGATGGTATTTGTCTTTCTCTGTCTGGTTTATTTAACTTAGCATAATAATTTCCAGGCCTATCCATGTTACTGCAAAAAGGTAAGACTTCTCTATTTTTTAAGGTTGCTTAATATTCCATTGTGTTTATGTATCACAGCTTTTTTATCCACTTGTTCACTGATGAATATTTGGGCTGTTTCTATATCTTGGCTATTGTAAACAATGCTGCTGTAAACCTGGGGGTGCATATCTTCTGTTGAATCAGTGTTTTGGGTTCTTAGGATATATTCCTAAAAGTGGTAAAGATGGGTGAAAATGGAGTTACACTTTTAATTTTTTGAGGAAACACCACAGTTTTCCACAGTGGCTGCACAAGTCTTCATTCTCACTAGCAGCGTAGGAGCGCTCCCTTTTCTCCACATCCTCACCTGCACTTATTGTGTGTTGATTTGTTTGTGAGAGCCATTCTGACAGGTGTGAGGTGATATCTCATTGTGGTTTTGATTTGCATTTTTCTGATGATTTGTGATGTACATTTTTCTGATGATTTGTAATGTACATTTTCAAATGCCTATTGGCCATCTGTATGTACTCTTTGGAGAAGTGTATATTCAGTTCCTTTGCCCATTTTTTGATTGGATTGTTTATCCACCTGGTGTTTAGTTTTAGAAGTGCTTTATAATTTTTGTTATTAACCACTCATCAGATGTATTGATGAATATGTTCTTCCATTGTATAGGTTGTTCTTTTATTTTGTTAATGATGTCGGTTGTGCAAAAGCTTTTTAGTTTGATATAGTCCCGATTGTGTATTTTGTCCTTTATTTCACTTGCCTTTATTTCATCAGCAAAAAATATTGCTACAAGAGATATCAGAGAGCATACTGCCTATGTTTTATTCCAAAATTTTTATGGTTACACAACTTACATTTAAGTCTTTTATCTATTTTGAGTTTGTTTTTGGGAATGGTGTAAGTTGGTGGTCTAGTTTCATTTTTCTGCATGTTCCTGTCCAATTTTCCCAACACCATTTATTAAAGAGACTGTTTTTACTCCATTGTATACTTTGCCTCCTTTGTCAAATATCATTTGATCATCAAGGCATGAGTTTATTTCTGGATTCTCTGTTCTGTTCCATTGATTTGTATGCCTAGTCTTATACTAATACCAAGCTGTTTTAATTACAATTGCCTTATAGGATAACTTGATATTATTAGGACCTGTGATACCACCCACTTTGTTCTTCATTTTCAAGATTGCTGAGGCTATTCAGGTTCTTATTTGGTTCCTTATAAAGTTTTGAAATATTTCTTCTAGATCTGTGAAGTATGCCATTAGTATTTTCATAGGAATTGCATTGAACCTATAGATTATTTTGGGTAATACATTTTAATGATGTATATTCTTCCTATTCATGAACATGTTATGTGCTTCCACTTCTTTGTATTTACCTTGATTTCTTTTTTTCAATGTCTTATGATTTTCCAAGTACAAGTCTTTTACCTCTTTCGTTAAATTTATTCCTAGATACTTTATTTTTCTTATTGTAATAGTTTCTTTAATTTCTTTTTCAGACAGTTTATTGTTAGTATATAAAAATACTGCCCTGGCCAGTTGGCTCAGCGGTAGAGCGTCGGCCTAGCTTGCGGAGGACCCGGGTTCGATTCCTGGCCAGGGCACACAGGAGAAGCGCCCATTTGCTTCTCCACCCCTCCGTCGCACTTTCCTCTCTGTCTCTCTCTTCCCCTCCCGCAGCCAGGGCTCCATTGGAGCAAAAGATGGCCCGGGCGCTGGGGATGGCTCTGTGGCCTCTGCCCCAGGCGCTAGAGTGGCTCTGGTCGCAATATGGCGACGCCCAGGATGGGCAGAGCATCGCCCCCTGGTGGGCAGAGCGTTGCCCCATGTTGGGCGTGCCGGGTGGATCCCGGTCGGGCGCATGCGGGAGTCTGTCTGACTGTCTCTCCCCGTTTCCAGCTTCAGAAAAAGGAAAAAAAAAATACCACTAATTTTTGAATATTAATTTTATATCCTGCCACCTTACCAAATTCATTTATGAGGTCTAGTAGTTTTATGACTGAGATCTTAGGGTTTTCTGTGTACAGTGTCACATTTCATCAAATAATGACAGTTTTACTTCTTCTTTTCATAAGCCTTTTATTTATTTTTTCTTGTGTGATTACTGTGGCTAGGACTTCCAGAGCTCTGTTGAATAAGAGTGGTGGAAAGGGTCACCCCTATCTTGTTCGTGATCTTAAGGATATTGCTTTTAATTTTTTCCCTTTGAATATGATGTTGACTGTCAGTTTCTCATAGAAGGCCTTTACTATGTTGAATTATGTTGCCTGTATTCCCACGGAAAGTTTTGATAAATGAGTACTCATAAATGTGTACTGGATTTTATTAAATGCTTTCTCTGCATCTGTTGATATGATCATCTGATTCTTAACCTTCATTTTGTTTATGTGATGAATCACATTTATGTGTTTGTGAATATTGTACCAGCCTTGCCAACCCACAATAAAACCCACTTGGTCATGCCTGACCTGTGGTGGTGCAGAGGATAAAGCATCAACCTGGAAACGCTGAGTAACCAGTTTGAAATCCTGGGTCTGCCTGGTCATGGCATATATGGGAGTTGATGCCTCCTGCTCCTCCCCCATTCTCTCTTTCTCTCTCTCTCTCTCTCTCTCTCTCTATCTATCTATCTATCTCTCCCTCTCCCTCTCCCTCTTTCTCTCTTCTCTAAAATGAATAAATTAAAAAATAAAAAAAACCCACTTGAGCATGATGTATGGTCTTTTTAAGGTATTGCTGGATTTGGTTTGTTAATATTTTGTTAAGGATTTTAGTATCTATATTAATCAGGGATATTGGACTATAGTTGTTTTGTTTTTGTTTTTTTTCTCTGTAGTTTCTTTATCTTGTTTTGGAATGAGGATAATGCTTGCCTAATAAAATGAGCTTGAAAGTCTTTCTTCCGCTGGATTTTTTTTTGGAATAGCTTAAAAGGATAGGTGTTAGTTCTTTGAATGTTTGATGAAATTTGCCTGTGAAGGCATCTGGTCCAGGACTTTTATTTGCTGGAACTTTTTTGATAACTGTTTCCATTTCATTTGTTGCAATCAGTCAGTTTAGGTTTTCTGAGTCTTCCAGATTGACTATGGAAGACTGTGCCTCTCTAGGAATTTATCCATTTCTCCTAGGTTGTTCAGTTTTTGGCATATATATAAATATATATCTTCACAGTATTATTTTCTTATAATCCTTTGTATTTCTGTAGTGTCAGTTGTCGTTTCTGACTTTCATTTCTAATTTTTTTTTTATTTCAGGACCTCTCTTTTTTTTTTTTCTTGATGAGTCTGGATAAAGGTTTATCAACCTTGATAACTTTTCAAAGAACCAGCTATTGGTTTCATTTATTTTTTGTAATGTTTATGTAGCCTCTATGTCATTTATTTCAGCTCTGATCTTTATTTTTTCTTTTCTTCTACTTCCTCTAGGCTTTATTTGTTGTTCTTTTTCTGCTTTGTTTTGTTTTTTTTTTTAGTTGCAGGGTTATTTGAGCTTTTTCTTACTTCTTAAGATATGCTTGTAATACTTTAAACTTTCCTCTCAGGACTGTTTTTTTTGTGTTACATAGATTTTGGTTTGTTAAATGTTCATTTTCATTTCTTTCAAAGAAATTTTTTATTTATTTGTTGATCTTATTGTTAACCCATTCATTATTTAATAACATGCTATTTAGCCTCCAAGTGTTAGAATGTTTTTCAGATTTTCTGTAGTAGCTGATTTCTAGTTTAATGCCATTGTGATCAGAGAACATGCCTGATATGATTGCAATCTTCTTATATTTATTGAGACTTGTTTTGTGTCCTAACATGTGGTTTATCCTAGAGAATGTACCATGGGCACTTGAAAAGAATACATGTTCTGCTGCTTTGGGGTAAAATGTTCTGAAGATATCAATTAAATCCAGTTGATCTAGTCTTTCATTTATGACTACTGTTCCTTTGTTTATTTTTTCTGGAACAATATTTCCATTGATGTTTGTGGGGAATCAAAATCCACTACTGTTTTATTATTTCTGTTGATCTTGATTCTTATATCCATCAAAGTCTGCTTTATATATTTAGGTACTCCTATATTAGGTGCATAAATATTTACAATAGTTATATCTTCCTGTTGGATTGCTCCTTTTACCATTATGTAATGACCTTCTCTTCTCCTTAGTATAGCCTTTGTTTTAAAGGCTATTGTTTTCAGGTATAAATACTGTCACCCCTTTTTTTAATTTCCATTTGCACAAAACACTTTTTTAGTCCCTTTACTTTTAGTTTATGCATGTCTATTATTCTGAGGTGAATCTCTTGTATAAAAATATATATACAGGTCCTGGTTTCTTATCCATGCAGCTACCTTAGTTCTTATGATTGGAGCATTTAATCCATGTACATTTAAAGTTATTGTTGATGTGTACTTAGTACCATTTTATTCTTTAAACCTTCAATCCTCTTTCTCTCTATTTTTTTTCCTTTGCTTTTTTTATAGCAAGCCACTTAAATAGTTTTTTTGCAGTGCTAGTTTGGCTGTATTGAATTCTTTCAGGAATTTTTTTGTCTGGAAAGCTTTTTCTTTTTCCTTTAATTTTACATGATAGCCTTGCTGGATAAAATAGTCTTGGTTGTAGATTCTTGTTTTACATCATTTTAAATATTTCTTGCCAATCTCTTTAGCCTCCAATGTTTCTGGTGAGAAATCAAATTTCATTCTATGGTAACTCCTATGTAGGTGATTTATTGCTTTTCTCTTGCAGCTTTTAGTATTCTTTCTTTGTCTCTTAACTTTGACATTTTAATTATATGTACTTGGTGTAGGCCTTTTTGGGTTCATCTTTAATGGGAATCTGTGCTTCTGGAACTTTTTGACTTTTTCTTTTATCAGTTTAGGGAAATTTTCAGCTATGATTTCTTCAAACAAGTTCTCTCTCCCTTGTTTGTTTTCTTCTCCTTCAGGAACTCTTTTGATTTCTATGTTGTTTTTCTTCATGTTGTCACAGAGATCTCAGAGTTTCGTCAGTCTTTTTGAGTCTTTTTTCTTTTTGCTGCATTGCTTCTGTTCTAATCTTGTCCTCTAAATAGACGATTCATTTACCACTTCATCTGGTCTTCTGTTGAGTCCTTTTAGTGCAAACTTCACTTCTCATATTGTATTTGTAATTTCTGACTAGTTCTTTTTTATGATTTCAATGTCCTTTTCGATGCTTGTTCTATCTTTGTTTATGTTCTCATTGTGACCATCCATTGTTTCTCTAAAATCCTTGAGCATCCTAAAAATCATTGTTATAAACTCTGCAGTTGGTAGTTTGATTACTTCCATTTCATTTAGTACTTCTTATGGGGATTTCTTCTGATTCATCTCATCATATTTCTTTGTCCATTTTCTCTGTGCATTAGGTGTTCTGCTTCAAATTTAATATTTGTTGTGGTGTCATTATGATGAAAATGGACTTGGTACTACTTACCTTCAGGGGACCTAAGTTTCTTGTTCTGTGAGTGCTTCTTGAGGCTACTATTTTCTCTCCTGTTGTGAGTACTGAATGAAGTTAATACTTTTGGGGGTGTGGTAATCCCTTTAGGCTGACTGGCTTTAAGGGACAACCTTGATTACATGTATTAGACACTGTGCAGTGTCTGTATTATTGGGTGTATTATTATTTCTCTTCAGTGCCTGATGCTTGCTGGACTCCTCCTTTGGGTATGCTGCTTGTGTAACTAGCTGAGTCTAGTGTTCATGCTACCTGCCACCCACTATTGCTTTTGTTTGTTATTGGTCTTCTTTGATTGGCATCAGCCATTGCTTATAACCTGCCATGGGATACCTGTCTGGAGCTACTACTCTGTTTGTTATCTGTGTCTGTGTTTTCTGTGACTAGGTAGAGTCAAGTGGGGGTAACCTGTATTTAAGTATCTGCTTGCTCCTGCTTAGAGATGACAACAGTTTCATAAAAACCTGAAATTCCATAATATTTTACTCGACTTTTTAGCAGCTCCACCTTCTTTTGCAGCTGCATCGTCTTCCCATGGGGTCTTCTGTAGAAAGACTGTAGGCCCTGACATTAGGAAGTCCCAAGTTTGACTCTCAGTCAGGGCACACAGGAGAAACAACCATCTATTTCTCCACCTTTTTCCCTTCTCTCTCTTTTCCCTTTCCATAGCAAGTTGGCCTCAGGTGTTAAGGATGGCTCCATGGTCTACACCTCAGGTGCTAAAAAAAAAAAAAAAAAAAAATGGCTCCAGTTGTAATGAAACAATGGCCCCAGATGGGTAGAGCATCACCCCCTAGTGGGCTTACTGGGTGCATCCTGTTTGGGGCACATGTGGAAGCCTGTCTTTCTGCCTCCCCTTCTATCACAGAAAGAAAGAAAGGAAGGAAAGAAGAAAGAAAGAAAGAAAGAAAGAAAGAAAGAAAGAAAGAAAGAAAGAAAGAAAGAAAGAAAGAAAGAAAGAAAGAAAGAAAAGAAAGAGACTATATGTATTCTCAGACTGGCCTCACCCCACCTATTCCTATATAGTTATATTTTGCAAGCTTGGTGGTCTAGGTCAGCTGTGGTTGGGAATACAATTTAGTGATACCCCCTTTTTAGGGGTCTCTTGATAAGGAGCTCAGTAGAGGAAATGTAACCCCTACTCCAGAGCCTGATCCCTCAGACAATGCTGGATACTCCAATTCTATTTTTCCCAGCCAAGGGAATAGCAGGTTCAAATTGAATGGAGCCAGTAGTCACTTCTGCAGAAGTCTTCTAGCTGATGAGTCCTTGGTCTCAGGGAGGAAGACTGAGAGTCCTCCCCTGGGTTTGACTGCTCCCCCCCAGAAAGTGGCTAAGCCCTTTGACCAGACCCAACAATAGGCTCATGGGGACCCACACTTTGAAGGTTCATGCTACAGACTCTTTCCCTTCCCCTTGTGAAAACTAGCCTAGCCAGGCATAATATCCAGGACCCAAGCTGACCAACTGTGACACTCTACCATGTCTAAAGCACACAAGCTGTAGTGCTGGTGCTGATCACAGAAAGTGGAACTTGCCTCTGCTGGGCATGGTGTTCAATGAGACACACCACCAGCAAGGGTTGTTAGGTCCTGACCCGATGCTCTCCACAGCTGGCCATTGGAAGTACCTTCCCTGGGCCTCCCTGGAGGGAACCCAGTGCAGACCAGTCAGGGATAGTGCCCTCGACTGGCCCTCAGCAAACTTCTTGGAGCTACAAGCAATCCAGAGTTTGTGGTGGCTTTTTCTGGGCCCAGGTGCACATGGAAATACCAAGATGCACACCTGTGCTGGCTTTTACCCACACTGGACCTGGGAGAAGGTCAGCAAGACGCCAAGATTTCCTGAGATCTGCCTCCTACAGCCACTGTCTGCTGGCTGCTTATTGGGTTCAGCCACTGAAATAACCAAAAACCACTGGAGGAGTCTAAAGCCTGCAGCATTTCAGAAATTAAGAAGGATGTGGGTGTGGCTCCTGACCCTCAGCCCCAGGTGTCATTCTGTCCAGATATTTTTCACAGAACCCAGTTGAGTGTGGCCCCAAGAGTTTGGTGGGTGTGGCCCCTGATACTCAGAGATGTGGTCTGCCGACAGTCTGTACAGTTTTTACTGAGTCCCATGAGGCAAAAGCATTAGTCATGGTCTCAGGAACATTCGGGGAGGAAAACTCTGGCCTCCCCATCAGACAACTGAGTTACTGACACTGCCCTGTATTTTCAGAACAATCCAGTTGCCATGACTGAGCAGTTGCTTTTCCCCAGGCTGATGTCAGTTGGGAGACTGCTCCACCCAAGAATGATGGTGACTGCAGTATTGGAGAATGACTCAGCACAAGTGTTCCGGTGGCCATCCACCATAGTGTCTCTCCCTGGGCCACTAATTTCATACTTTCTTTATACAAATGTAGTCCTTTCAGCATCCCCTCCATCAGAGCCCTGGGTAAGTGGCTGTGAATGAGATTTTCTTTGAGGACTCTTTTAGATGGAGCCAGCGTCTTCCATCTCCAAGAGCTTCCATCTTTTTTGCAGACAGAAACCTCACCTCTTGTCACCGCCAAATGCTGTGTGGGCTTCTCTTTCAGGATGGGTGGCAGGCTTGGGACTTAGAACTCACACCTCTCAGGTGTGAGATTTCTTCCAGACCCTCCACCCTGCTTGCTCCTGGAAGCATGCAGCCCTTTTCACATCTCCACCCTTCCTAACAGTCTCAGTGTGGCTTCTTCTCTGATCCTTGATTATAGACTCCTCTTTATTTAGTCCAAAGTTGTTTTTTTGAGATGATTGTTCTTAAATTACATTGTAGTCCAATTTGGTCCTGAGAGGTGGCAGTTGGAGCAGCTATCTATTCTGTTGTCATCTTGAAATCTCTGGACAGATATTGATTGATCAACTAATAGATGAATAAATAAAAATATTATTGTATTGTCTTTGTTTAATCTTAGAATTAAGGTAATGTTGGACTCTAAAAATGAATTGGTAAATATATCATTCTGCTCTAAATAATCTTTATATGTTTGATTAAATTCCTCAGTGAATGATCATGGCTTGCTGTATTCTTTTTAAGAATATTTTCTATTAAGAATTTAATTTTTGGCCCTGGCCAGTTGGCTCAGCAGTGGAGCGTCGGTCTGGTGTGCGGGGGACCCGGGTTCGATTCCCTGCCAGGGCACATAGGAGAGGCACCCGTTTGCTTCTCCACCCCTCCCTCCTTCCTCTCTGTCTCTCTCTTCCCCTCCCGCAGCCAAGGCTCCATTGGAGCGAGGATGGCCCGGGCGCTGGGGATGGCTCCTTGGCCTCTGCCCCAGGCGCTGGAGTGGCTCTGGTCGTGGCGGAGCGATGCCCCAGAGGGGCAGAGCGTCGCTCCCTGTTGGGCAGAGCGTCACCCCCTGGTGGGCAGAGCGTTGCCCCTGTGGGTGTGCCAGGTGGATCCCGGTTGGGCGCATGCGAGAGTCTGTCTGACTGTCTCTCCCTGTTTCCAGCTTCAGAGAAAAAAAAATACAAGAAAAAAAAAAAGAATTTAATTTTTAAATAGACAGGGATATACAAGGGAGGGGGGATGCATTTGGGGCAACACTAGAATCTATGTAAACACAATAAATTAAAATCAATAAAAAATAAATAAATAACTTGCTATGAACATCATTATAAAAAATAAATAGACACAGAGATAAGAATATAGTATTTAACATAATTTAATGGACATAATGTTTATTATTTTTCTACATGTCCATTTAGGTCTGTCAATTTTGCTCAAAGTAGTTGAAGCTTTGGTATTAGGCACAGTACCATTTATGATAGTTGTTTCTTCTATATAAATGGATTTACTTATCATTTTACAGTCTTCCTTTTTGTCTCTGATAATGCTACTTGTCTTATAATCTATATTTGCTGATAATACTTTTCAATCTATTTTTAATGCAGACTGTTTGATTACTATCTTGCTTTCCATTTATCTCCTTTCAACCTATTTGTTATTCTATGTGTAAAGTGTGCCCCCTTAGATAATACATAGCTTTTTATTGGCAGAAATCTTCTTTATTGTATTGAAATGTTTAGTACAGTTTATTTTTATATATGAAAGCAATTGATGTGGTAGTGTTTAGGCCTATAATCTTACTTTTCATTATATACTGGTCCCCTCAAAACCTTTTTGATTTTTTCTTCATTTCCTGATGCATTTTGCATGAATCAAATATTTATTTTAGAATTCTATTATATCTACTTTCTTGAGTTTTAGTTATGTATATATATATATATATATATATATATATACACACACACACACACACACACACACACACACACACACACACACACACACACAACTGTTCTAGGCATTAGAATATTTACCAGAAGTGTTTTTCCCCCCTGCTAACCTCTGTGCTTTATAATCAGAGGAGGGAAGAACATGAAAAGGTAAAACCTTTGCCTTGATTATTACCGTCCAGGCATATAGTAATATCATGCCAAAGCTGTTATGAGCTGGTACACATAAAGGAAATAAAAGGACAAAATTATACATGACAACTAAAAATAAATTTTACAAGAATTAACCTTGAGCTAAGTAGAATAAGTATAGAGTATGTCTCTGTAATGAGAATACATTGGGGTTTTGCCTATCTTGGTTCTAACAAACTGATCTTCTCAGGGAGTATAATGCTAAATAAATTATTATCATTAAAGTTACATGAAGCTAGGTTGAGAATGTGTGTCTGTGGTAACCTTAGAATTAGACTTTAATAACTTCATTTTTCTTCATTGTAGTAAAGCCTAAAAATGCAAAGAGTAATGTAACAGTTTTTATGAATATAATTGCAAAGTCAAATTGTTTCATGACAAATTATTCTATTTTTTAAAAGAAATTCTCATGATAATTTTGATGCCTCGTTATAGCTTATGTTGTGTATTGATTTGGTACTTTCACATTAATAAGTTGGTGTGTGTGTTTTTTTTGCCAGGCTTTCCACAAATGCAAGACAAGGGTGTAAATTTGTAGTCTTGGATATTCTGCTGCAGTGTCTAAAATTTCACAACATACAACGCGATTTAATATAACTGTCTTTTATGTTTGCTTCATAGCACAGCCCATAGTAAAAGTGAGGCTGAAATTTTAGGAACAGGACATTCAAAAATTCTAGTCATTCTGCCCTTTTGAAATATACATTAAAAATTATGTGACTTACATCTCAATGGAATATGTATGAACTTGGAATTTAAATGATTTTTCCTATTTGAAGATTAATATTGATTTTAATAACTTCAAATTTAATGCAACCCACATGCTCTTACATTATTTATTAGCACCCCAAATCATATTTCCTGTGCTTAACCTAATATTTCATACCTTAGCTAAGTTTCAGTGAGGCCCTACCATCAGTTATTCCTAACAAAACAATTCAGGTCTCAGTAAAGCAGGCAGAATGGGCAGTGATTTTTGTGTGTGGAAAACCTGACTAGGAGCATAGTCTGTTGATTACAGCACCCCTAGGCTGGTCATGACCCAGGTATTATGAAGGTTAGGTAGATCATCTATGTGAAGCAGAGCATCCAAGTTTAATAGTCAAGAGCTTCTAAGAACAATGTTGGATATATAAATCTAAAGTCTAATTTATACAGATATGTTTTCATTAGTAATGGGTAAAGACACTGAAATTTGAAATTTTAACAATCACATGTATTTTGGGACCAGCCATTCAGTCATTAAACTGTACAACTCAGTATAAAAATGTAAAGATTAAAAAAGAATAAAATAAAATAAGAAATGTAAAGATCACCATCAGTTCCCATGACACTCCAGGATTCTGAGAGTAAAGGAATGGTCTTTGGAAAGCTATTTATGTGGTTTGTTTTCTTTTCCTGGGAAAAATGTAGGAAGAGCTAGAATTTTCAGTGAAGCTGACTCACTACCAAAAACAGGTTACATTTTAACTCTGTTTCCAAGTAAAGCACATCTAGTTTTGTAGTAACCAAAATACAGAACATTTTCACTTTCTGAAATTAGGCTGTTCATCTTTTTATAATACTTTCAAATATGTATTTTGAAAATACCTGTATAGATATTTTACATTAATTTGAAAAGATATATCCATCCTTATATTCATTGTAGCATTATTTACTATAGCCAAGATATGAAAGCAACCTAGGTGTCTATAGATAGATGAATGAATAAAGAAAATGTGACATATATATATATATGAAAATTACTCATCCATGAAAAATAGTAAAATCTTGACATTTATGCATTCATGACAATCTGGATGGTCCTAAAGGTTATTATAATAAGTGAAATAAGTCAGAGAAAGACAAGTGTTGTATAATTTCACTTATATGTAGAATCTAAAAAACAAGGCAAATGATCAAATATAACAAAACAGAAATAGATTCAAAGATATAGAGAACAAACTGATAGTTGCTAGAGTAAAAAGAGTGGAAAGAATGGGTGAAATTGCTGAAAAATATTAAAAGGTACAAACTTCCAGTTATAAAATAAATGTTATAAGAATATAATGTACAGCCTAGGAAATATAGACAATATTGTAAAAATTTTGTATGGTGACAGTTAGACATATATACCTTATGATATATAAATATGAGGTATATAAATGTTGAGTCACTATGTTATACACCTGAATCTAATATAATATTGCATATTCACTATACTTCAATTAAAAATTTTAAAAATAAGAAAATATGGCATCTATGGAGTTAAAGGGTTGAATTAAATGGGTGAAAGTTTTCTAATACTGCTCCTTTTGAGAGAACATTAGAGCCTCTGAAACATTATTTTAAATAGTCTGAGTGGTGTGATATAATCAGAGCATACTACGGTAGATATTATTTTATACTAGACATCATATTACATGCTTTACTTTGATCATTGCTTTTCAACATTTTCTAGAAAAATATTCTTTTTAGGAGAAGTGCCGGGATGCCCCAAAGAATGTTAAGGAAGTTAGTTTCAAGTGATCATGATACAATAAAAATACTTTATATGAAAAATTTATGATAATTCTGTAATATTATATATTCATATATGTATATAAAATTTAAAATACCACTGAAATTATTTCACACCTATACTTTCAAGTAAGTTAACATTACAAGACATTAATACCATTTATATTTCAGATTCCCAAAAATAATTTGTTAATTATCACAAACTTCTTAAATCATAATCTCATAGGTTAATTTCAAAAATTTCTCTAATCTTCAGAATAATCCAGAATTGATAGTTTAATTATTACACTTAATGCATAAGAAAGATAATACCTCAGAAAGCAAGCAATGTCTTAAAGTCACATACAACTAATTCTTATAAAATTCGTTATTTGGACAAAGGTCTGTTTAATCATACATCTGTATTCTTCCCATTATATTTCTTGTCTTATGAAGAAAAAAACTTGATTTTAGAAATAATAAAAAATATATATAAGTAGGATAGGAGATTAAGCTAATAATACTGTTTAAATATGATACAACGGCATTTATTGCCCAATAAACAGTAAATATTTTAAGTAGATGTTATACCTTTTGTGTTTATATTGTTCTTAATACTCTACTAAAAACTAAGGTTAGTAAAATACAGCATTTAATTTTCAAACAGTAATGAAGTAATCCAATGATAAATACTATGATACACATTCAGTATAGGGTAGATATCTATACCCTATGTTTTGAAACTAAACAAAAATATGTCAATGCCCACATTTATGAGTGGATAAAATTTCTTATTGTGTCTAATTACCCAGCTGTATCTTAACTTGCCCCTCAAATTTATGAGCTATTTTGATAAATTAAGGCATTTTTTAAAGGTCTGGGACCCAGCAGGAGTTGCATCAACCACACAGAGGCCAAAGTGTGGAAAAGAGGATTTATTGCAAAAATCTGGGTGCAGGTAGGCTGAGTTCGATAAGGGAGTCAGTCCCAAGCAGGAGTAAGAGAGTTAGTTTTATATTTTGTTGCCTCTTTTTGGAAGTTTCTTTGATGCTGGTTACCAGGACTCCTGCCTGGGCTTATGGTATTCTTCTATTTTGGTTCCTGCCTCCATTGGTAATGGGCTCCTTCTGCTGTTTTGCCTCTTGCCTCCGTTGGTAACAGGCTCCTGTGGAAAAAGGCTCCTGTTTGGTTAATTTAAAGGTTAAGTACAGCTCATCACTTACTGACTTAGGAAGGGTTGGAATACATTCTGAGGATACATTTTGCCCTAACACTTTTCTTTCCCAATATCTATAATTTTTTTTAAGTGAAAGAAGGAGAGATAGAGAGACAGAAACCCTCATGCTCCCTGACTGGGATTTACCCAGCAACCCCTGTCTTGGTCCAGTGCTTGAATCAGCAGAGCTATCTTTAGTGCCTGAGACTGACACTGGAACCAACAAAGCCACTGGCTACAAGACAGAAATAGGGAGAGAAAGAGAGAGAGGGAGGAGAACAGAAGCAGATGGTCACTTCTCATGTGTGTCCTGACCAGGGATAGAACCTGGGACTTCCGCAAGCCCACCTGACATTCTATCCACTAAGTAAACTGACCAGGGCCACCAATATCTATAATCTTGAAATAAAACATGAGTTCATAATTTCTCCTACCAAAGGTGGAATCTTTCCCACCCCTTGAATATACGGCAGGTGTCATTAAAACTAGCTTTGGTTAATGTGACAATAGCAAATGTAAAGCAAGTGGGGCTTAAAAATTGTTTTTGTGTTAGGTTTGCTGCCTGGCTACTTATAGAACTCTGAAGCCATGTGAACAAGCTCAGACAGCCAGCTGGAGAACACAAGAAAGGGTTTCATCTATTCCAGCCTTCCCAGACAAGGCATTGTAAACTAGCCAGCCTAAGCTATTGCCATCTAGCTAACAGCAGGTGCACGAGTGATGAGAGCTTGATAAGAATAACTACCCACTGGAGTCAAGCCCACTTGCTGACCTGAAAAATCATGTGTGAAATAAATGGTTGTTGTTTTAAGCATTACATTTGGGGTAGTTGGTTACACAGGACCAGGTAACTAACATAGTTGAAAAATAGAGATGCAGCCCCCTCAGCATGCAGATAGAGACCATCACAAAGAAAGTGAACAGGCAACAGGAGGGAAAATGTCCAAGGTGATTTTCACTTATGATCAATGAAAGTAAAAGAGGCAAAAGTTCAGATGGGTTCTGCTTGATAATTTCTGTTATTCACCTGAAATGAGAGGTTGGGTCTTTTGAGACATCGGTGGTAAGTTAGTGAGCTGGAGGAGATAAAATTTAAAATATATTTTGTAGAAAAGGGAGAGGCAACAAATGACTTGAAAATGCTCAATGTCCTACTGATTTGGATAAAATGAAATTGTTGGAAAATTTTTATAGATTAAAATAAGCTATTCCCTGGAAGTTACTGTACTTTTGAAGTCCAAGAGAAACTTGAAGGAAGATATGTAGTGTATAGTGAGCAGAATCAAGACTTTATATCAGTAAATATGCTCTCTATCAATTGAATTCAATTAAATACTGAGTCTAAATATGGCTCAGAGAAAGAAAAATTTTAAATGATTTTATAAACCAAAATCTAAACTCCTGTAAATTCTTTCCTGAGTACAGCCATCGAATCACCATGGACAAATGAGAAATTTTGAGGATGAATCATTAGTTGAAATTCTTTTTGAGGTGTTTCTTAATTGTGATGGCCCAATAGCTTTAATCTATATTATTGCAAATAAGGCAGGATTAGACACATAGCCAAACACAAACATTTCCATATAATATTCTAGTAAGCATTTTAAATAAGCATTATTAATCCTCAAACATACCTGATTCTTCAACTGATATTAAGGATCTCATCATTTTTATGAATATTATAACTCAGTTTCTTAGGACTCAACAAGAAAAATTATATTAAACTCTGCCTACTCTGCCTTAAGGATCAGCTAACTACTCTCCTCCCACAGCACATGATCAAAACTTTTCTTGAGTTTTAGATCTTCTGTTAATTATAATGTAGGATATTAAAGTTCTTTAATATATAACCCATCATCTATTTCATTCTTCCACACTCTTTCCTCCTGCTTCTTTCTTTTTTCTTCTCTTTCCATTTCATTTTCTTCCTTCTCCAAATTTAATTCTTCCATTTTGCTGCAAGAAATCTTTTCCCAATAATTCAGGTGTCATGTGATATTGTACCCATATCCTAAATCCATCTTAGTCATTCTTTACCATCTTGTTCTGTTTTACATCCTTAATGAAAATTAAATTAGTTTTTATTTTTGACAGTTAGCATTTTTATAATGCAAAGACTGTGTGGATTTGTTATTACTATTTTTAGTACATATGTTACCACTTGATATTAACTTTAATTTGTTGCTTTGGTATTTACTAATCACCTTACATACCAGAATAAGAGCCTGATAAGTTCAGAGGCTTCCTTAGCCTTATTCATTATTTTGTTTAGCATATATTAGATACTCAATAACTATATCTTGAAGAAATAAATGATACAGAAGTTCTCACAAATTTGTGGAAAAGTAAATAAATAGAGAAATTTAGTAAATTCTAAGATGGAAGTAATTTTGGAGATTAGAAGAGATGATGAGATGATGGTGTTCCTCATTTGGGGAAGGATAAGCAAAATACTTTCTAGGAATTGACTCTTAGAAATCTTGAACAATTGTTTAAAATCTTGAAAAAGAGAAAAAGTTTGTATAACATACACATATTTGTAATTCATAAACTAAGTTTGGATGATATTTAAAAAGCAGATTTTAAAGATATTTTAAATGATTACAGCATTATTAGAAGTATAAAGGCTCCCAGTATTCACAATTGAAAAAAAAAAAAACCGCATTCTACTATGTATGCTATTGTTTTCTTCTCATAAAATACCTATTTGAGTTTGTAAATAATAATGTAGTACTTAATTACTTAATGATTACGATGTCTCAAATATTTCCTAAGTTCCTTGCATATGTATGAAATTTAATTTTTACATCAGCCTTCACTTTTATGGGAGAACTTTTTTTTTTCCTTTTAATACTTCTGGCTTTTATTCTCAAGCTTGGTATTCTGTCAAGTCAAAGCAATTTTATTTATTGTTGCCTCTGCCAAGAATGAAATTCTTCCTCATAATCTTATAGATGGCTCCTTTACTTTATTCAAGTCTTGGCTTATATATAACTCTTTTAACTAGCTTTTTCTAATCACCCTATCCTTAACCACATTGCCACTGCTATTTCTTTCCAGAAGTCATTATTGAATAATAATATAATATAAAATGCATGAGGGTTGAAACTTTCTTTGTTTTGTTTGGCTCTGTTCCTCAGCAGCTGGATCATTAATCCCCAAATATATAGTAGATGCTTAATAAATATTTGTTAAATAATTAAGTGAAATAGTAAGTAAAATAGATGGAATTTAGACCCAGAATGTTTGCTCTTTGATGCTTTCTCTAACTACGTATTATTGAAAATATTTAGTCATTATTTATTATCAACTGACCTATTTCTGTACTCATATTCTTTAGATATCTATTTTACATTAGACTTTGTTTTTACTCTGTCAATAATTATGCTTTGAATATAAGATCATTATTATTATTATTGACTTTACTTGTTTAGTTATTCATTATCTCTGGCATCATCAAATATTACTTTTCTCTTTGATCATTACCACCAGCATGAAAACATGGCCTTGCATCTAAGTAAAAAAGTCTTTAATGGTTCATCTTATGTCAGTTATTTAATCATTTGTCTGATTTCCCTCAAAGCAAGAATTTTTATAACTCATCCCAATCTTAAATGGAATCCTATCAATTCCACTTGAATGCCAAAACAGAAGTCACTAACAGTTTGGGTTTTTTTTATTATTTTCAAATAAATAATTTCTCTGTCTTCATTTTTTAGGTATTATATCTTCCGGCATTTTTCATGGACAACCACAGTTTCTTTCTTAAAACACTTTAGTGTTTTAGCTTCTATGATATGATATTCTTTTTCTTTAATCTAAACAACCACACTATGTCAATATCCATAATTTTCTTTACAGCATAGCCCAGTTATAGGCTTCTTCTCTATTACACATGTATTTTTCTCTGGGACATATCTTTCATTCCTAGAGTTCTACTTTCTGTTCATATGTTGATTTCTTCCACATAAATATTTCTGGCATTAATTTCTCTGGATTCACGCATTTACCTTACTGCCTAAGATATTAGCTATCTAACAAACAAGTAAAACTAAGAACACTCAAAAAGAATTATCATTCTTCATTACAGTTTGGTTTTCCTCATCTATTACAATAAATGGCACCACCAACCACTCATTTTCTCAAGTTAAAAAATAGTAATTCTTCTGAATTCTGTTTATGTGTTTAACACTGAAAGTGAATTCATCAGAAATTCCAGAGTTTTCTTCAAAAACTTAATCCAATATATTCCCATTTTTCTCTTTCTATGAATAAACTTCTAATATAAATTAATCACTGCATAATATATATTTACTTCACCTGGTAATTCTAGTTCATATGTCCAAATTATCTAGTTCAAGTTGTTCTTATTTCTCTTTAACAAGGATTAATTTTATCTACAGAACTCACATACTATACAAGTAAAGAGTATCACTCAGGTCTCAAAGGCAGGAAAGAATTTAAGACCTCACCGGGGTTGTAATCAGGAAATAAAATGTTCAAAATCAAGACCCCTTATTGCTTCTCTGTTCTGGATATCAACTTTCTTCTTCTTCCTCTATGCTAACCAAAGTTCATTGATTATCTGGAAACACAGCCCACAACCCTTAAATTTATATCACCTTAAAAATTCAGTGCCCTCATCAAGCTATTTAAAGTATCTAAAACCAATTTTTCAAATTTCAGGAAAATATCATCTAATTGACTTCTCTTATGTCAGATGTCTAGCAAGCCCTTTGGTTGTAGCTAATAGATAGAACCATTTTAACACTCAGTAGGGTGTAACAAAATGTATTCTGTAAAATTAAATATTGACAATTTTCAAAGGCATAAAAATAACAAAAAAATTTTTCAAGAAATTATATTTTAAACACTGAAATATTCAATAAAACATAAGAAGGGATTACAAGAAGGTAACCTATAAGAGAGAATCATCTAGAGCAGGGGTCAGGAACATATGGCTCATGAGCCAGATATGGTTCTTTTGATGGCTGCATCTGGTTAGCAAACAAATCTTTAATAAAAAATATAATAACGTTAAAAATATAAAACATTCTCATGTATTACAATCCATTCATTTCCTACCGCTCATGTTCATGGTTGCGGTGGCTGGAGCCAATCACAGCTGTCTTCTGGGACAACACCAAATTTTTATTGGATAATGCATAATGTGCATGGGTTGTTGTGAAGTTAGGAAGTAAACTTTCCTCCTTTTAATCAAGAAGTCAGCTAGCTAATTGCAGAAACCCTTTTGACGAAGAAGATGCTAAAAGAAAAAAAGATGAGGAGTATCATACTTTTCAGCAGGAATGGACAGAGGAATTCGCCTTTGTGGAGAGAGCAGGTTCTTCAGTGTGTCTGATATGCAATGATAAAATTGCATCGATAAAACGGTCAAATATAAAGTGGCACACTGACACACACCATACTATATTTGCATCAAAATATCCAGAGGGGGATAGCAGGAAGAAAGCATGTCAAGAGCTACTGTGCAGAGTGCAAGCTAGTCAGCAGCAACTCCGTTTTTGGACCCAACAAGGTGACTGGAATTTGGTTAGCTTTGCTGGTGCTTTAGCAATTGTGAGAAATGGAAAGCCATTCACAGATGGGGAGTATGCCAAAACATTTATGCTTGATGTAGCCAATGAACTTTTTGACGACTTTTCAGATAAAGACAAGATAATCAAATGAATAAAAGACATGACTCTGTCAGCAAGAACTGTTCACGATCATACCATCATGATGGCAAATCAAATTGAGGCAACACAAGTGAAGGACATAAATGCAGCACCAGTCTTTTCTCTTGCTTTGGATGAGTCAACAACGTAAGCCAATTATTCTAATTCAGTGTGATTGCAAGGTATGCTGTCCATGACACACTACATGAGGAAAGTCTTGCTGTTTTGCCTATGAAAGAGACAACAAGAGGGAAGGATTTATTCAAGCCTTTCACTGAATGCACTAAAGAAAAAAATCTACCGATGGATAAATTTTTTTGGTGTGTACTGATGGTGCTCCGTGTATGGTGGGAAAAAACAGAGGATTCGTAGCGCTTCTTTATGAAAATGAAAAGAAAGCCACTCTAAGTTTTTACTGCATCCTACATCAGGAGGTGCTTTGTGCTCAGATGTGTGGCGAGCAGCTTGGTGAGGTGATGTCACTGGTCATTCGGGTGGTAAACCTTAATGTTGCACGAGCTTTAAATGATCACCAGTTTAAAACACTGAAGGATAAAGTTGGGAATAATTATCCTGGTCTGCTTCTGCACAGCAATGTGCATTGGTTGTCAAGAGGGAAGATGCTCAGCCATTTCGCGGCTTGTCTGAGAGAAATCTGGACTTTTCTTGAAATGAAAAACATCAAGCATCCTGGATTAGCTAACACTGAGTGGCTCCTGAAGTTCTACTATCTCGTGGACATGACTGAACATGTGAACCAGCTCAATGTGAAAATGCAAGATGTTGAAAATATAGTCTTATTCCTTCAATAAGCAGCACCCATCCACACGAGTGTGCAGTGGACAGCACTGACCTGAGTTACATCCCCGCTGTCTCCGTAAGAGATTTTGAGCTATAAGCTGCTGACCTGAAGGCCTCTGACATGTGGGTGAATAAGTTCAAGTCACTAAATGAAGATTTGGAAAGACTTGCACAACAGCAAGCAGAGTTGGCGAGCAAACACAAGTGGGGAGAAATGAAAAAACTTCAACCTGTGGACCAGTTGATTGTCAAAACTTGGAATGCGCTTCCCATCACATTCCACACACTGCAGCGTGTGAGTATTGCTGTACTGACAATGTTTGGCTCTATGCATACATGTGAGCAGTCTTTCTCACATCTAAAGAATGTTAAGACCAACCTACAATCATGTTTTATGGAAGGAAGCCTCAATGCCTGCATGAAGCTTAACCTCACCACGTATCAACCAGACTACAACACCATCAGCAAAACCATGCAGCACCAGAAGTTGCATTAATGGTAAGAAGTACTTTATTCATCATTGGTTAGCAACAGCATAACAACAGTATTAAAAAGAATTCAGAGACTTATTGTACTTTAAAGGTGTTGGTCTTACATAAAATGCACACATTTATTTATATTTAGTGTTAAATATATTGTATGGCTCTCATGGAATTATATTTTAAAATATGTGGCATTCATTGCTTTCTCAGCCAAAAAGGTTCCTGACCCCTGATCTAGAGGTCAGAAGCCTGAAGTCAAATCTTTTTTTTTTTTTTTTTGTATTTTTCTGAAGCTGGAAACAGGGAGGCAGTCAGACAGACTTCCGCATGCTCCCACCGGGATCCACCCGGCACGCCCACCAGGGGGTGACGCTCTGCCCATCCAGGGCGTCGTTCTGTCGAGACCAGAGCCACTTTAGCGCCTGGGGCAGAGGCCAAGGAGCCATCCCCAGCGCCCAGGCCATCTTTTGCTCCAATGGAGCCTCGGCTGCAGGAGGGGAAGAGAGAGACAGAGAGGAAGGAGAGGGGGAGGGGTGGAGAAGCAGATGGGCGTCTCTCCTGTGTGCCCTGGCCGAAAATCGAACCCGGGACTTCCGCACACCAGGCCGATGCTCTACCACTGAGCAAACTGGCCAGGGCCAAAGTCAAATCTTAAAGATACAGTTGAGATTAAACTAGATTAAAGACAAACTAATTTCTATGTATTGCTCAAGTTTAAGATGGACACTCTGTCCACTGTGCCACTGCCTGGTCAGGCAGAAAATAATATTAAAGAATTTTTTTTGTTTAAGATTGCCTGCTACACCTGTAATTGCCCATTAATTGATAAATCATAATATATTTTAATATATTTATCCTTATCAGACATTTAGCTTTCTATTTTAATAGATTTATAGATAATGAAGACCATCAAGAACCCTAGATTTCTTCTTTTTAAATGGCCAGAATGCATTTTTTAGAAAGATGCAATTTTGAAACCTTCCTTCTATACGTGAAAGACATTAAACTTATGATGAAATTAGGGCTTCTTAAAAAATTATTATCAAAGGTAGTTGTAAAAATTTAAGAGGTTTTTAGAAGTAAGACGTACTGTGGACTTGGCACAATTGAAAAAGAAAAATTAAAAACTAAATATCAGATGAGAAAAAGAAAGTTCATCTGACAAGGGAGTAGTCTAAAGCAAGGTTACTTAGATAAATAAAGTAAGACAAGAAAAGATGATAAAGAGGTTAAGAATGGAGTAGGGGAAGTTTAATCAAATTTAAAAAGAGCATCACAAAACAATTTGAAAAAAACTAAACTGTTCTATAGAGGAGAGTCAAATAATTTCCCCAAGACATACAAAAAAAAAATCAAAGGCATTATTTCAAAACAACATAAAATAAACTGTTCTTATAATAACTTTTTAATGAAGCAGCCAAAATATTATTTATGCAATAACCAAAATATAATAGAAAAAAATAAGCCAAATCAAATTCTGTTTCTCTGAGTCAAGAATCAGAACATAGAAATAAAGAAAGATAATATTTTATTTTACAACTACGAAATACCTGACCAGGTGGTAGTGCAGTAGATAGAAAATCAATCTGGGATGCTGAGGACCCAGGTTTGAAACCCCAAGGTCGCTGGCTTGAGCATGGGCTCATCTGGCTTGAGTGTGTGCTCACCAGGTTGAGTGCAGGGTCACTGGCTTGAGTGTAGGATCATAGACATGGCCTCATGTTTGCTGGCTTGAGCCCAAAAATAGAGGCTTAAAGCCCAAGGTTAGTGGCTTGAGCAAAGGGTCACTGACTGTGCTGGAACTCCTTGGTCAAGACATGTATGAGAAAGGAATCAGTGAACAACTGAGTGCTGAAACTCTGAGTTGATACTTTTTATTTCTCTCCCTTCCTGTCGATCCCTATTTTTTTTTTCTCTCTCTCTCTCAATCTCTCTTGCAGAAAAAAAAAGAAGGCATTTTTAATGTTTGGCTACAGTAATAAAAAGGAAAAGTAATTTGTAAAAATAAATTAACATCTTTTAATAACTAAATATTCTTTTCAAGAGGTAACAGAACACAAAATGAGTCTATGGACATCAGAAACAAATATTTAGAGTGATACAACAGGAACTGATACATTAAAAGAGAAAATTAATGTAAGTTGCTGAAAATAAGTTTATTCTTAGTAAACACATAAAAATATGTTCTTTTAGCCCTGGCCGGTTGGCTCAGCGGTAGAGCGTCGGCCTAGCGTGCGGAGGACCCGGGTTCGATTCCCGGCCAGGGCACACAGGAGAAGCGCCCATTTGCTTCTCCACCCCTCCGCCGCGCTTTCCTCTCTGTCTCTCGTCTTCCCCTCACCGCAGCCAAGGCTTCCATTGGAGCAAAGATGGCCCAGGCGCTGGGGATGGCTCTGTGGCCTCTGCCTCAGGCGCTAGAGTGGCTCTGGTCGCAACATGGCGACACCCAGGATGGGCAGAGCATCGCCCCCTGGTGGGCAGAGCATCGCCCCTGGTGGCGTGGCCGGGGTGGATCCCGGTCAGGCGCATGCGGGAGTCTGTCTGACTGTCTCTCCCTGTTTCCAGCTTCAGAAAAATGAAAGAAAAAAAAAAAAAAAAAAAAAAGAAAAAAAAATATGTTCTTTTATGATAGTCTCAATATTTCTTATTGTTCATAGTTATTTTCAATTGATACAATTTTTCCTTCTTTGTCTCTATTAGGACTAAGGAATAATATATCATATTGAAATGAGCCATCAGGCCATGAAAAGGCATGAAAGAAATTTAGATGTATAGAACTAATGAAAACAGCCAATCTGAAAATCTTACAAATTATATAACTCCATCATGTGACATTTTAAAAAAGGCAAGATTATGAAAACAGCAAAAGATCAGTTGCTGCCAGAGGTTTGGGAATGAAAGATGAATTGAGTAGATAGAGTGTAGAGAGTTTTTTAGGGCAGTGAAATTACTCCGGAAGATACCATAATGTTGGATACTTAGCATTATACATGTTTTCAAACCTATAGAATGTGTAATACCAAGAGTGAAGCCTATTGTAAACTACATACTTTGAGTGACAATAATGAGTCAATGTAAGTTATAAATTATATATGTACCACTCTGGTGGTGGATGTTGATAATGGCTGACTATGCATGTGTCAGTGCAGAGGGTATATGAAAAGTCTGTGTACTTTCTTTTAATTGTAATTTGAACCTAAAATTACTCTTAAAATAGTCTATTAAAGAGACAGCTATTACAAAACAATATAATCTTAATTTTAATAATTTTCTTATATTTAATGGCTTTTTTATTTTTATGATAGTTATTTTTCAGATTAATACATGAAAATAATATTACTATAAATAAAGCATAAATAAGTTACTCAATGTTAATTAATAAGTATTATTTTTATTATCATTTCTCAATAAGCAATCCAGTTTTGTCCAAAGGAATTCAATATAAAGGGAGGAGGTATCTGTCATACTGGTTGAAATCATCGATTTTTCTAGACAGACCAAACTACATTTGTATGCCTTTTGAGAATTTATTATGAAAACCTAAAAAATTGCTGGCTATTTGGCCCATAATAATCATAGTGAGAACATAAACCTAGGCATTGGTTCTAAGATTAATGTGAATTAATGTGACAGTATAATCTAAGGTGATTCACAAAATGTTAAAAGTAGAAGTAGAGGAAAGAATAGTAGGTAATATTTTGAACTAGAGATTTGAACAGATTGTATTGCTTTGAATTCAAGTTAAAAAGTCACAAGATAACAAAAAAAATCACAAAATAGAGGTAATCTGGAAGGTGTTGGAAAATGATAGATTAATTTTGAAATTTTGAATTTAATTTTTTCTTAATAATTAAACTAGGCCTTCATATTATTAAAATGTTAGCTTTGGAATTGGAAAAAATAAGTTAACATTGTAATTATAAACACAAAAACATAATAAAGAGTTCCATGAAGGAAAAAAAGACAAGTGCCCAATTTGTATAAAACTATAAACTTTAAAGTAATCTATTGATAGGACATTTTTCTCTCTCAAGAAGAAAGAAACTGTCTGACAATGACTTCATAGTGCAGCAATCTGGCATATTCTTAACTATCTGGAAATTAAATCAGAGAATAAAATTTGGCATGCCTAAAGGTATGGCATCTCGGCCTGAAAATCTGGCTCATTATAGGTTATTGGGAACCATATGATAGCCAGGAAATATGGTCTCTGCCTGTAGATTTCGAAATTAAATCAGAGTATAACAACTTGGCATATACATAATTATCTAGGAAAGTTAGCATAGCAGAGTAATTTGGAACAACTTTAAGTATCTGGAATTCCATCACTGCCCAAAGCTTGATATTGCAGCAGAATCACAAGTTTCAAAATATGTTCTCTAATAACATCTATATTTTTTGCTTTATTTTTTTTTATTGGTAGGGGTGACACTGGTTAACAAAATTATACAGATTTCAGGTGCACAATTCTATGACACAACTTTTGTACACTGTATTTGTGTTCACCACCCCCCAAGTCAAGTCTCCATCCATCACCATTTGTCCTCCTATACCCTCCTCCATCTTTCTCCCATAATCACCACACTGCTGAGTCAATGAATTTTTTCTCTTTTCATTTTTTGTCATTTTATATTCAATCCCTCCACCCCCTCACTGTACCCCATCCCTCAGCTGCCAGCCTCCTCTCTATATATGAGGCTGATTCTATTTTGCTTGTTAGTTTATTTTGTTCATTAGATTACACAGATGAGTGAAATGATATCATACTTGTCTTTCTCTGACTAAGTGATTTCACTTAGTGTAATGCTGCTCTCCAGGTCCATCCGTACTGTCACAAAAGGTAAGATTTTCTTCTTTTTTATGGATGAGTGGTAGTTCATTATGTAAATACATCATAGGTTTTTTTATCCATTCATCTACTGATGGACATTTGGGATGCTTCCAAAATTTGGCTATTGTAAATAATGCTGCAATGAACATATGGTGCATATATTCTTTTGATTAGTGTTTTGGGGTTTTTTTTTGGATAATTTCCCAGATGTGGAATCCGGGTTATAGGCAGTTCCATTTTCAACTTTTTGAGGTAACTTCATACTGCTTTACATAGCGGCTGCACCAATATGCATTCCCACCAACAGTGTATGAAGGTTCCTTTTTCTCCATATCCTCACCATCATTTATCATTTGTTGATTTATTGATGATAACCCTTTTGACAGGTGTGAGATAGGTGCTGTCTCATTGTGGTTTTAATGTACATTTCTCTGATGATTAATGACGTTGAGCATCCTTTCATAGGAGTATTGGCCATCTGTATGTCTGTTTTGGAAAAGTATCTATTCAGGTCCTTTGCCCTTTTTTAAATTGGATTGTTGTTTTTTTGTGTCAATTTTTATAAGTTCTTTATAAATTTTGTATATTAACCCCCTTATCAGATAAAATCAGTTAATATGTTCTTCCATTCAGCAGGTTGTTTTTTAATTTTATTGCTGGTTTAATTTGCTTTGCAAAAACATTTTAGTTTGATGTAGCCCCGTTTGTTCAATTTTTTCCTTTGTTTCCCTTGCCAAGGAAAGATATCTGAGAAAAAATATATTGTTATGAGAAATCTCTGAGGTTGTACTGTTTATATTTTCTTCAGTGATTTTTATGATATTGGGCCTAATATTTAATTCTATAATCCATTTTGAGTTTGTTCTTGTATATGGTGTAACAAGGTGGTCTAGTTTCATTTTCTGCACCTATCTCTTCAATTTTCCCAACAACTTCTATAAATTTCATTGCCATTTCAAGGATCTAAAATTCTAGATAATTTTCTTTTATCTATGAAAATTATAATTAATTTTCTATCTACTAAGATATATTTGAAAGTGAAAGGGGTATTATTACTATAGGAAAGCAGTTCCAAATCAGGCTTTTTATGAGCAAAAATTTTAGCATGCTAAACAGCTTAATATAGAGACATAATATAAGGACCGAGTATCAAAGGAGAGCAATCCAATTTAATATTGAAATAACTAGCTTAAACACATGGAGGAATTTATTGTCTTATTAGCTACCACCTTATCCCCCCCCTTCTAAAAAAAAGGAATAAAGGTAGTTATGGATTCTAGTTTCTATTTGCATCCTAGGATGTAAACTTTGTTTCTGTTGTCTGTCAACACATACCTTCATGCCAGTAGGCTCACCTGCTCTATTTACAGGGCCATTTAAGTCTTTAGAGCCAACAAAGTTGAGCGGAAACAACAGAAAACATATCTAATTATTTCAGAGAATGATTTCTTTGGTCTAATTATGACTAGGAGAAAGGGGTAACTATTTTGATCTTGTCTTGGCCACGTGCCCATTCCTATAGTAAAAGTGCAGAGTACATTATAGAAAGATGTATGGATGAGGGTGAGGTTAGACAAAAGAAGAGCTAATAAAGTTGTTTATGACTTTATGAATAGCATGTCATGGTGTAGGAAAATAATATTCTCTGGTTCAAAAGTAATTTGTTTTTCATTTTCTGACATAATTTTAAGAAATAATTGTATTAATAATAAAAATTAAGTTTTTTACTTTTTAGTTACTAAAAATTGACTCTTAAAATATTTGGTGAAAAATTAAAATACTTAAAATTTTAAAATACTATTTGCATGGAATTTTTATATTCTATTCTTTATTTTATATTCTGAGGTAGTAGAAAGCAGATTACAAAATATTTTAAAGAGTGGCCCTGCTCGATTTGCTCAGAGGTAGAGTGTCGGCCTAGCATGTGGATGTCTTGGGTTCTATTTCTCCACCATCTGCTTCTCCACCCTTCCCCTTCTTGCTTCTCTCTTTCTCTCTCTTCCTCTCCTGCAGCCAAGGCTTGATTGGAGCAAGTTGGCCTCGGACACTGAGGACAGCTCTATTGCCTCTGCTTCAGGTACTAAGAAGAGCTCAGTTGCTGAGCAGTAGAGCAATGTCTCAGATGGGCAGAACATCACCCCCTAGTGGGTTTGTTGGGTGACTTCTGGGTGGGGAGCATGTGAGAATCTGTCCCTCTGCTTCCTTTCCTCTCACTGAATTAAAATTAAAATATTCTAGAGAGTTCCATAAATTCCTCGCCCAGATCCCCCATTAAGTTGCCATATATTCTTAGTTTCTCCAATTCACAAAAAATCTTCAGTCTTAGTTTGCTTGTTTATTTTTTATGACATTAACATACTTGGAAACTGTCACTTATTTTGTAGAAGATGGAGTATGCCAAAAGCTACTTTTTCTGATGTGACATTGAAAACAGTAACTTTTTTTTCCCCATGTTTATTCTACATTTATTAATTTAAATTCTTCTTTAAGGAAGAGTTGTCTTTTATCTTTATATATTTATTTTTATTTGTTTATAATAGCAAGGACTCATAAATATTTATTTGTTTCTTTAGGTTATAACCCCAGGCTTTGCAATATATTATGTTAAAGTCATTTCTTATTTGCTTCTCCCAGCACAAAAATCAACCAGCTATCCAAAGAGCTCTGTCTCTTCTCATTAGGACAATTATATTTAGAAACCAAATATGTTTGCTGTCTGTGATTATTGCTACTGTAGTTTCATTGCTTCAAGTACATCTTAATAGTACAGCTAAGAAATATACATATATATATATATATATATACCCATGA
The DNA here is from genome assembly GCF_036850995.1 of Saccopteryx leptura. Taxonomy (NCBI): domain Eukaryota; kingdom Metazoa; phylum Chordata; class Mammalia; order Chiroptera; family Emballonuridae; genus Saccopteryx; species Saccopteryx leptura. Next base: position 66,112,939 of record NC_089506.1, on the reverse strand, counting down.
AAACCCACACAATTCTATTTTTTATTTCTGAATTTACCTGTGTGTGTGTCTGTATTGTTTATGTAGATAAAAAACATTAAAGTAAAAAAATTTCATGATGTGATGGAAATGTGGTAGCATTTAAGTATGTACAAATTTATGTATACATTTATGTATAATATGTATACACACATATATTTGTACACTATATATACATGCCTTAATTAAATGTATACATAAACTTCTGTGCATATATTTAAATACACATATGTAATTTGTATATCTATGTAGGTAGATGTATGTATTGTATTATATGTTGTTATATTTATATGTTGTTCTTTCATATACCGCCCTATAGCATAAGACTTCTTCATAGAAATACAGTCTCATAGCTAATTAATTATTGGAATAAAATAAAGGTCCTGTATCTAAAGAGCTTACATCCACTACATATCACAAGACTTGCTGAGTTATATGTTAATCTAACTAAATAATAAATAAAGTCATAAAACTTATTTAAAAGACTTCTTATTCATGAATCAAATTAAATCTTCACTCAATTTATGCTCATTTTGGAGTTATACATAATAAAATATGTTTGGAATGTAAAATTATATATGTGTGTGTGTGTGTGTGTATCACTTGTGTTTGATTTTAACAGTTACTACTGATTGCTATAATTTTACTATGATGACTAGTATCAACTGTGAAAAATGGAATTCTTAATTGTCTATTTTAAACTATAAGTGCTGTCTGCATATAATACCTCACTGAAGTTTTAAAAATATATTTGCTATCGGCCCTGGCCGGTTGGCTCAGCGGTAGAGCGTTGGCCTGGAGTGCGGGGGACCTGGGTTCGATTCCCGGCCAGGGCACATAGGAGAAGCACCCATTTGCTTCTCCAACCCGCCCCCCTCCTTCCTCTCTGTCTCTCTCTTCCCCTACCGCAGCCAAGGCTCCATTGGAGCAAAGATGGCCCAGGCGCTGAGGATGGCTCCTTGGCCTCTGCCCCAGGTGCTAGAGTGGCTCTGGTCGCAGCAGAGCGATGCCCCAGAGGGGCAGAGCATCGCCCCCTGGTGGGCAGAGCGTTGCCCCTGGTGGGCGTGCCAGGTGGATCCCCGTCGGGCGCATGCAGGAGTATGTCTGACTGTCTCTCCCCGTTTCCAGATTCAGAAAAATACAAAAAAAGAAAATATATATATATATTTTCTATCATACAAACAGGATAAAAATTGGAATTGAAAAATAGTCTCTTTCTATTAAATCTCATAGATAATTGATATCATTTGAATTTAAATTTTTTTGAATAAGCTTCATATGTATATTAAATTAAGAAAAGTAAATGTATCTGAAACTCCAGGTTTTTTTTAGGAAGCTCAAATACTTTCATCCTTTATTTTATAGTTGTCACTAAGGTCAATTATCCAACCAGCACAAGAACTGGGCAAATGGACAAACTGGCAATTTAATTTAACTTCATAATATTATCACTTTACTATTCAATAAAGACATCAGTGTTCTTTGGAAATTTTAACACACATACACAAACCTAAACACACGTGTCATTAAATTTTATTGAAACAAACAAATATGTTTTTATAAACCAGGAATTTGAACACTCTTTATTTAAGAAATATTTTATGGGCCCTGGCCGGTTGGCTCAGTGGTAGAGCGTCGGCCTGGCTTGCAGAAGTCCCGGGTTTGATTCCCAGCCAGGGCACACAGGAGAAGTGCCCATCTGCTTCTTCATCCCTCCCCCTCTCCTTCCTCTCTGTCTCTCTCTTCCCCTCCCGCAGCCGAGGCTCCATTGGAGCAAAGATGGCCTGGGCGCTGGGGATGGCTCCTTGGCCTCTGCCCCAGGCGCTAAAGTGGCTCTGGTCGCAACAGAGCGTAGCCCCTGGTGGGCGTGCCGGGTGGATCCCGGCAGGGCATATGCGGGAGTCTGTCTGACTGTCTCTCCCCGTTTCCAGCTTCACAAAAATACAAAAAAGAAAGAAAGAAAGAAAGAAATATTTTATGGCCCTGGTGTAGTGGTTCAGTGGATCAAGAGTTGACTAGGTCCAGTCTTACCAGGCAGTGGCACAGTGGATTGAGCATGAAACTGGGAGGCAGAAGACCCAGGTCCGAAACCCTGAACTCACCAGTTTGAGCACAGGTTCACTGGTTTGAGTGTGGGATTATAGATATGACCCCATGGTTGCTGGTTTGAAGGCCAAAATCACAGGCTTAAGCAAGAGGTCACAGGCTCTGCATAACCCCTCCCAAATTAAAGTACATATGAGAAAGAAGTCAATGAACAACTAAGGTGCCACAATAAAGAATAGATGTTTCTCATTTACCTTCTTGTTTGTCTGTCCCTATCTTTCCCTTTCTCTGTCTCTCTCTCTGTCTCTGTCACCAAAAGAAACAAAAAATAAAGAGTTGAGCAGGTCCAACCCCCAGTAAGGGCATGTACAAGAAGCAATCAATGAGTACAAAACTAGTGAAATTAAGAGCTGATGCTCCTTTCTCTTTCTGTGTCCCTTCCCACCTCTTCTCTCTCACTCTCTCTTTTCCTCTCTCCCTTTTTCTCAAATCAATGGAATTTTTTTTTTTTTTTTCATTTTTCTGAAGCTGGAAACGGGGATAGACAGTCAGACAGACTCCTGCATGCGCCCGACCGGGATCCACCCGGCACGCCCACCAGGGGCGGTGCTCTGCCCCCCAGGGGGCGATGCTCTGCCCATCCTGGGCGTCGCCATATTGCGACCAGAGCCACTCTAGCGCCTGAGGCAGAGGCCACAGAGCCATGCCCAGCGCCCGGGCCATCTTGCCTCCAATGGAGCCTTGGCATGGCGGAGGGAATGAGAGAGGCAGAGAGGAAAGCGCGGCGGAGGGGTGGAGAAGCAAATGGGCGCTTCTCCTATGTGCCCTGGCCGGGAATCGAACCCGGGTCCTCCGCACGCTAGGCCGACGCTCTACCGCTGAGCCAGCCGGCCAGGGCAATGGAATTTTTTTTTAAAAAAAGCATTTCACATTAATATATAGAACTTCTCCACCACCCAAAATATTTGTCTTTGTAAACTTATATAAGTTCAGTATCAACCTTAGTATAAAATAATAAAGAACTTATAAGAAAAAAATGATAAACTAATAAACCTAAAAAATATATGTACAAAAACCTTTAACAGAAAATTAGAAAATTGGATACAGTTATTAAATAATAATAACACTTCAAAAACAACTGGAGGTTTATTGCAGAAATGCAAAGTATTTTAAAATTAAAACAATAACCGTTGGCCAGTTGGCATAGTAGATAGAACTTTGGCCTGGCATTTGGACATCCCTGTTCAATCTCCAGTGAGGTCACACACTTCTCTTCCTTGCCCTCTCCCGGTTCTCCTCCTCATTCCCTCTCATAGCCAGTGGCTAGATTGGTTCAAGCATAGGGACCAGGCACTAAGGATAGCTGAGTTGATTCAAGCATTGGTCCCAGATGGGGGTTGCCGGTTAAATCCCAGTCAGTATGCAGGCAGCAGTCTGTCTATCTCCCCTCCTTCCACTTAAAAAAATTTGAAATATTAAAACAACAACAATGTAATTCATCACACTTACTGAGAAAAAATGAGCAAAAAGTAACAATCATGAGATTTTTATTATTGTTTTTATAAATGTGTGATATTTTTTATTCATCAGTGAAACCATATGAAATTCAGGTTTTACTTTGAGAAATGGTTTTCTGTTACTTAAAATTTGATGTATTTAATATTTGTCTCTGAAAACATATCAATCCAGTATCAACCCTATTAATAAAATGATAAATAACTTATAATTCTGATATTTATTTTCTGTTAGCATAGATAGGTTATTTTTCAAGATATTTCTGTATTTTAATTTATCAAATACATTGGCATAAGTTGTTTATAATAGTACCTTATTATATCCATCTTTAATGTCTATAAAATCTAAAGGATTGTTTCTTCATTTCTGATACTGGTAAATTATATTTCCTATATGTTTGCTTAATTATTTTAAAATAATTTTAACAATTTATTAATCTTTCAAACACACCTTTTATATGCTTTGTTAAATTTCTCTATGTTGTTTTTCTGTGTTTTATTTTGCATTTATTATAATATCAGTTACTCTCCCTGCTCTAGGTATAACTTTCTCTCCTCTTTCTAGCTTTTTTAGGTGAAATAAAATTATTAATTGTTATTCTCTTATTCTTCCTTCTTTCTCTCTCCTTATCCTTATTTCCTTCTTCTGTTCTCCTACTCCTCTTCTTTCTCTCTTTTCTTCATCTTCACATTTATTCTCTTTTTTATCTTTTTTATAATATACCACAATGCTATTTCAGATAAGAAGACTTTAGCTTCAACTCTCAAATTATGCATGAGTTATCATTGTAATTACAATCCAAACATTTTAATTTTTTTGTAATTTTAACTGGAATGAATTATGCCCAAACCCTCTTCATAAATACCCACTTCCTTATTTCTTTCATAGGTTTCATATGTTAGGGATTTGAAGAACTTGACTAGGTGTTTTAGCTCAGGGCCTTTTATATGGTTATAATCAAAATAGTTGCTCAAGTAGACTTTGTTGATATTTTGGTCTCCAATAGAGCATATATCAATACATATAACATATACAAGGATGATATTAATTATATGTAATTAACTATACTAATTTTAAATTTGACTGCACAAGAACACTTTCTATAACGTACATAACTCCTTTTAATCAGCCTGTGGTGCATACTGTGTGTTATTTGTAACTGCTATTACCAGAGGACTTAAAGATGGAAAAATTTTTAATTGTCTTTGAAGATTTTTTTCACAAAATAAAAGTGAACATTTTAGATTAAAAGAGGTGATACCCTGTAGTATGAGCATATGCTCTTTAGATAATACTTAGATTTACTTAGTATGGATTAGCCAGTAGATCTTTATCCACCACCATAAAAACTTCCTAAAAGTGTAGGTACTCTTCACGTAAATTTGTCCTTTAGTATCTACTCTATGCCATCAGTAGTGAATTCAAATAGTAGAAATGCATGAACAAATCATATTCAGAATTCCAATCTTAATGAGTCTACTAAAGACAGTTATGGATTGCCTACTTACATTATAGTTTGGGTGATGGAGAAGTTCATAAAAGTAAAATTTCATTAAAGTAAAATACTTCTTGACTCTGACTGGGTAACTCAGTTAGTTAGAGTGTCATCCTGATACTCCAAGGTTGTGGGTTCAATCCCTGGTCAAGGTACATACAAGAATTAACAAACGAATGCATAAATAAATGGAACAACAAATCAATGGTTCTCTCTGGCTCTCTCCTTTTCTCTCTCTCTCTCTCTCTCTCTCTCACTCTCTCTGTCTTTTCTCCCAGTTTCTCTGTCTCAAAAAAATAAGTAAATAAAATAAAATATGTCTTAATTGAAATAAGTAGTTTTGTATTCTGAGTTTGCTAAAAAAACATGTCACTCTAGAATAGCATCTTAATTTAATATGTATTTGTGTGTGTGTATCTGTGTGAAAATACACTGTATAAATATGTATGTGTGTCTATATGTATATATTTGTATATATAAAAGTAGCTGCTTGGAGATAATAGACATGAATTGCTATATCTCACAGAAGATGGTAGGCATTTTTAATAAAGCCACTGAAATCTAAAACTTTAAGAGAGCATCATGACAGAAAATTACATACTTATATTTGTAAACTCCATTTTACATGGATACAGTGGAGTAGGCTTTATTGAAATTCTACTTATGCTTATGAGCTTTGTACCATTTATTTTATCATCTATTTTTAAATAACTCTGGCAAAGATACATAGTTTTCCAACTTAAAGATAAAAATCCTGTATTGAATATCAAAATTCTAAGTGAAAATGCAATCAATTGGAGTTGCCAAGAGTCAATGGTTAGAGAATATGACTGACATCCTTCAAATTTTTCTGACTTAAGCTAGAAACAGAAAAAAAGAGGCAGAGATGACAGAGATGGAGCATTATTTCTTCTTTTTTAGTATGTGTAAGCATTTCTTGGTTTTATTTTATTATTATAATTTCATAAATATTTTTCTTCTTATAGATAATGTATCAATCACCCAAATGTATCTTAACAGTAGCTATAATGTATCTTAACAGTAGCTATAATGTATCTTAACAGTAGCTATAATTATTACATCAGTAATTATACCATCACTCTTGTTTTATATATGAGTTTTGGTAAAATTAATTAATATAAAGGAATAGTTTTTCTTGTGTATAAGAAATAGTTACTTGTCAGCCCTAGCTAGTTGGCTCAGTAGATTGAGCCTGTGTCTGGTGTACGGACGTCCTAAGTTCAATGTCAGTCAAGGCACACAAGAAAAGTGTGACCTTTTTTCTTTCTCTTCCTCTTCCCCTTTTTTCCATCTTTCCCTCTCTCAGCCAGTGACTCAAGCATGGGCCAGGGTGCTGAGCATAGCTTGGTTGGTCACAGCATTGGCCTCAGGCACTATAAATAGCTTTGTTTATTTGAGCATCTTCCGCAGACAAGGGTTGCCAGGTGGATCCCTGTTGGGACTCATGCGGGATTCTGTTTATCTCCTCTCTTCACCCTTAGAAAGAAAGAGAGAAAGAGACCTACAGAGAAAGAAAAAGAAAGAAAGAAAGAAAGAAAGAAAGAAAGAAAGAAAGAAAGAAAGAAAGAAAGAAAGAAAGAAAGAAAGAAAGAAGAAAAGAAAGGAAGGAAGGAAGGAAGGAAGGAAGGAAGGAAGGAAGGAAGGAAGGAAGGAAGGAAGGAAGGAAGGAAGGAAGGAAGGAAGAAAGAGTTACTTGTCTTGATCCTTATTTATTAACATAAAGCAGAAAACCATTGTGTATTCAAACCAGTCACATTCTTTAATATCTATTCTACTTAAAAATTATTTTGTGCAAACCTTAGTGTTTTTTTTAATTTATTTATTGCTTTTATTAAGATAGAGAGAAAAGGGGAAAGAGAGAGAGTGAGACAAAGATAGAAGCATTCATTTGTTGTTCCACTTAGTTGTGCATTCGTTGGTTGTTTCCAGGATGTGTTTTGTCCATGTATTGAACCAGAAACCTTGGTCTTTCAGGATGCCCAAACCAACTGAGCCAAACAGCCAGGGCCAACAGACCTTAGTTAATATTTGTCTAAAAATGTCTCTCTACATGTTTCTGGAAAGCTCATGAACAAATACTTGTTGAAATAGTTGAGCAATGGATTGAGTTAAATATGTAGTATTTTTTAAATTTATATTGATCCTTTTAAAAATCAATTTTGCATTTTCCTAGAAAATGAGTTTAAACATACAACTAATGTTTTAGTCCAATAACTGACTTATATTTTTAATTTTTAGCCTACTTTTATTTATATTTTCTTTTCTTTCATTGTAATCTGTATTGCAAGATTTTAATTGCTTATAAAAACCACTGTGTAACCTAAGGGAGAAAACAGAAAACAGAAGTAAAGCACACATGACTATACTATAATTCATTAGTCCATATTTATTATTGATAAGCAATTGCTCTAAATGATTCTATATCTATTCAGACATGAAAGACACCTATGTTTTGCTGAATTCAATGCTGATAGAGCTTTTTAATAATGTTTGACCACTGTATAGACTACAATTCTTTGCGTATTGGGTATTGATGAACAGGAAAGAAATCTCCACCAAGGTGAAACTTAACGTTTTAAAATTTAGAAATTTGGCCCTGGCCGGTTGGCTCAGCGGTACAGCATCGGCCTGGAGTGCGGGGGACCCGGGTTCGATTCCCGGCCAGGGCACATAGGAGAAGCGCCTATTTGCTTCTCCACTCCCCCCCCCTCCTTCCTCTCTGTCTCTCTCTTCCCCTCCCGCAGCCAAGGCTCCATTGGAGCAAAGATGGCCCGGGCGCTGGGGATGGCTCCTTGGCCTCTGCCCCAGGTGCTAGAGTGGCTCTGGTCGCAGCAGAGCGATGCCCCGGAGGGGCAGAGCATCGCCCCCTGGTGGGCAGAGTGTCGCCCCTGGTGGGCGTGCCGGGTGGATCCCAGTCGGGGGCATGCGGGAGTCTGTCCGACTGTCTCTCCCCGTTTCCAGTTTCAGAAAAATACAAAAAAAAAAAAAAGATAAAATTTAGAAATTTTTCTGTTTCAATAGTATTATCTAGATGTCCTGTTCCTGTAGGCTCTAAGTAATTATAATAACTGGATAGAATAGTCTGGAAGTTATAAACATTGGACACTGAATGCACATGTTCTGTTTATATTATCATTATTTCTTCTAGAATGTCTTCTACAGGGAGACTCCCGTCGTATTATTATGTGTCAGCAGTTCACTCCACCAGCCACTAATGTGAAATCTCGATCTAGGTTAAAATTTGTAATCAGTCTTTAAGTTTTGCATTTTTTAAATGCCTGGGAAAAGATGAAGTATGTGATCAGTTATTGTTAAAAAGTATATAATAAATTTTATTTGAATAGTCTTAGCAGCAGTAATCCTGGAGTCAATAATTTCAGTTTAAAAAAATAAATAAAAAATAGTCTTATACTATAATAAAATGATCAGAAATAGCATTTTTTAAATTTTGCCAAGTTATTTAAATTTAATATACATTGTAATTACATTTTTTCCAAAATCTTAAGCTCAAGAAAATTTCAACTAAAGACAATTATCTATAATGAAAATATATGAAACAAACACAGCTTCAATAGAAAAAATATATATTCAGAGCTCTGAGCTTAAATAAAAATCAAATTAATACCTAAAAGTACAATAGTTCATTTTTATTTATGGTATTTTTTCCAGGGTTTCAGTTATTCTAGTCAATCAAGGATCCAGAATACTATATAGAAATTTCAGAAACCAAACATTTATGTTTTAAATTGTGCATTCTTTTGAGTAGTGTAATAAAATTTTCTACCATCCCACTTCATCTTGCCCAGGACATAACAATTGTTCTATTTTATTATTAGTTATTTTTGTTAATGTCTTATTGTGCCTAATATATAAATTAAGCTTTATCTTATGTATATACACATAGGAAAACACATAGATAGAGTTTAGTACTATCTATTGTTTTGGCATGCAAACAAATTTTGTTGCTGTTAAATTCTAAAAAGGCAAATACTGGGTTCTCTGTTCTATTCCATTGACCTGTGTGCCTTTTCTTATGCCAGTACCAAGCTGATTTGGTTACAATGGCCTTGTAGTATAACTTGATACCAGGAAGCATGATACCTCCCACTTTATTCTTCACTTTCAAGATCATTGAGGTTATTTGTTTTCTTTTTTGGTTCCATATAAAGTTTTGGAATATTTGTTCTATATCTTTGAAGTATGCCACTGGTATTTTAATAGGAATTGCATTGAATTTATAGATTGCTTTGGGTAGTATAGACATTTTAATGATGTTTATTCTTTCTATCCATGAACATTATATATGCTTCCACTTGTTTGTATCTTCCTTGATTTCTTTTTTTAATCTATTATAATTTTCCACATACATGTCTTTTACCTCTTTGGTTAAATTTACTCCTAGGTACTTTATTCTTTTCGTTGCAATAGTGAAGGGGATTGTTTCCTTAATTTTCTTTTTGACAGTTTATTGTTGGTGTATAAAAATGCCATTGATTTCTGAATATTAATTTTATATTCTGCCACCTGCCAAATTTGTTTATCAGGTCTAGTAACTTTTTGACTGAGACTAGGACTTTCTATGTACCGTCTTCAGCAAATAATGATACTTTTACTTCTTCTTTTCCAATTTAAATGCCTTTTATTTTTTCTTCTTGTCTGATTGCATTGGCTAAGACTTCCAGAACTATGTTGAATAAGACTGGTGAAAGGGGGCATCCTTGCCTTATTCCTCATCTTAAGAGGATTGCTTTTCATTTTTGCCAATTGAGTATGATGTTGGCTGTGGGTTTGTCATAAATGGCCTTTATTATGTTGAGGTATGTTCCCACATTGCTGAGAGTTTTGGGTGCTGCATTTTATTTTATCAAATGCTTTTTCTTCATCTATTAATATAATCATGTAATATTTATCCTTTCCTTTGTTTATGTGATAAATCATATTTATTGATTTGTGAATGTTGTACCAGCCTTGCCTTCCTGGAATAAATCCCACTTGATCAATGAACAAAGTAAACTGAGGAATGGAATAGAGACAGAGGCAGGGTCACAGGGAGCAGAGCAACAGCTGTCAGAGGGAAGGGGGATGAAGGGATAAAATCAGAAAAGGTGAAAGAATTAGTGAAATTATATAAACATAATATGCAGATACAGATAACAGGATAGGAAATCTTAGAGAGAAAAAGGGAACAGAGTTGGAGGGAGGGGCAAAGAGAGTATAATGGGGACACAGGAGGGGGGATGAGGGTGTTATATTGAGTGGGACACTTGAATTCATGATAACACAATAAATTTAAATTAATAAAAGAATTTTAAAATGGCAAATACTGCCATCTATATAACTGACTATATTTTATGTAACACTTAGAGATAAATAATAAACTATTTTACTGTAACTTATAGTATTAAATTTTTGCAAAATTTTAATATAGATTACTTTAAAATTCAGTTTTAAAATGATCAAATTATCTATATTTTAATATATACAATGAAACAAACAAAACAATAAAATTCATAATAAATAAAATAGATATGTAGTTTTATCAGATTTATTACATATGGATACTTATGTTAAGAATATTTGAGTCTTAGAATTACTGTGAAACATAAGTTAAAAAATGTTATAGGAAACTTTAATATTATTATAAGAAACTGAAATTTCTTATACCTTAATGTAATATTTTAAAAAAAATTGAACATATTTTTCTTTAAGCATTTCTACTTGACCAAATAATTAGATACTTGAAACCGATATCTGAATGTACATTCAATTATTTAGTTGTTAGTTATTTAGTAAACATGAAGCATGTGTTAGATTTATGGTACTGACCAAAAATGATCACAATCTATTCAGGGTGTGTGTTAATAAATATTGATAAATTGTGCAGTGTCATAAATATACATATATTCAAATTTTTTAGAATTATGGAAAATTAAATGGTTTTTTTTAACTACATAGAGAGGGTGTAGAGAAGAAATCACAGATGAAAAGATTATCTATTATCAACAAGACAGGTAATAACAAGTGTCAGAGAGACTATGGAAATAAAGGAATGCGCATTCATTGTTGATGGGAATGTAAATTAGTACAGCCACTATGGAAGAAAGTATGGTGGTTCTTAAAAAAATTAAGAATAGAACTACCATATGACCCAGTTGGGGTATGTAAAGACACATGCACGCCACATTCATCATAGTATTATTTACAGTGGCCAAGACATGGAAATAACCAAAATGCCCTTCAATAGAGGATTGGATAAAGAAGATGCAGTACATACATACAATGGAATACTACTCAGTCATAAGAACTGATAACATAGAATCATTTACAACAACATGGATGAAACTGTATAACATGATACTGAGTGAAATAAGTAAATTAGAAAAAGCTAAGAACTGTATGATTCCATACATAGGTGGGGCACAAAATTAAGACCCAAGGAAAGAAATAGGAGTGCAGTGGTTACTTGGGGGAGGGAGATGAGGAAAGAGAGGGAGAGAGGGACAAGGAAGGGACATAAAAAGGGACAGATAGAAGACGACAGAAGATGGTTTGACTTTGGGTGATAGGTATACAACATAATCATCTGTCCAAATGATGTGAAGATATTTGCCCAATATTTTTGTACTCTAGTAACTAGAGTTGTACTCTAGTAACTCTAGTTGACCAATGTCACCCTGTTAAATTTAATCATCTAAATAAAAAATTTTTTAAAAATTTGACAGTGTTTCTCAAAGGAATTTAACTCTATTGAGAACTTTTTCCAATCATTTCGATCATAAGCCAATAAAGTGAGAACACAAATTTATGCATTTTTATGGTAAAGTAATAAATTGAAAAATTAAACTAAAACATCTAGTCTGATAACATGGCTACATCTGAAAAATAATATTTCTTTTTTTTTACCATATTTCAAGAAAGAATATGCAACCCGAATGTCATTCAACGGTGACCAGTTATTAGTATGAATAATTTATAATCAAGGCAGGTAAAATAAGTTTCTGTTACTTTATATTTTATTGTTATTTAGGATTACAACTAATAGAGAGTTCCAATTATCCTTATAACATACATATATACCTCTTGTAATTTCCACTCATAACTATCCTAAAAGATATTTTTCTCTTCCAGTACTAAAAGTTTGAAGCAAACTCTCAGTATTCTTATAGTTCCAGTTATGTGCTTCTTGAGATTTAAAGACTACCTTCTTAACTCCAGATGTTTTATGTTAATATACTATATTATCAATTAACTTATATTTTGCTTAAAATTCAGGACCTATATTGTAATGCAAGGCGATAATGGCACTTCATGTCATTATTACTATTGTGGGGGTGTGCTCCAGAGAAAATGTGCCTGGGGAATGAAAAGGAACTAGTAAAGGCTTGGGCATGCTCCAGAGAAAATGTGCCTGGGGAATGAAAAGGAACTAGTGAAGGCTTGGGCTTGCAAGAGAGAGAGAGAGAGAGAGAGAGAGAGAGAGAGAGAGAGCGCTTTTGAGGAAAGAAGGGTGGAAAGCTGTGGGTGTGCTCCAGAGATAGAGCACACTGGCACACTGAGCCCTTTGTCTTTAGGGCTTTTATATGCTTTACAAAAGTAGGGGATTATAGGAGAGGTCTCAGGGAGATGATAGAATATTCATCAGCTTTCCAGTTGTGACTTTTCAGGGGTGTGGTCTCTACAGATTGGTCTGCACCAGAGCAAGGGATCATTAGCCATTGCATCTGGTCCTGATGTCAGCCATGCTCTCACTCCTCATTATGCTGCTTTTCTGGGCCTGGAGATAAAGTGTAACTGAGGCTTAGAAGTTACATCTAGTTTTTTGGTTTTATTTTTTTGTTTGTTTTATTCAGTGAGAGGAGGGGAGGCAGAGACAGATTTCTGCATGTATCCCAACCAGGATCCACTGGCAGAGTCCACTTGGGGGTGATGCTCTGCTTATCTGGAGGGTTGCTTCATTGCTCAGCAACCAAACTCTACTCTCCTTGGTGCTTGAGGCAGAGGCCACGGAGCCATCCTCAGCACCCAGGGCCAACTAAATTCAATCAATCCATGGCTGCAAGAGGGGAAGAGAGAGAGAAAAAGAGAAGTGAGAGAGTGATGAGTGGAGAAGCAGACGGTTGCTTCTCCTATGTGCCCTGATTGGGGACCCAGGACATCCACACACTGGGCCAATGCTCTATCACTGAGCCAACTGGCCAGGGATGATGTTATGTCTAGTTTTACCAAAACTCTGTCTCTGCAGTTAAAAGACCCATAGCTTTGTTCCTAAGATTATATGATGAGGGTCAGTAGCTAATTGTCTTGAGGGATTAATGCTTAAGGAAGTGGTAATGCAAGGGCTTGTCTGGGAGTCATATGAGGCTTTTCTCCAGCCTCTTTGTTCCTCCTCTAAGGATGTCTACTGAATTACCAGCAACATGCCAGGGGAAGAAAGGTCAGGGGAGGGTATGCACAACCACGTGAGCAGCAAAGTGAAAGATCAGGGGGTCAAAATCACAGGATAAGTGATATTCTAGGGAAGAAAAAGGTCACCCTGGGGGTGGGGCCCAGCCTACAATAATTGCCCTCCTAGTTTTGTCCATTACTAAGCACATGAGGCTTTACACCCTGGTGACTCAGTACCTGACCTATCATTTCTTCTCTGCTCATATCTGTCTAACTGCCTACCATAACACAAATAATAGGCATAGTTCATTTGTTCAATTTATTTTATTTGCAGATCAATCATTTATACTGCGATGACCAGATAATTCAGGTAAAGAGAATGTTTGATTTCCACTAAATTTATCTGTTGTACAGTTAATTTTATTTCAATTTATTGAATAGAGAATCATAAAATGTTCTTATATGTATAGTATAATATTTTTTATTATAGATGACTAATATTTAAAATTTAGTTGTGGTTAATGCTATCTTCTATTATTCTTATGGTTATCTTTGCCATTTAAATTACCTTGTGATGCTGAGTTATTTTTGATTCAAAAATAGATTTTGAAAAGTAAGTGTATAGAAATTAAAAATTTACATTTTCTTCACTGAGAATGAAGTAAAATATATAATTATACATATGTATAAGAGGATTATTTTTACCTGAATAAGCTGTGAGTACGTATTTTAAAAACTTTTTTATGATTATACTAATGTATCTAATGCATATTAGACATGTAGTTTTGAATTTAACATTTTTATACATTTGAATTACATTAAATGCTATTTGTTCTTTAAAAATGTTAGTCTTGTCATATGAATACAATTCAAAGTGAAACATTATGGAAATTCTCTAAGTAGGTGGGTGTTTCAAAAAGATACTTTAGCCTGACCAGACAGTGGCGCAGTGGATACAGCGACAGACTTGAATGCAGAGGATCCAGGTTTGAAAGCCTGAGGTCATCAGCTTGAGCATGGGCTCACCAGCTTGAGCACCGGGTCACTAGCTTGAGCGAGGGGTCACCGACTTGAGCATGGGATCATAGACATGAACCCATGTTCCATAGTTTGAACCTAAAGGTCACTGGCTTGAAGCCCAAGGTCACTGGCTTGGGCAAGGGGTCACTTGGTCTGTTGTAGCCTGCACCCCCTCCCCCCGTAAAGAGACATATGAGAAAGCAATCGATAATCAATGAAAGTGTTGCAACAAAGAATTAATGCTCCTCATCTCTCTCCCTTCCTGTCTGTCTGTCCTTCTCTCTCTCTCTCTCTCTCTCTCTCTCTCTCTGTCAGAAAAAAAAATGATGCTTTAACTCTGATTGCCATATTTAGGCTTAAAATAATCAGCGGCCATAAATCGAGAGGAAAATCTGTCTGAAAACATGGGTTATGCTATTTAAGTTATTGAGTTTGATGCATGAAGATAACTTTTGTTTTAAAAGAAAGTAGAACTTGGAGACTTCTGGGGGGGGGAACAAACAAGGAATAAAAGTTGTAATAGTTTACATGGTGTATTAAAAACAACAGATATTTCTAATTCAATAGAAACTTAAAATACATTAAAGTCTATGATTATCTAAACCAAAGGAATTTCCTGATGACTTATTTTGTACAACACTGTTTTATTTATTTTTATTTATTTATTTATTTTTTATTTTTCAGTGAAAGGAGAGGAGATAGTGAGTCAAACTCCTGCATGTGCCCCTACTGGTATCCACCCCGCAAACCTTGTCTGGGGCAGATGCTTAAATCAACCAAAGATATTTCTAGAGTTGAGTCCAATGCTTGAACCAACCAAACTATCCTCAGTACCTGCGGTCAATGCTTTAATGAATCAATTGAGCCACTGGCTGCAGAAAGAGAAAAGAGAAACAAGGGAGAGTGGGAGGGGAAGGGAAGCTGATTTTTACTTCTCCTTTGTGCCCTGATTAGGAATCAATCCCAAGACATTCTTATGCTGGGTCAATGCTCTATCCACTGATCCAGCCAGCCACAGCCAGCAGTGTTCTTTTTATCCAAGAACTCATGGTTTTATTCTGATGTTGAGGTTTTATATCAAATAATATATTAAAACTGTCTAGCTTTTCTCTTAAGACTATGCATTCTACTTTATGGCTTTCAAGCTGATATGCAAGACCTTTTTCTAGTAATTAAAATTCCCATGATCAATGTACAATCTATTTTATGGTAGCTATTTTTTTCTATTTTTTGTGTTCTCTTCCTTTACTTTATTTTTTTTTCACATTCACTGAAAGATCAAAATGTCCCTTGTTATTGATTCAGTCACACATTATGTAAATGAAACTACCATCTTGGGCCTAAAGAATTTAGAGCTGTTGTTATATTTGCTAGTTCAGGATATTCTTCAGTTTGCTCTGGCTTTATTGAGATTTTCATTAATTTGACATATATGACATAAAATACCTTATATCTACCTATGACAAAACTATTTTTAGTTTATAGGCTAGATTATTTGATCTTTGGTACTTTTCTTTACTTTTTATTATTTTCCATGCTGTAATAATTTTGTACTATTATTTACTTCACATGTGTTTCTGTGTCAATATTTTTAGAATTTTGAAAATAATTCATCTGTTTTATTTATGAATAGAATCAAATAGAATGTTTCATTAAATGTTGGAAAATTTACTATACAATACATTTAATATTATATTATTAAATTTGATAGTCTACAAATGTTTCCGTACATTTTAATAAGAATTTGTAATACCTTGTGGCATCTTATATCTAATAAGAAACATGTCAATATTAACATTGTTTTACTTAACAGCATATAACTATATAGCCTGAATATTTAATATTAGTTACCTTGCTTTATAGCCTATATTTTATCTTAACATCACCAATTTAAGATGGTTTTAAATTTTTATGCTGAAATTTACTTTTTAGAGTAATAATTTCATCAAAATTTTTTAGATTAAATGTTAATTTAAAATTAAAAACTAAAATTTAGAAGCAAAATCTTTTATTTTTAACCATAAACAGAATTACAGTCCATTTTCAAGTAAAAGCTTAATGAAATCATGCAAATAGGAATTAAAATTTTATTAAAAACTAAATTCTATCAATCTTAGATATTAATGATATTACTTGAATACAAAAAAAATAAGTCTTAACCAATCTTTGTTATCTTGGAGATATAACATATAAAAATATTGCCTTTATGTTACATTTTATTTAGTTTTATCTTAGGTATAATACTGACTTTTATATAATAGCATATAAAAAAGTAGTATTTTGATACTTTTAATTAGCAGCAACTGTTTATGAACAAATTGATAAGACAAAGAAAAACTTTCTTATAAAGAACAGCAGTTTCTAAAACTTTGATTATAGGTTTCGACAACTGAGCAAATAGGTATAGTATTTGTCTAAATGCTGTAGTAATTAAATGGAAAACCAGTGACCAAAGCAACTTCCTTTTATTTGACAAATCTAACACCAAACAGATGCACCATGGTTGAGAGGTAATTCTAAATTTATAAATCTGAGTTACTTTTTTTTATTATCAGTAAACTGTAAACATGTCTTTAACACTTCTTCTGGGTCTATTTCTGGGTTTTCTCAGAAACTCAAAACCTGAGCTAAAGTCTGATATACAAACTATTTATGGTGAAAAATCCAGGGACCAGGAGTGAAAGATTGGGAAAAATTGAAATAAAAACAAACACTTTTGCCCTGTGTATCCCACTAGTAAATCTCCAGTTTACTGGCAGGAACTCGGTCTCATATTTAAATCTAAATCAATCACAAGAAAGGGTATGCTTGTACATACTCTAACAACAACCCAAAGAATATGACATTAGCTTTAGAACTGGGTGTTTTAACTCAAAACTAAAGGCATTTAAGAGGATTGTTAATTGAAGCAGGTAAGACATTGATCAGATTAAATACAGAAGGAAAAAGAGCCTAACACGGTCAGTAAGGCATTAAAGAGGACTGAGGAAATTGTTACTGGAAGTTGATAGAAGAGATCCATGGTATAGAGCCAGAAAATACAGCTAAACTCTCACCTGTGCTAACATGGAAAATAGAAAATGTACCTAATAACTTGATGGCCTTGTTTAGGACACTTCCAGGTAGAATAGTCAGACTACTACCTAGAGGAAGTTTACAACAAAATGGGCTATCAGAGAAATACAGGGTGGTCCACAAATTACGACAGTCTTGATATATGATGTTTATAGATTATGACTCTCACTCCCATAAAAACTTGACCCAGTATCTCCAGCACCTTCTGCAGGTTCTCCTGCCTCTCCAGCTTCCTCCTCCTAATAGGTCACTCTTCCACCTTGCAATGCCCCTTCCAGTGTGCAAACCAACCACGGGAATAAAGGTAAAGAATGTCTTATTCTCATTTTTTGTCATTTTTTTCTGTCACTACAGTACAGTGTACAGAAGAGTATATTTACATCAAAATTCAGGTTACGTCACTATCGCAGAAATGGAACTGTGTCATAATCCAAGGATCCTTGTATATTAAACAATCATTTATTCTGCATTGGAGTGAAAGTGGAGAAAATGTAAAGAGATCAGAATAATTGTTTCAGCCAAAGAGAATTTAAAAGTTGCAAGAACTTCAGTGAAGAAAAACAAAACAAAGCCATAGTAGAACTATAAAATCTTTTGTTAGGTTTTTAGAAAGATTTAAACCAATGATTTATAGATACTTTCAAATAAGCCACAATCCTTTAGTGGATCTTAAAGGCATGTCTTCAAGATCCTTTCTCTTAAACAATGAGGATTACAAGAAACTTAAAAATATTTTCTATACCAGCTTCATCCAGGCCTTAAATGGAGAAGTGCTTATCTCAGAGACATTCTTGGTTTTGCTATTTCCTATTTGCATATACTCTAATGCAACACATTAATAAACATACATGCTCACACAGAGAGGTTTATAAATGTAAACAATTATATTTATATGCCTAATATTTATATCAGGATTGCCATATATATATATATATTGCACACAACATATACATGCACACACACACAGTTAGAAATATAAAATGACACAAAATGTACAAAATTAAAAGAAGCTTTTGGATCCCAAACTTCTACAGCATGAAGCATGGTGAGAAACCTACTCAGTTGCAAACTTTTTTTTTATGAGAAAGAAAAGGTCACTTAGCAAAATAGAATCAAAAGCATAGATGACCGAGGCAGTATTCATAGATAAAAATTACCGAAGTATAAGACTGAGCCTTAATCAAGAAACTGTCAATATGTGACATTGAATTTCGGAAGGAAAATGGACATCAATGGCTGTATGCTTACCATTGTTCACTTTTTGAACAGGATGTGTATAGTGGTTATCTTACCCTGTAATACAATTTAATGTTTTAGAGCGGAAATGGGGAGCAGTGATTTGTCTATTTAGTTTCCAGGCTGATACACAAAGAATTGTGCTTATGCTCATCTGACCTGAGTTAGATTCTGACTCTAGACTTCATGCTAATTCTGTAATAAGATGAAACTTTAGGGATTTAGAGAAAGGAATAAGTATGTATTGCATGTGAGAGAAATGTAAGTTACTGTGGCAAGAAGGCAAATGTTGGAAATTATATTTTCAAAAAAATAAATGTAAATATATATATATATATATATATATATATATATATACACACATATATATATATATATCCTGACCCACATGGTCTTCTGCAATGTGACTTTACCACTGTCCTATCCTTAAGTTCCTTCCACGTGTATCTTGGTTGGTCTCTAATTCACTTGTAACCAACAGGATGTACCAGAAATAAAGGTATTTGCTTTGAGGCTATGTCATACATGGCAATGCAACTTATATTTGGTTTACTTGAAAAATTTTTTTGGAACCATAAACTGGCAAAAGCAAATAGGCCTACTCTGCTGTGGCTACAATGTTGTGAAAAAGCCCAAATTAATCCACCCAGAGAGACCACATTCAGAGAGCCTGAGGATGTGCGAAGAAGATTAACAACAGGTTCTATAACTGCAGATTTCTAATATCAATGATTTTTTTGAGAGAGAGAGAGAGGAGAGAGAAAGAAAGAAGCCTCACCTCTCATGTGTGTCTTGACCAGACAAGCCTAGAGCTTCGAACCGGCAATCTCAGCATTCCAGGTCACTGTTTTATCCTCTGCACCACCACAGCTCAGACAATATCAATGATCTTTTGTTTAAAATTACTTATAGTAATTCTGTTTCTTTCATCAAATGCTGCCTGATATAACCAAAATCCAGCTTCTTATAGAAGAACATCAAAAATTCAGATATGTAACTTTAATTTTTTTTTTCCTGGAGACAAACTCAGTTTCCTACTCATTTACCAGAATTATTTATTGAGCATGTACCATGTTTCTATTTTATCTGTGCTGGATATAAGTTCTATCCCTTTGTGACAATTCAAATTTATTTCAGGAACTGGAAATATATTAATAAATATTATACATAAGCGTGGATGGATTCTCTGTGGTATCATTTAAAGAAAGTAAAATCTACAAGGGAGCTTTCCAGAAGAAACAAAAAATTAAAACCCTTGAGATCTGAGCCTACTTAGCATTTTCAAAGACTAACAGGCAGAGAAGAATTTGAATATTATAAAATGATAATAGAGATTAGATGTAATGCCAGCCAGATCTCACTAGTTCATATAGATCATATCAAAACCTTTAGATTTTCTTTACCATCTTAGAAAGCTCATTGAGATATTTGTTTAATATATTGACATGAGGTGATAATGTTTCAAGCACAAATTGTTGAAAAGGAGAAGAGGCAAGGAACAAGAGAATAAAGAGATTATGTAGGACTATTCCAAGTAGGTGTTAAGGGCTTTCTTGGACCAGAATAGTAGTCAGAAATAGTCATAATCTAGATATTATTCTCTTACAACTTGGATATGGAAGGTAAGCCCAAAATAAGTAATCTTACTTAACTGCAGGGTTTGGGGCTTGATAAGTGAGAGAAGAGACAGGTTTGGGGAAAGAGGAATGACTGACTGAATGATGACAGCCGAGATAAGAACATTGAGAGCAAACAACTGAGTATTTATGCTTGAATTTCTGGCATTTCTAGAAGAGGTTTGGGTTGGAGATTTTTTAAAAAATGAATTGTTCAACTTATAAGTAGATCTTAAATCCACTACTGTGGTATGTTTTACTTAGGTAATAAAAGTAGACATAGTAAAAAGAAGGTGTTTCCAAGACTAAGCAATGTAGTATTCAATGACTTGAAGTAGAAAAATAAAGCACATTTATTAAAAGAGTCTGAAAAGGGTAGCAAGCTAAGTAAAAAAAAATAAGTATCAATAAACTGTGATTTCCAAGAATCTAGATGAATAAAGTGTTTCAAGTAGAAAGTTGTGATCAATTGCATCAAAAATCAACAAGATAAAGGTGAAGATTATTTAGTGTGACAAAATAAATGTCAGTAAACACAAGAGAAGTGTTTTCAGTATAGGCATGGACACCTACAACATTTTAAAGCAGGGGTCCCTAAACTACAGCCCACGGGCCACATGAGGCCCCCTGAGGCCATTTATTCGGCCCCTGCCACACTTCCGGAAGGGGCACCTCTTTTATTGGTGGTCAGTGAGAGGAGCATAGTTCCCATTGAAATACTGGTCAGTTTGTTGATTTAAATTTACTTGTTCTTTATTTTAAATATTGTATTTGTTCCCGTTTTGTTTTTTTACTTTAAAATAATATATGTGCAGTGTGCATAGGGATTTGTTCATAGTTTTTTTATAGTCCGGCCCTCCAACGGTCTGAGGGACAGTGAACTGGCCCCCTGTGTAAAAAGTTTGGGGACCCCTGTTTTAAAGTATATTCAAGAAATACTAATAAACGAGTGGGTCTAGTAATATAGTTATGACATTTCAGAGTGTTTTCTATATGATCATAAAATAAATCGACAGATTTTTTAAATAAAGTGAAATATTTATCTTGATGAAAATTTTTCAATAGAAATGAAAATGCCACACCAGAGGAAAGAAATAATTTCTAGAACAGCATTTAAGTAGAAATCTATTGTATCAGAGAGAAGATTGCCATATATTGAAACTGTTAAACCAAGAAAGAAGACAGATTATGTGGTTGTAGATAGAGATAGATTTAGAGAGAAATTGAAACCCTCTTCTAATTGATTCCATTTTCATGGCAAACTAAAAGGTAATCAGGAAAGCAGGGAGATGGAGAAAAGGCTAAAGGAAGAAGAAGCTGTGAAAGATACACCCTTCAAATGGGGTAATGAATTTACAAGGGAAATATAGAAGAAGGTTAGATAAAGATACTTCTCATTTGAGATTTATGTGAATCCAAATCCAGTCAGCATGGCTATGTGAACTCCTTCAGCTTTGAGAAATTGTTCTGTTGCAGGAATGAAGTGGGCTGAGTTGAATTTAAATGGGTTAGGTTTTTGCTGGGGATTCTGGGGAGAAAAGAAGGCAAAGGAATTGATATATACAATGGATTAACTCTCTTGCTGGATCATGGACTCGCTGTATTAGGAATTAATGAAAACAGCAGGTTGTGAGTTACAGAAATTAAAAAGGTGTCACCTCACAGGTTGAAGATGTTGGTGGGGTTGAAAAATTTTACCAATGAGAATACTTAAAGAAGTGGAGTCAATGGAATAGAACACTTGATACTGGGATTTGTTTTTGATGCAATTATTGGTTAGGAAATGATTGTGAGATACTGCTGCAGTAGTTTATGGCTGAGGAAAGTGTAGGACAAGATTTTTCAAGGTGAATAATTTGAGACATTTGCCTGAAACTGAAGCCATCCTAATTTATACCAATTTTGAACTTTTCAAGTTTATATTTATCAAATGTTCTAAGATTAATCAACAGCAAAGAAGAGAAAATAATTTTTAGCAGAATGTTGGTACTTCATTATGTACTAAGACAAATAGTAGATACAAAAATAAGTATAAGACTCTTTGTTTATAGGAAAAGCTAAAAATAAAGATTCAGGAAAAATAGTGGGAGAGGAGGATAAAGAGGAATTTAATGATTAAGAATTTTTAAAATATATTGGTAATGACCATTTTCTTCTATTGTTTAATAAATTTATTTTGTTTTCTATTTGTAAGCTATCTCTTTCAGTAATTTACACATAATACCTGAGTATCTATTCTTCCAATAATATTACTGATAAAAAGTTATTTGAAATAGTAGCTATTAACAAAAAGATGATCAGCCTGACCGAGTAGTGGCGCAGTGGATAGAGTGTAGGATTGGGACCTGGAGAACCCAGGTTCGAATCCCTGAGGTCACTGGCTTGAGACCAGGCTCATCTGGTTTGAGCAAGGCTCACTAGCTCGAGCCCAGGGTTGCTGGCTTGAACAAAGGATTACTCGGTCTGCTGTAGTCCCCCAGAAAAGGCACAAGGTGCCGCTTCTCATCTCTCACGTTCTCCCTGTGTTGCAGGTCTGCAAAAGCCAACAGGGTCTTTACAGTTTAGATTTTTGGGGGACAGAGGTGTAAGGTTTTGGCAGTAAGCTAACAGTCTGCATAATCCCCACCTCACTTGTTTGTGAAGTTGCTAAAGGCTATTTTTTCCACACCTTCATGTTAGCTATGGTGCTGCATTGTTTTTTGTTTGTTTTTCTTTTTTTTTTTATTAATTGTGTTTACATAGCTTGTAGGGTCACCCCAATGCCTCCCCCCTCTCCCCTATTCCCCTCAACATCTCCCTTGCCATCCTCCCTACAGCGCCCTCCCTCCTTCCCTTCAGGTTTATCCCATCCTCTCATCCCCTTTCTCTGTCCTCTTTTCCTCTGGTCCCTTTAATGCCTCCTCTGTCTCAATTCCATTCTTCAGTTCACATTATTCATTGGATTCCTCAAATGAGTGAGGTCATATCATATTTTTCTTCTCTGCCTGGGATTGTTTATACTGATTCTATACCCTATGTCCCTCAGAAAGACTTGAGGCAATTTCCTTTTTGTTCTTTCTTTTGTGAAGTTAGGATGTTATATATGGTGGGGGTTTTCTGCATTTGAGAGAATTCTTGGGATGCCTTGGAAATGTGACTTCGTTTTAATGATCTTTTTGATTTGCTAATGGCCTCACTTTTCCCTATAAATAAATCAGGTAGGGAAGTGGAGGCTCTCTTTTTGCAAGCTATCCCTTGCGTTGCACAGAGACCTCCTGAGCCCGTCCTTTTTCTCTTTAAGCCTATTTTTCTTATTTCCGCACCTTTCCCACTCAGGACCTGAAATTACTAGCTGCGCTGGTTCACGGCATGTCTTTCTGTCCCTACCTGTCCCTCTCTTGTCTCTCTCTGTCTCTGTTAGAAAAAGAAAAAATGATCATACAATATGCATGCTAATACTCTTTTTTAAACATTTTAAGAAAATGTGCTAAAATATGGTATAGTTAATATAGTTTGTCACCTTTTTATACTTCAGTCAATCCATTAATCTCTGATTTATAAAATTTTTATTGTATTGATAACTTTCAGTATTGACAAAGAACAATATTTACAAACTTTTGAAAATTGTGATTTAAGACACAATTTTGTCTTAAATGTAAGAATTTACATTGCAGCTTTCAAAATATTGTCTTTTAAATATTATGTCCAAACAAGGTAATTGTAAGCAATATGTATGTGTATATAATACAGTGGTACCTTGAGATACGAGTTTAATTTGTTCTGTAACCGAGCTTGTAAGTCAGTCAACTAGTATATCAAACAAATTTCTCCCATTTAAAATAACTGAAATAGATTTAATCCATCCCAGCCCTGTGAAACATCCCCAAAACATCCTAAGTTATGAAAAATATGTTTTTAATTAAGAAACACACATGTATACTTTACCAATGCATAACAAAATATAAGAAATAAAAGAAAAAAGTGTTATTTAGTACTGTATTCTTACCTTGGAGACAGACGAGTGTGGCTAACGGAGGTGAATGGTGGAGGAGGAGGGAGGGAGGAAGGGATGCAGGCACTGTAGACACGTAAACTAAAACTGCACTTTCTTAACACTAAATGTAAACTAAAACTGCATTTTCTTTACTTTAAACAACACTAAAACTGCACTTTCTTTACTTAAAATGAAACCACAGAAACTTAATTGTAAAAAAATGCACTTTCTTAACTTTAAACTTAACCTAAACTTAACATTACATATTTTTCATTTAATTATCACCTGCTTTTGCCATTTTGGCTGCACTTTCCGCACTTTCACTTGCAGGACTTTTAAACAAAAATCTATCCAAAGAGGTTTGCTTTTGCCTGCCTTTTAAAATGTTACAGAAATGTGACAAACAAGTGTCATTAAAAAGTGCTGAAGCCCGACCAGTTGATTCCGATTCATATCTCGGGATTTCGCTTGGATCGCAAACAAAAATATGGACCAAGTCGCAGATCGTATCTTAAAAAAAAAAAATTCATATGTTGATCTGCTCGTATCTCAAGATACCACTGTATACTGTAGATGAACACACTTTATATTAATTCAAATTACTAAGGTATATTTAGAAAAAATGTGACAAATTAAATATACATTAGCCAAAGAAATATCTTTTTTTTATTAATTTAATAATTTTATTTTTTAATGGGGTGACATCAATAAATCAGGATACATATATTCAAAGATAACATGTCCAGATTATCTTGTCATTCAGTTATGTTGTATACCCATCACCCAAAGTCAGATTGTCCTCTGTCACCTTCTATCTAGTTTTCTTTGTGCCCCTCCCCCTCCCCCTTTCCTTCTCCCTCTTCCCCCTCCCCCGGTAACCACCACTCTTATCAATGTCTCTTAGTCTCACTTTTATGTCCCACCTACGCATGGAATAATGCAGTTCCTGTCTTTTTCTGATTTACTTACTTCACTTAGTATAATGTTATCAAGATCCCACCATTTTGCTGTAAATGATCCGATGTCATCAAGAAATATCTTTTTTATCCATGAATAGTTTCTGTTTTTTACTACTGTAAAAAGGAAATTTGCTTCAATTTCCTGGATATTTTTATTATTATTTTTTACCTAAGGTATATAGCTAATATTCAGGCCTTTATTTTTCTTTGGAGATTATGACATTTTAAAAAATTATAACCTTTGTTTTCTTCCCCAAACCCATGATTCCACCTCCATTTATTTATTATACTCAAGAAACATGTATTAGAGAGTTCCTAGGAATATAATAAATATTTAAAATAAAATCAAATTTAAAATGTGTTATTCACCTGAGCAATGATGGCACAGTGGATAGAGCATCAACTTAGAACACTGAGGTCTCTGGTTCAAAACCCCAAGGTTGCCAACTTGAGCACTGATTCATCAACTTGAGGGCAGGGTCGCCTGCTTGAGTGTGAGATCGTTGACATAATCCTTGGGCTTGAACCCAAGGTCACTGCCTTCAGCGAGGAGTCACTGGCTTGGCTTCAGCCCCCTGAGTCAAGGCATATCTGAGAAGCAATCAATAAACAACTAAAGTGAAGCAATTACAAGTTGATGCTTCTCACCTCTATCCTCCTTCTCTCACTCTCTTCCTGTCTATTTCTCTCCCTCTCTCCTTATACCTCTCTCTCTTAGAAAAAAAAAATGCATTGTTCTTTTGTAGTTCACTGTTTTTTATAAAAAATTTATATATGTAAACACTTCGAAGCTAGCAACCAAGAAAATGTTTCCCACATGCATGCAAAATAAATTCTTATCAACACAAATGAGGACATTATAATTTTTGCTTCTCGTGTGGTTTCAGAAAGCACTTCAGAGAGGAGGTCATGCCAGAGCTCATTGGCAAACAAGTGAAAACATTACTAGATCCAAAGTAAAAGACTATTAATAGTACACAGAGATATTGAGCAGATGTGGGTAAATAAGTGAAAAATACCTAGTTAAGGATAGAGATGACATTTGAAAAATGAGAATACACCAGAAAAAAATGGTTTTAAATAATGATGGCAATTTTAATTGATGGACAGCCATAAAAAAAATTTTAAGCATAGTGAAAAAATCAGAAGAAGACAACAGAATAGGGTGAAACTGACAGATTGCAAAGCAAAAAGGTAGCAAATCAAATGTTCTAGAGACAAGGATGAAGAGATCCTTCCTGAAGGCAACAATAGAGAAGATATAGATAAAGTAAAAACTATGAACATTGTCTAAAACAGGAGTGACTTTCTTCTCTGGGTAAAATTTTCTTATGGTGTTATAGTAAACAATGAAATAGAAATTTCCCAGCACCCAAAAACGATCCGTTAAAACTTTTCTTCTGCCTCACCAGGCGGTGGCGCAGTAGATAGAGTGTCGGACTGGGACGAGGAGGACCCAATTTCCAAACGCTGAGGTCGCCAGCTTGAGTGTGAGCTCATCTGGTTTGAGCAAGGCTTGCCACCTTGAGCCAAAGGTCGCTGTAGCGCCGCCCCCCCCCCTCAAGGCACATATGAGAAAGTAACCAATGAACAACTAAAGTGCTGCAAGAAAGAATTGATGCTTCTCATTTCTCTCCCTTCCTTTCTGTCTGTCTCTATCTGTTGCTCTCTCTGTCTCTCTCTCTGTCTCTGTCACAAATTAACCCCCAAAAAACAAACTTTTCTTCTGTTCCTTTCTTTATTATCTCAAACACTAATAAATGATAATCAAATATTTTTATCAAATTCAACTTTATTGAATTTTCTCAATAGTTCAAACAGTTCTTCACAACACATAAACATTTTTTATGTCTGTGTGAAGAATAGTAGTATATGAGATACTTCTCAGTTATCAAATTATATCCTTAGGCCTTAACCTCATTTTTTGCTTGATATGTGGCAGAAATAAGATATATGGCCAATACTTGTATAACCTCATTTGAGTAGTATCAACAGGAAAGTACTTCTTTATTTTAAAGTATAAAGCAATATCTGATGAGCAAAATACTAACTTTTCCATTTATTCCAAAATGCACAATTTTCAAGAAGAAATAAAGTTTTATCATTAATTAATAATATTTGCCATTTTGATGTTAACTCTTTGTATAGAAGTGAATATAACATTAATGTATGGTGAGTGTAAGAAAGGATTCTTTTTAATTTTATAAATGTAATTTGATCAAACTAATCTCAGAAAAAAATATCCCACTACTTGAAGTATATATGGTGCTTTTCAGTAGAATTTTCTCAATCTACATTGTCTAAGAAAGTACCCACTAGACATATGTGGCTATTGAGAATTCAAGTAAAACTAGTACAGTTGAGAAACTCAATTATTTTATTTTAATTAATTTTAATTTATTTTACATAGCTATTGTGACTATTAGCTTCTATATGGGGCAGTGCAGACTAAACTTGGTAATATAGAAGATGAAGGAGAAGACAGTCTGGTTGGTATGCATCAATTTTCTGGTTATAGCCTGCTTTTTTAAATTATTATTATTTTGTTTTGAAGATTTGAATCACATACTCTTGTTACTTTAGAAACTTGGTATCTGTACTTTCTTCTTCCTGTATATTTCCATGGATTTCCTCTTTGGTGGCTTCTTTTCATCTTCCCTGTTTAAGCTTAAATGCCACCTCCTGAGAAAGGCCTATATATTGTATGCCTTAACAACAAAAGTAACAAAAATCTCTTTTATAACCACTAATAGCTGTGTTTCCCTATCCTAGCATAGAGTTGTTTCCTCAGTATAATTTATTATAACCTAATGAGGTTGCTTGATTCATCATTGTCTCAGCCAACAGAACATAAGAATCAAGAGGGCACAGATGATGGCTAATTAATCTCTATATGTAGTACCTATCATAATGCCTGTTATTTATGTAGGTAATCATAAATATTTATTGAATAAATGTGTATTACTTTCCAAATTTATCCTGTCAAAGCTGTATTTTCTTTTTATTTACATTATTTTAAATATTACCTCAATAAAGTATCAATTATTACTCACCCAGACTTGTCAGTTATCAAAAAATAAATAAAACTACTTTAAAGGACTCTCTCATATGCTACATTCTATTTACAATGCCTTCATTATGAAGTAGAATTCATCCTCCATGTTCTCTCATGTTCATTTCTATTTGGCTTTGCCTCTCATGCTTCTGCCAAATTGTTCCATCAACATTGCAATCAAACTCCAAGCCAAGGTGTATTTACTGTTAATTTTATTTTGCATAAGGTCCAAAGCTCTTTACTTTCCTGGGTCACTTCTATGTAATTAAGAGGGGTCCTTGTTTAAGTGTTACTAAAATTTGGAAAAGTAAAACATCTTACTTTAGTTAAGACCAGTGCCTCCTTCCCTTTCATATTTCTCTATCACAATTCATGAGTTAGAGTATGATGTTTCTGGGCATTTTAGTAATCCAGCCAAGGGCAAGTTGATCTGGAGGCATATTAAATTTTAGTTTAATAGAATATATTAATGTGGTTTATAATCACTTTATGCATTTGATTTATTTCTGGCCAACATGGTATAGGAATACCTTCCAGGAATACTTTCTCACTCACCATGCAAGACTGACCTGGAATTGTGACAAAATTTGCAGGTGAATATAGCCTAAGCACCTGGTATCTGAAAGTATGTAAGCAACTTAAGAGATACAAGTCATTAAATATACAATGCCAGATGTGACACCGTGGAAAATTTATCCAGTCAACAAATATGTAAAATTACAAAGAATGCTTTAGTTCTTTAAAAGCCTAGTCAAAATAAATGTCCTCACCTGTCAGAAATATACATGATAATGCAGTACCAACCAGTGTATATATGCTGTACTTTTCTTTTCCTATGTACATTGTGAAAAACTGAATTAATCAGAAATCATGTTTGTAGGGCTATAGTATAAGCAGTAAATACATTTGTGTGTAAGATAAAATATTAATAAATTTCAACAGAGTGGATTGAATCTGAGCATATTTAACACATCATATCCTGAGTCATATGGTGGTTGTGCTCTTGCAGTAAAATTGACTGCAGAAATAAGTATTCCAGGGATAAAACTTTATCAATAAATCAATCTACATTATGTAATAATAATTTCATTAAAAATTAGGTTCCTCAGTAAAGTTTTATGATAAGTTGAATTGTTATTTTACCTTAATTTTAAGTTAATGTAAAAATTTACAGATCCTCTATGACAAGAGGGGAAAAATAAAATAAAATAAAGAACACTGGCAGAAACTTTGTCAAAAACTCTTATTATTAACTCCATAGAAAACTTATAAATTTTATTGTCAAAATTTACAAAATAAATTCATAAATGATAAAAATAAAGACTAACCATTTAGAGAAAAGATTTTTTTCTTTATTTTGTCTTCAGATATTATTTTATAAAATCCTGTGCATAAAAAGAAGTAAACAAAGTGTTTGAAGCCAAAAATGTACAGAAAAAATATAGATTTAATATTTGGCAGTTACTTAAGTAAAACACTGTTATTTTCATCTGAATTTTGTAGTATTCTTGGTATGTTCTACCTCTCTAAAAAACATAATGTACTCTAACATTTACATGTTTAAATGGCAGCTTGCTTCAGTAGAGTAACTAAGCAAGAGAGGCAGGTAAGATGGAAGCCATTGTCTTTTTTCGTCCTAATCTCAAAAATAATATCACCTTTTCTATATTTTATTATTAAAAATTGATCCAGCCCAGGGAAAGCCTGAGGGAAGGGAGGAAAGAGGGACAAATATATATCCCACATAGATGGGATATAAAACTGAGACTCATAGACATGGATAAAAGTGAAATGGTTACCCAGGAAGAGAGAAATAAGGAGGGATAAATAAACAGTGATGGAAAATGATTTGACTGCCTGACCTGTTGTGACACAGTGGATAAAAAATTGACCTGGAATGCTGAGGTCACTGTTTTGAAACCCTGGTTTATCAAGTCAAGGCACATATGAGAATCAACTACAAATTGATGCTTCCTGCTCCTTCCTCCTTCTCTCTCTCTCTCTCTCTCTATTTTCTCTTTCTCTCTCTCTTCTCATCTTTATAAAAAATGAATAAATAAAATATTTTAATAAAGGAAAATGATTTGACTTTGGGTGATGGGCACACAATACAATCAACAATTCAAATGCTATAAAGATGTTCACCTGTTACCTATGTACTCTTATTGACCAATGTCACCTCATTAAATTTAACTTCAAAATTAAAAAAAAAATTGAGTTACTGGGACTAATACATACTAAAGAACAGATCATTACACACTGTTTATTGTCATGAATAGTAGAAGGTGAGAGTCATTCAGAGCCTTTGCTGAAGTGAATACCACACTTTGTTTTATAGATTATGACATGTATTTTTCAACTGGCATTCAGAACGATGTATCTTAAAATTGGTCTAAAGATTATTTTTCATAGCAATGGTTATTTATATATTTTATTTTAAATTACAAATATATAGAATTTTTAAATGCTTATCATTTATTATTTCTAAATTTCTTAATTTATAGTTCATAAAAAAATCCTAATCTCAAAATGGTTTATGATTCTTGTTCTCTATTTCTCTGTTCCTCTCTAATTCAGCATATGCCTATTTATGGCCTTTATGCTAATTAAATATATTTTATATTTTTCTAGTTGATATATTTATGAAATATAACTTTCCTTTTAAAATACTAGTAAATATAAAGTATTGAATATAAATAAATGACTCTTTATAATCCCTAAATTTTGAACACTATGAACGACAAACCCTCACAGAATAGTTCAATTGTTTCAAATTGATATATATTTTAAAGTTATTGGAGCACTTTATATTTTTTTAATGTTTCAGTTTTGAATTGAATAAAAGAACACTTTATAATATATTCATTATTGGAAAATCTTACATAAATAATTTAATAGTAGTATTGAAATCTAAATAAAAAGCAGGGGGAAAAACAGGAGATTTTGATACATGAGTTCAAGAAAGTTTTTGCTAATGTATGTGAGTTTTAGAATAAATGCATTCTTATTTTGAATATTCTTTTTGTATAATAAAGAGAATTTTCTAGTCATGAAGAGGAAATACATTTTTAACTATTTCTCCAATTTTTATTAAAATGCATTTATATTGATATATCATTAAGAATGAGCCTGACCAGGTGGTAGAGCAGTGGATAGAGTGTGTCAGCCTTTAAGTCTGAGGACACAGGCTTGAAACCACGATGTTTCCAGCTTGAGTGCGGTATTGCAGGCTTGAGTGTGGGATTGTAGACATGACCCAATAGTTGCTGGCTTGAGCGCAAAGACCATTGGCTTGAAGCCTAAGGTTGCCGACTTGACTTAAGCAAGAGTCACTGGCTTGGCTGTAGCCCCCAGGTAAAGGCACATGAAAAAGTAATCAATGAACAACTTAAGAAGACACAACTATGAGTCGATGCTTTTTATCTTTCTCTCTTCCTATCTGTCCTTGCCTGCCTGTCTATGTCTCTCGCACTTAAAAAAAATAATGGAAAGGAGGCTCTGGAAGCATTGCTCACTTGGTTAGAGCATTGTCCCAATATGCTAAAGTTGTGCAGGTTTATTCCCTGGTCAGAACATAAAAAAATCAACCAATGAATGTATAAATAAGAGGAAAAATAAAAATGTTTCTCTTTATCTCTCTTTCTCTCTCAAATCAATAAAAAAATTAAAAGAATGAAAATAGTTGGATGAATTTAACACTAATTTCTTCTTTTGTGTGTGTGTGATAGAGACAGAGAGAGAAACAAAGAGAGGCTGGGACAGATAGGGACAGAAAGACAGGAAAGAAGATGAGAAGCATCAATTCTTCATTGCATCACCTTAAGTTTTTAATTGATTACTGGCTTCAAGCCAGCAACCTTTGGGCTCAAGCCAGCAAATATGGGGTCATGTCTATGATTCCATGCTCAAGCCAGCAACACTGCACTTAAGCTAGCGAGCCCACACTCAAGCCTGATCAACCCATGCTCAAGCTGGCGACCTTGGGGCTTCAAACCTGAGTCTTCAGTGTCCCATTCCGACACTCTAACAACTCTGACCACTACCTGGTCAAGCAACACTAATTTCTTGCCACATCTATGACATTTTAATTTAAATCAGGGAGCAATTATGTAAAATCAAGCAATAGAAAGTTGTCTTCAGTTGTGAGGTAGACTGGGATTCATTCAGTTTGGACTGAAGGCTAGACTAAATCACACAGAGCTTTATTTAAAATGATTTAATACAGCTGGCCAATATTGTCAGCTATAACTGGAAATTGGTATTCAAAAATATTACTCTAAGTTTCACAAATATTCTATTCAGATTTCATTAAAATGAAGTTTCCATATATCATTTTAGCATTTTTTGAATATTACTTTAAATTATTCTAACCCCCCCCAAATCTGTGAATTTTGAAAAAATAAACATGCTAGGTTTCTAATTGATTATGTAAATAGATAATATATTATCATCTTCTTTTTGAAACCCTACTGGAAGGAAGAGTAAAGATAGTTGAAGGGAGGGTGTTGACAATTATATTAAAACTGAACTCTTTATTTGAATAATTGTAGATGCACATGCACTTATAGGAAATAATACAGAAAAATTTGGTGTATCTTTTACCCAGTTTTTTCCAGTGATACCACTTTGCAAAACTGTAGATCACAGTGTCACAAACTTTTCTTTATATCAAGGATCCTATATATTGCACTCACCTTTTTCCCTACTTCTACACCTGACTTAATTCCTACCAATTCCTAATCTGTTCCCCATGTCAATAATTTTGTCATTTCTCATAGGCAGAAATCGTGGGCCAAGCCAAAAATAAGAGACTAGTGTGTTCCAAAATGAAAACTTATTTTACAAATGCCTGGGTGCAAGTCCTGAGCTGCGGGAGGGAGCATTAGACAGAGCGATTGCTGCCGGCATTTGCTGGCACGGCATTGGGTGCACCTGGACATGTTCAGATTATCATAACTTGGTTTGTCGCCTTGATTACAGTCTCCCTTTCCCAACCCTCAAGTCCCTTATGATGGCCTTGTTCCAAGGATATTTCTCAGAATCATCCCAGGGTGAAGGGAGTTGCTTAAGGGGAGAGGGAGGTTGGGTGAGGGAGATGCTTAATGAAGTTTCCCTAGTGGGAAGTTGGGTGAGGGGATTTTGAGTTTAAAAGGGCTTTGAATTTAAAGGACCTCTGAGCCCAAACCTAACAATTTCAAAAAAGTTATATAAATAGAATCATATAGCATCTAACTTTCAGGGTTGTCTTCTTCTCTAGAAATTTATCCCATTTGTTACATGTATCAGTTTTCTATTCCTTTCTGTTACTGAGTAAGTAGTCCAAGACATGGAACAGCCACTATTTTATTTCTTTAAACCTTAATTATTGAAAAACATTGTTATTTTCCAGTTAGGAGGTATTATAAATAAAGCTTCTATAAACATCCAGGTATATAGGAATTTTTTTTTAAACTGGGACAGAGAGAGAGTCAGAGAGAGGGATAGACAGGGACAGACAGACAGGAACGGAGAGAGATGAGAAGCATCATTCATCAGTTTTTTGTTGCCATTGCAACACCTTAGTTGTTCATTGATTGCTTTCTCATATGTGCCTTGACCCTGGGCTTTCAGCAGACCAAGTAACTCCATGCTCAAGCCAGCGACCTTAGGTCCAAGCTGGTGAGCTTTTTTGCTCAAGCTAGATGAGCCCGTGCTCAAGCTGGCGACCTCGGGGTCTCGAACCTGGGTCCTCCTCTGCTTCCCAGTCCGACGCTCTATCCACTGTGCCACCACCTGGTCAGGTGGGAATTTTTTGTGTGTGAACATATTAATTATTCTTTCTCTACAACTTGACTTTTCTTCTATTTTAATTTGACTTTAAGTAGGAACATTTTTAAAATTTTATTTAGAAAATTAATTTAATGGGGTGACATTTATCAATAAGAGTCCATAGGTTTCAGGTAAACATTTCTATAGCATTTGATATGTTAATTATGTTGTATCACTATATACTTGACCCTCTTTACTTCCCTACACTCTTCTCCCACAAAGATCTCCTTCTGGTAACTGCTTCACTTTTATCTATGTCCATAAGTCTCAGTTTTATATTTCACTTATGTGTGAAATCATACAGTTCTTAGCTTTTTCTGATTTATTTCACCCAGTGTAATGTTCTCAAGATATATCCATGTTGTTACAAATAACAATATGCCATCATCATTTCTTATGGCTCAGTAGTATTCCATTTTATATATATACAACATCTTCTTTATCCAATCCTGTATCAGAGGACACTTTGTTTTTTCCCATGTCTTGGCCACTGTGAATATTACTGTGATAAACACGGGGTTGCATGTGTCTTTATGTACCAATGTTTTCAAATTATGGGGGTAAATATCCCGTAGAGGGATGCTGGATATTATGATAGTTCGATTCTTAGTTTTTTGAGGAACCATCATACTTTCTTTCCTAATGGCTGTACCAGTTTAAATCCCACCAGAAGTGAATCAAGATTTACCTCCATAGACTTTCCAATTGTTTTAAAGATTTTATTTATTCATTTCTGAGATAGAAAGAGAGTGAAGGGGGAGAGAAGCAGGAAGCATCATGTACCTTGACTAGGTAAACTGGAGGTTTGAACTGGCAACTTCAGTGTTCCAGACTGACGCTTTATCCACTGCACCACCACAGGTCAAGCAACAGGGACTTTTTTTTTTTTTTTTTGTATTTTTCCGAAGTGAGAAGTAGGAAGGCAGAGAGCAGAGTCCTGCATGCACTCGACCAGGATCCACACGCCATGCCCACTGGGGGTGATGCTCTGTCCATTTGGAGCATTGCTCCATTGCAACTGGAGCCATTCTAGTGCCCGAGGCAGAGGCCATGGAGCCGTTCTCAGTGCCTGGGCCAACTTTGCTCCAATGGAGCCTTGGCTGAGGAAGGAGAAGAGAGAGAGAGAAAGGAGAAGGGGAAGGGTGGAAAAGCAGATGGGCACTTCTCCTTTGTGCTTGGCCGGGAATCAAACGCAGGACATCCACATGCTGGGACTATGCTCTACCACTGAGCCAACTGAACAGGGCCTGCAGCAGGGACTCCATAATTGAGTTGTGCACAGAGCAGTTAATTTTAATTTTAGTGGAGCCCAATTTATCTTTTTTTTTTTCATTTTTTATCACATATTTAGGGTATGAACTCCCTTATCCACATGCTTAGCAAAAATGATGGAACATATTTTGTGTATCTATTCCTAATTTCTAATCTGTTTATTTTAAATTATTTTTATTGATTGATTTTCATTAGAGACTAAGGGAGACAGAGAGGGAGAAAAAAATGTTTTATTATTTTCCTTATTTTATGCATTCATTTGCTGATTCTTTCTTTTTTTTTTTTTCATTTGCTAATTCTTGTATGTGCCTAACAGAGGATCAAACCCAAAATCTTGGTGTATAGGAATAAAAGTAACAAGTTTAGCAATCTGCCCAGGGCTTAGTCTGTTTATTGATCTGTATATCTATCCCTCTGCCAATACTGCACAAGTTTGATTAGTGATGTATATGGCCTTGATTAATATAATTTAATTGTAAATATTAACATTGGATATTCTTTCCACTTTGTTCTTTCAAAATTATTTATCTTATGCTAATTTTTTATATTTTATGTAAATTATAGGATAATTTTGTCTACATATACAAAATATTTTTCTGAGTTTTTATAGAAATTGTGTAAAATCTGTATATTAACTTTGATGGATATATTATTTAGAAATGTTTTTGGGTCACTGCAAAGTGTTTTAGATTCTCCTGTTATATTAATGTTATGGATTTCCAGTTTATTTTCACTGAACTCAAAGAACATATTCCATATGACTTTAACTCTTTATATGTATTGAGGTTTGTTTTTTGTCTCATGATATGGCCTATACTGTTACACATATATTTTGTAAATACTAGTAAAGAATGTGTAGTCTTCTTCTATTACTGGATTCATTATATTGATTAGATACAGTTTGATGATTTTGCTAAATTCTTCTGTACCTGTGCTTGTCTTCTGTTCAGCTTTCTACCAGCTGCTGAAAGGGTAGTTAATATCTCCAGGTATAATTTTAAATTTACCTATTTTTTTTAATTTTATTTGTTTTGAATTTGTATAGTTAGCCACTCTCTTTTGTGCATAGACATTTACGATGGATATTATTTTTTTGTAAATTGGCCCTTTTATTGTTATGTATTATCCTTGTCTCTGGTAATTTTCTTTGCTCTGAAGTTTACTTTACCTGATAATAATATAGCTCTATCTGTTTTCTTTTTTTTATATTTGCATAATGCACCTTCTCTATTATTTCACCTTTATCCTCTTTATATTGCTTATAATGAAACTAAGTTTCTTATAGAAAATATACGGTTTGGCAATGTCTTATTATCCATTCTGACATCTTTGTCAAATAATTGGTGTCTTTAGACTGTTTAGATTTGTGTGTTATTGGTATGTTTAAGTTTAAGTCTCATTTTATTTTCTTTTTATCTCTTTTTTGTTTCTCTGTTTTCCTTTATTGCCTTGTGATTTCTTAATACTATTTTGAAATAGAATTTTAATTTATCCATGGTGTTTTTGAATGCATCTCTTTGCATGACTTCTTAGTGGTTTTTGTAGGTATTATATGTAGTCTACAAGTGTTATGTTTTACCAGTTCAAGTATAAGTATAGAATCTTTACCACATTCCACATGTATTTACCTTGTATATTTAAATATAAGTATCTTAACATATTTCTCAATATTTTTGAAATCACATTAGACAGTGTTACAATGCTGGCCTAAATTCTCAAACATAATTTAGAAAATGCAAGAAGTGTAGGAGAGTCTATTATATTTACCCATATTTTTTCTTACCAACTTATTCCTTTCTTTGTAATATCCTAAGCTTATTTTATTGTTACACCTCTCTTCAGAAAACTTCCTCTAATCATTCTTACAGTGCAGGCTTTCAGGCAATTAATTTTTGTTTTTTGTTTTTTAGTTTTCTTTCCTCTGAAAATTTCTTAATTTTTCTCTTCCTCCTGAAGAATATTTTTCTGAGTATAGGTTTCTGAATTAACAGTTTTTTCAATACTTGAAATATTTTGGGTTTCTTCTATCTAGATTCCATGATCTGATGAAAAATGTGTCATCATTCAAAATACTTTTCATAGATAAGCTGTCATTATTTTTAATATTATTCTTTTGTCTTTAGTTTTTAGAAATGTAACTACGTTGTATCTTGGTTATGGATTATTTTAGATATATCTTGTTTAGGATTCTCTCAATTTTGTGTGTGTGTGTGTGTGTGTTTGACAAAGACAGAAAGAGAAATAAAGAGGAATAGATAAGGACAGACAGACAGGAAGGGAGAGATATGAGAAGTATCAATTCTTTGTTGTGGCACCTTAGTCGTTCACTGATTGGGCTCAAGCTGGTGAGCCTTGCTCAAATCAAATAAGCCCATGCTCAAGCTGGCGAACTCAGGGTTTCAAATCTGGGTCCTCCTCATCCCAGTCTGACACTGTATTCACTGTGCCACTGCCTGGTCAGGTTAGGATTCTCTCAGTTTTTTAAGTTGATAGGTTTGACTTCTGCCAAATTTGAAGTTTTTACCTTTATTTCTCCAAATACTTTTTCAGCTCCATTTACTTTCTTTTCTGTAAACAGTGGCACAAATGTTGGATTCTTTGTTATAGACTAAATTTTTGTATTCCCACTAAAATTTGTATATTGAAATCCTAACATTAATTGTGATGGTATTAGGAGGTGAATACTGTAGGGAGTTATTAAGTCATGAGGGCAGAGTTTTCTTAAATGAGATTAGTGCTCTTTTAAAAGATACCACAGAGAGCTGCTTCATCTTTAACCCTCCTCCTGACCCCACCCCTGCCACCATGTGAGGACAAGGGAAAAGAAGTTCATCTAAGAACCAGGAAGTGGCTTTTCACCAGACACTGGATCTGATGTTGCCTTGCTCTTAGAAATTTCAGCTTCCAGAACTATGAGAAATAAATTGCTGCTGTTTATAAGTTATTGTATTTTGTATAGAATCCTAAACAGACAGAAAAGCCACAGATATTTTTCCCACTCTCTGTTCAAATTACATAATTTATAATGTTTCATCTTTTATCTCAACTGATGTTTTCCTCTTTATAAGTCATTTTGCTGTTGAGGTCATCATCTGAGCTCTTTATTTTAACAATTGTATTACTTTTAATTCTATAATTTCCATTTTTTATTATAATTTTTGCTGAAATTTCTTGCTGAGACTTTCTGTTGTTTCATTTGTTTTAGGTATGCTCATAACTCTTATTGGAACACTTTATAATAAATTCTTTAAAATGGTTGTTAGATAATTCTAAAATCTTTGTTATCTTGATGTTGATATATTTTTCCTTGATTTGAAATCATCTTAGTTCTTGGAATCACAAACATTTTTGTTTGAAAATGTGACTTTTTTTTGTTATGTTTTGATATTCTGGATTTTATGTAAACCTCTGTTTAACCTGGTTTCCTCTGACTCTCTTTCAGCAGTGCCACATTGTCACTGCTAGGTAAAGTTGGAAGTTCAGGGTTCCAACCTGTTCTTCATTGATATTGGGGCAGAGGTTGGTGGTGTGCAGTGCAGGGGAGTGTGGCCAGTGGTATTTCATTACTTCTCACCAGGGCCTGAAGTGGGAATGCCAGATAATCATATATATTCTGCTGATATGATAGCCAAGGTAGACCCTTAATCATTGATTGATGTTGAAAGCCCTGACCTTCCACCAGGCTTCCTCTGACTCTACGTCCAAAAAGTATAGAAGAAGAACCTCATACTGGTACACGGGTGTGGAGACCCAGGCTCTCCAAGTGTTTTCTATGAACACTATAAGGCAGTGATGGGAAGCTCATTATCTGCAGAGAGAGATGAAAACACTGGCTTCCCACCTAACTTTCTCTGGCATCATCCTGGAGAGAGGAAGATACCGCCCTCCTTAGAGACTCCTGAGTGTGGAAGTCTATTCTTTCTACTTGGCTTTGGCTGGCATTGGGGGTGATATGTCCACAGGTGTGTCTGTGCTGCTTGACTACTAAAGTAGTTATTGTTTACTTTTCTGTAATATTAAGTTACTTTGTTTCTGGTCCTTTGGCTATAGAAATATGGATTTTGTTGGTGTTTAATCATTTTTTTTTTGTCTGCACCTGCTGTTATCTTCAGATTGCTGGCTTTTCTGCTTCCAGGTCTAGGCAATATGAGGTATGAAGAAAACCAGAGAATTAATCACCACCATGTTTTTCATTGAGTGTGATGGCCCTTACTCAGTCTTTCTTCCCTCCTCCTTGCAGAGCCTTATATTCATTTTATATGTCATATCTAGGTATTCTAATTGTACTTAGTGAAAGGAATAGGAAAACATATGTCTACTCCATCTTCTTGGAAATGAACATCTCACCTACATAACTGATTTTAACACATTTGGAAGCTAAAAGAAAAGGCTACAAATTTAATGTTTAGCATATTTTTGTTAGCAGAATACTGTGTACTACATACACTGTAAGTACATAGACAGTTCCTCATGTGGTAAATGATTCTTCCAGATTAGAATTATAATTGTGTCCCTTGTCCCTATAGCATTCTGTAACACAGTCCTCTTCATTTACTTGTGTTTAGATATTTAGATTAATTTTACATTTTGCATGTCATAAATAAGGCTTTTATGAACATATTTGTTCATACTGTTGAACACTCTTTGTTCACTGCTATGTTATTTTCTTAATACAAATTCTTATAAGTTAAGTCAGTGACCAAATATATAAAATAAACAAATATGTATTTTAAAGTTATATATGAATTTTCCCTACTTTCTCTCTAAATTTACTTCAGAGTATTTTTTATAAATGTGATATAATATTGAACCATATTTAACTTAAAATGTAGAATATTTTCTGTGATCATCTATGTCCATTTGCAAATGCAAACAATCATGTTGTTTAAAATTAAAAGCCACATGCAAAAAATAAAAATAAAACTTTACTAGTTTGTCCCACTGCACAAAAAATAATTCAAAATGTGTCCAAGACCTAAATATAAGGTCTGAAACAATAAATTACATAGAAGAAAGCAGGTACTAAATTCATGAACCTTGGCTGTATTTATGAATTTGACCCCAAAGGTAAAGGAAAATAAATGCAAAAATAAATGAATGTGACTATATTAAACTAAAAAGCTTCTGCACAGAAAAAGAAAATGACAAAAAACCAAATAGGCAGCCTACTAAATGGGAAATGATATTTGCAAACTGTAGCTCCAATAAGGGGTTAATATCCAAAATATATAAAGAACTCACTAAACTCAGCAACAAACAAGCAAAGAATCCAATTAAAAAAATGAGTAGAGGACATGAACAGACACTTCTTTTAAGAAGAAATACAAATGACCAACAAATATATGAAAAGATGCTCATCTTCACTAGCTATTTTAGAAGTGCAAATCAAAACTACAATAAGATACCACCTCACAACTGGTAGATTTACTATTATTAACAGGACAGATAATAACAAGTGTTGGAGAGGCTGTGGAGAAAAAGGAACCCTCATTCATTGCTGGTGGGAATGCAAATTAATACAACTGTTATGGTGGTTTATCAAAACACATTAAGAATACAACTACCATATGATCTAGCAATCCCTCTACTGGGTATCTACCCCAAAAGTGCAAACACATTGCTTCAGAGAGACATATTCACCCCCATGTTCATCACAACATTATTCACAATGTCCAAGACATGGAAACAATCAATGTGTCCTTTTAATAGAGGATTAGATAAAGAAGATGTGGTGCAGATATACAATGGAATACTACTCAGCCATAAGAAATGATGACATATTTTGTTTTTGACAATTTGGATGAAACTTGAGAACATGATACTGAGTGAAATAAGTAAATCGGAAAAAGCTAAAAACTATATGATTTCACATATAGGTGAAATATAAAACTGAGACTCATGGACATAAATAAAAGCAAAGTGATTACCAGGGGGAGGGTGAAGGTATAAAAAGGGACAAATACAAAATGACAAAAATAACTTGACTTTGGATAATGAGTATACAACATAATCAACAGTTCAAATGCTACAGATGTGTTTAACTGAAACCTATGTACTCCTAATCATCAATGTCTCCATATTAAAGTCAATAAGAGAAAAATAAATATTTCTCTCCATCTCTCTCTCCATAAACTAATAACAAAGGAGAATCAACCAATGATTGCACAAATAACTGAAACAAAAAATCAATGTTTCTCCCTTCCTTTCTTTAAAATCAATATTTAAAAAAAGAAAAGAAAACAAAGACTCATAAAACCTTCAAAATTAGAAGATTAACAATTTACTGTCAGTGTGTAAACAAAGACCATATGTTTGTAAGTTAGACCAAATAAAAAAATCAGAATAGAGCAATCTTTACTAATTAAAGTTATAAATGTTCACTTCAGTAGTAAAGTCAATTGTGAGTTCTTGAAGGTAAAAAAGTGAGCTTTAATTACTATGTAATTCTTTAAAGTAAAATCTATACCTCTTACTTAGTAGCTGCTTGTAGTTAATGTCTCTTATTTTTAAATTCTCAGCATCAATAACGTTGGAT
The DNA here is from genome assembly GCF_036850995.1 of Saccopteryx leptura. Classification (NCBI taxonomy): domain Eukaryota; kingdom Metazoa; phylum Chordata; class Mammalia; order Chiroptera; family Emballonuridae; genus Saccopteryx; species Saccopteryx leptura. Next base: position 66,070,910 of record NC_089506.1, on the reverse strand, counting down.
AAATGCCTACCTCTCCCCTGTGTGACTCTGGTAGACTGCCAATCACCAGACCCGCAAGAGGCCAAAAGGCTTAGAACAGTAACTGGCACAGGGCAAGAGCCATTTAAGTATTTTTCACATTAACAAAATTAAACCAAATAATTTTCCATTATGTCTTGCTTAATAAAATATTATTGATGTATAGCAAATCATGTTGTCTCTAAATTTTAATAGATAATTTATTATTAACACAATTCAAAACATACAAAAAACAAAGATACAAAAATTCTTTTTTTAATACATAAATTTTTATTAATTTTAATGGGGTGACATCAATAAATCAGGGTACATATATTCAAAGAAAACATGTCCAGATTATCTTATCATTCAATTATGTTGCATACCCATCACCCAAAGTCAGATTGTCCTCCGTCACCTTCTATCTAGTTTTCTTTGTGCCCTCACCCTCCCCTTTCCTCTCTCCCTCCTTCCCTCCCCCCTCATAACCACCACCACACTCTTGTCCGTGTCTCTTAGTCTCGTTTTTATGTCCCACCAATGTATGGAATCATGCAGTTCTTGGTGTTTTCTGATTTACTTATTTCACTCCGTATAATGTTATCAAGATCCCACCATTTTGTTGTAAGTGATCAAATGTCATCATTTCTTATGGCTGAGTAGTATACCATAGTGTATATTGCCACATCTTCTTTATCCAGTCATATTTTTTTTTTTCTGTGATTAAAGCCTTTAAGCAAACTCTTGGCAATACAACAAGAATCCATAAAAGAGTAGTGTCCTTAACATGTTCTCCAAGTCCAAGTTGGCACCAACACCATGCCAAATCCCTGCGAATGCAACCCAACCCTAGTTCAGTCCATTAGGAGCTATCACAAGGAGCAGGAGTCCAGAAAAAGTCCACATCCAGGAAAAGTCTGCATGGCACTGGAATTATTGTCAAAATTCTATACTTTGCAGCTCACGTCGAAGTCCCAGTGACCACTGCTTCTAGCTGGTAATGATTCAAGTAGACTGGAAAAGCCATCTGCAGCATGTGTGGAGATGGAGCCTCTGTTCTCTGCCTGGAGAGATGAGACCAGGGTGCTTTTCCCTGGAGCTCTGCAACTGTGGTGTGGTAAAGAGAACCTTGGGATACACTAAGCTGGGTGGCAAAGGGAAATTCATAATAGAAGCTGGCAAAATGGGGAGAGAGAGCACTAAATTAGGAGTAGGTCCCAGCCTGAAATATGAGTGAGGAATTGAGGTAGGAGGAATAAAGGAAATACTATATATTAAACAAAGAGCAGAAAATAGGACTATCAACACTCACAACAGAGATCTTTGAGGGAAGAATAGAAAACCTGACTATTCAGGCAAGACATAGTTAAGTGGCCCTTGTGCAAATGAGATCAGTTTACCTGCTTCTTGGAATAAATACCCTAGGCTCGTCCACAGTGTCGTAGATGGGGCCAATGGCCCTGGGCACCTTCAGCCTTCAGTGGCAAACCCCAGCATTCTGGGCAAAGTTAGGTCATAGGTGGCTGGAGCAGGGCTGAAAGAGACTGAATTCTCCCTTAGAGGAGCGAGGGGGAAGCCTACCTTCCAGTGTCCCTTTTTTCTCACAGCAAAGGCATGTAAACCTGGCAGGCTTTTTAGCTCAATGACTTTCCTTTTCACTATTGAAGCGGGACACAGATGGATTTCTATGAGACTTCTTTGGGGCGTTGGAGCCTTTAAGAGCATATCCTAAAAGCTGGTAGTTCACCTGATCTCTATTGGGCTTTTTCTGCCTCTTGGTACCTTAAAATCCATGCTCAGAAGATCTCGCTGAGGGGTTAGAGGATCCCCATCCGCCTATATAAACCTTTTCTGAATATCTGGAGCTATTTGGAAAAAGACAAAACAGTGTTATTAGCTGGATCAAATAAAAGAAGGTAGAAGTTTACAGGAGAAGAAGACTTGGCGTCTCCTGTTCATCAGCATTCAAAAGAAATTTAAAAATTTTTAAATAAAAAGCATGATATGGTAGACCTGTAGGAGTTCAGGGATATGACTCCCCTCTTATAATTTTTTTTTAAATTGACCTTAAAATATTTGCTGGGTATGCTTTAATAATACCTTGACTTTAAAGATTGTAAGAAATACCCATAATTTGAAAGGTTTGACAAAATACAGTAAATGCTTTTGCTACATATGCAGGAGCATTGTCAGTTTTAACCAGTTTAGGAAATCCAATAATAGAAAAATGCATACAGACAATGAGTTATAACCTACTTAACAGCCTCTCCTGTTCTGGCAGAGGTTACTATGTATGTACATCCAGAATAAGTATCCACTGTAATGTGGACATAGGGCTGTTTGTTAAATGAAGGTATATGAGTAACATCCATTTGCCAAAGTTGTCCTGGTAGGAGTCCTTGAGGGTTAACTCCAAATGAAGGGACAGATTATAGTATAGGACACTTTGGACAGGATTTACCAATCTGCCGTGCTGCTTCCTGAGAAAGTTGAAGCTGTTTACATAGGGCTGCAGCGTTCTGGTGATGAATAGTATGAGACTGAATTGTTTGATCTGTCATGGTTGCTCCAAATAATTTTCTTTTGGGTAGCTTGATCAACAAGGGCATTCCCTTGTGCTAAAGTTCCAGGGAGCATGGAGTGAGCTCGAGTATGTCATATAAAACATGGAGCTCGCCCTGGCTGGTTGGCTCAGTGGTAGAGCGTCGGCCTGGTGTGTGGAAGTCCTGGGTTTGATTCCCGGCCAGGGTACACAGGAGAGGCACCCATCTGCTTCTCCACCCCTCCCCCTCTCCTTCCTCTCTGTCTCTCTCTTCCCTTCCCGCAGCCGAGGCTCCATTGGAGCAAAAATGGCCCGGGCGCTGGGGATGGCTCAGTGGCCTCTGCCTCAGGTGCTAGAGTGGATCTGGTCACAACAGAGCGATGACCCAGATGGGCAGAGCATAGTCCTTTGGTGGGTGTGCTGGATGGATCCCAGTCAGGCGCATGCGGGAGTCTGTCTGACTGCCTCCCCATTTCCAGCTTCAGAAAAATTAAAAAAAAAAACAAAAACAAATAAATAAAAAACATGGAGCTCTATGTTGACATACAAGTCTTTGAAGAAGGAGGGACTGCTGAAATAGTTCATCCGCAGTTGTCCCTAAGACAGCAGTCTTTATAGTGGAAACAACCATAAGTAAATATTTACTGTGTATATAGATGAAAGAAGGAATATGGCAAATGCTGAAAAGCCATGATAATGGCATATATTTCTAGTCTTTGAGCTGATTTTAAGTTGACTGTTTTAGTATAAATTTGTCTATTGATTTGCAAAAGCAATTTGCCATTTTGTGGAAGTTTCCCAGAGGCATTGTTGTTGATCCTTTGAAAAAAGGAATAACAATAATTTTGAGGCTCAAAACCTATAAACTGTAAGGGTCACCTATGCTCCTTGATAATCCAGGAAGCGACAAGATCAAAATGTGGAAGTGTATTCCATGGGCTATTAGATGGTTCAATGTGCCCAAGCTGTAGCTGTTCTTGTACCAATCGAGCAGCTGCCCTAAATTTCTCCAGAGAAAGTGGCCATTGGTCTACCCATACAGGATTATCTGATTTCCAAGTAATTGATCTGCACAATGCATTATTGAGGTAGCAGGAGCTACCAAGGCCCCTATGCTAAATTTTGATATCCTAATCCACACCTTCTGGTATTGAGTGCCATTTCTATGGGGCTGAGAATTCCTCGCTGTTCTTTCCCTAGTCCCTTAGTGAGCAAAAATCCCCGATCAAGCATCTGAGTACTGACTAAACCATTAGGATTGACAAGCAATGCTCCCATATTTTTTACAACATATCTACCCCACAAATTAACTGGCCATCCAGGGAGTGCTTAAGGCTTAAAAAATCCAGAATGACTTTCTTAATCTTCCCAATGTAAAAAACTAGAACTTTGTTGATGGGATTTACTCTGCCCTATACCTTGTAATTCTGTGGCTGCTGCATGAGTGGGCCAGGAAGGAGGCCAATGTAGCTTAGCAATAACAGATACATCAGCTCCAGTATCTAAAAGTCCTTTAAATTTATGCCCTTGCTTGTTGGTTCCATTTCAGGGCGTTCTTGATCTATTTTTTTTAAATCCAATTGGCAAAATCAGAAGAGCCAAATTGCCAATTATCTTGGGGCCCCTTTTGCAGGATGTGGCCTGAGAAGCAGAATTAGCATCCTTATACTATTCTTCTAACTGCCTGAATTAGCCTGGAGACAAATTCTTTTTTTTTTTGATTAATTTTAATGGGGTGACATTGATAAATCAGGGTACATATGTTCAGAGAAAACAGCTGTAGGTTATTTTGCCATTTGCTTATGCTGCATTTCCATCACCCAAAGTCCAATTGTCTTTCATCACCTTCTAACTGGTTTTCTTTGTGCCCCTCCCATCCCCCAACCCCCTCTCTCTCCTACCTCCCACCCTGTAACCCCCACACACTTGTCCATGTCTCTGAGTCTCATTTTTATGTTCCACTTATGTATGGAATCATATAGTTCTTAGTTTTTTCTGATTTACTTATTTTGCTCAGTATAATGTTATCAACACAGGCAAGTGAAATAAAAGACAGGATAAACAAATGGGACTATATCAAACTAAAAAGCTTCTGCACAGCTAAAGACAATAAGAACAGAATAAAAAGACAAACTACACAATGGGAGAATATATTTGACAATGCATCTGATAAGGGGTTAATAACCAAAATTTATAAAGAACTTGTAAAACTTAATACCAGGAAGACAAACAATCCAATCCAAAAATGGGCAAAAGAAATGAATAGACACTTCTCCAAAAAGGACATACAGATGGCCAATAGGCATATGAAAAAATGCTCAACATCACTAATCATTAGAGAAATGCAAATTAAAACCTCAATGAGATATCACCTCACACCAGTCAGAATGACGCTCATTAACAGAACAACACAGAATACATGCTGGTGAGGATGTGGAGAAAAGGGAACCCTCCTGCACAGCTGGAGGAAATGCAGACTGGTGCAGCCACTGTGGAAAACAGTATGGAGATTCCTCAAAAAAATGAAAATCGAACTGCCTTTTCACCCAGCTATCCCACTGTTAGGAATATACCCTAAGAGCACCATAGCACTGTATGAAAAGAAGAAATGCACCCCCATGTTTGTGGCAGCATTGTTCACAATAGCAAAGATCTGGAAACAGCCCAAGTGTCCATCAGAGGAGGAGGAATGGATTAAAAAGCTTTGGTACATATATACCATGGAATACTACTCAGCCATAAGAAATGATGACAGCAGATCATTTACAAATTTTTTTTTTCCTATTTCATCTTCAATTATCCAAGCCCCTTCATTATAGGACAACAGTATTATTAAAGATTTTAGCCTCTGGTAAAATTTTATATATATATTAAAATATATATGCACATTCACAAATATATATATATACAAACTGATGTTTTCTTATTTTAATAAAAATGGCAGTAAAACATACACATTATTCTGATATTTTCACTGAAATAAGTTCCAAAGAAATAATTTCACATTCAACACATATGGTGATTCCTTATTTTGTTTTAGAGTTCTATGTCATGACACTTCACAGATTTACTACATTTTATTAAACATCTTTTATTTTTAGGCATATAATAATTTCTAGTATTTTTAATTATAAACAAAAGTGTAATGTTAAATCTGCAGATAACTCATATCTATTTGTGCAAGAAGGGCTACAGAATAAATTTTGGGGATTGGAATTTTTTAATTAAGTGTTGCACTTTTTAAACTTTTTATTAATGATATAAGAGAGAGAAGAAAGGGAGAGACACAGAGAAAGAGAAAGAGGAAGAGAGAGAGAGAGAAAGAGAGAGAGATAAATTTCTTGCTCCACATACTTATACATTCATTGGATAATTCTTGTATGTACCCTGTCCAGTGATAAAGCTCTCAACCTTGGCATAGGAGAAAAAAGCACTAACTGACTGAGCTACCTAGAAAGGGCAAGTTAGTTTGTTTTTGTTTTTAGAGAGGGACACAAGTTGCCAAATATATTATCTACAGATTTATAGTATTTAAAATTAATCTAAGTGGTCATGAGAATACTTATTTTCCTATATTCTCATCAACAAAACCTGCTATAATTTGTTGAGTTATTTACCAATCTGGAAAGTAAAAATTAGATAGTAATGTAATTGTATTTTGCAATAGTAGGAACTGTGAATTAAATTGATTATATCATTTTACATAATTAAGATTTTTAATTTAGATTATTATTTATACACCATTTTTTATTGTATTTCTACATTTTTTCAATTTGCAAAAGCTCTTGGTATATAGGAGAATTTAATCACTTTTTTCTTAATATGAATTGCAAGTACTTCTATTTGTCTATTTGTTTGTTTGTTTATTTTCATTTCCTTTCTCTATTAGGGCTGTTGTAAAAGTGACACAAAAGAACCAGAATTTAGCCTGACCCGGTGGTGGCGCAGTGGATAGAGCGTCAGACTGGGATGCAGAGGACCCAGGTTCGAGACCCCGATGTTGCCAGCTTGAGCGCAGGCTCATCTGGTTTGAGCAAAAGCCCACCAGCTTGAACTCAAGGTCGCTGGCTCCAGCAAGGGGTTACTTGGTCTGCTGCAGCCCCGCGGTCAAGGCACATATGAGAAAGCAATCAATGAGCAACTAAGGTGTTGCAACGTGCAATGAAAAATTAATGATTGATGCTTCTCATCTCTCTCCATTCCTATCTGTCTGTCCCTGTCTATTCCTCTCTCTGACTCACTCTCCGTCTCTGTACAAAAAAAAAAAAAAAAAAAAAAAAAAAAAAAAACCCAGAATTTATTTTATGGTAGTTCTGTGGGCTTGGTGTCCAAAACCAAGGTTCATGCAGGTTCATACTCCATCTGAAATTTCTAAGGGGATCTTTCCTTGCCTCTTCCTAGCTTTTGGTGGTTTTTTGGAAATCTTTGGTGTTTTTTGGTTTGTAGACACATCTCTCCAATTCCACATTGCACATGGCATTGCTTTTCTGTGTGTTTTCACATTGTCTTCCCTCTTTGATTCTACTAAATATATAAGTAGAAAATGATATTAGTTCTTCCCCAAATTTTTCCAAATGTTTAGGGGAAGGAAAACTGTTCATTCATTTTTATTGCCTTCATCCCTTGCTTTTCAATCAGACACACAGTAAGAAAAGACAACTAAAGCTTAATATCACTTAAGGACATGGATATAACATTCCCAATTAAAAGTCAGCAAATAACATTCAGCAATATTTTTTAAAAAGGTAATACATCATGACTAAGTGTGGCTTATTCCATGAATTCAGTGTTTGTTTATCATTCAAGTAAATTACCTTCACACCGATGTTTAAGGCTTGCATATTTGCACGTCTCATACTTTCCTTGAAAATACCGTTTGTGGTTTCATTCCTTATACTTGTTTTGTATAACTTAGATATTTTTTCCCATAAGTTAAGTTTGTCAATAAAATTGACAAACCCTAGTCAATTTTGCACGTATCATACTTTCCTTGAAAATACCGTTTGTGGTTTCATTCCTTATACTTGTTTTGTATAACTTAGATTTTTTCCCATAAGTTAAGGACAGCATTCTAATGATAATCTACCAGTTTATTTTGTGTACAATAAGATTTAAGCATAGTCATTAAATAATTTTTATATGATGGAATTAACACCAGCATGGTTGATGTTACTATGCCAGTTTCTATTGTCTTTTCTATCATTTTTTTTATCATTGTTTCAAAGGTTTGTTGATTTAAAAACCTACATATTCATATTTTCTACCAAAGGCATCTTTTTTTAAATTTTGTTTAGACAATTAATTGTAACAGGGTGACATTGATTAATTAGAGTATATAGATTCAAAGAAAACATCTCCAGATCATTTTGACATTTGATTATGTTGTATACACATCACCCAAAGTCAAATTGTCCTTTGTCACCTTTTATTTGGTTTTTGTTATTCTTGTCCCCTCCACCCACCCCCTCATTCTCCTCCCTTCCCCTCTCCCTGGTAACCACTGCACTCTAATCTAAGTCCATGAGTTTCAATTTTGAGTCCCACCTATATCCTATATGTATGAAATTATACAGTTCTAAATTTTTCTGATTTACTTATTTCACCCAGTATAATGTTATCAAGGTCTATCCATGTAGTAGCAAATGATCCTATGTCATCATGTTTTATGGCCGAATAGTATTCTATAGTATATATGTACCACATTTTTTTATTCAACCTTCTATTGAAGGGTTTTTTGGTTGTTGCCATGTCTTGGCCACTGTGAACAATGCTGCAATGAACATGGCGCTGCATGTGTCTTTAGGTACCAATGTTTTTGAGTTTTGGGGGTATATATCCAGTAGAGGGATTGCTGGGTAACAACCCACAGAAATGTGGAAATTAAACAATATAATTCTAAAAAATAACTGGGTCAAAGAAGAAATAAAAGCAGAGATCAAAAGATATATACAGACAAATGAAAATGAAAATACAACATGTCAGAATCTCTGGGATGCAGCAAAAGCAGTAGTAAGAGCGGAGTTTATATCACTACAGACTCTTCTGAACAAACAAGGGAGAGCCCAAGTAAACAACTTAACATCACATCTTAAGGAACTAGAAAAAGAAGAACAAAGATAACCCAAAGAAGAAAAAAAATAATAAAAATCAAAGCAGGAATAAATGAAATAGAGAACAGAAAAACTACAAAAAGAATCAATAAAACAAGGAGCTGGTTCTTTGAAAAGATCAATAAAATTGACAAACCCTAGGCAAGACTCACTAAGGAAAAAAAGAAAGGACTCATATAAACAAAATCCAAAATGAAAGAGGAGAAATCACCACAGATATCATAGATATACAAAGAATTATCATAGAATACTATAAGAAACTATATACCACTTTAACAATCTAGATGAAATGGATAAATTTCTAGAACAATACAATTTTCCTAGACTGAGTCACAAAGAAGTAGATAGCCTAAACAGAACCATAAGCAGGGAAGAAATAGAAACAACTATCAAAACCTCCCAAAAATTAAAATCCAGGGCCAGACGGCTAAACTATTGAATTCTATCAAACATTTAAAGGAGATTTGATTCCTATTTTACTCAAAATCTTCAAAAAAAATTGAAGAAGCAATACTTCCAAACACATTTTATGAGGCCAACATAACCCTCATACCAAAATCTGCAAAGGACAACACAAAAAAAGAAAATGACAGATAAATATCTCTAATGAATACAGATGCTAAAATCCTAATCAACATACTAGCAAATTGAATAAAACACATTAAAAAAATAATTCATCATGATCAAGTGGAATTCATCCTGAAATCACAAGGATGGGTCAACATACTTAAAATGGTTAACGTAATACACCATATCAACAAAACAAAGAACAAAAACTATATAATCTTATAAATAAATGCAGAAAAGGCATTTGATAAAATACAACATCATTTTATGTTTAAAGCACTCAACAAAATGGGTATAGGAGAAAAATAATTCAACATAATAAAGGCCATTTATGACAAACCATCAGCTAACATCATATTAAATGGCAAAAAACTGAAGACTTTTCCTCTAAAATCAGGAACAAGACAAGATTGCCCACATTCTTCACTCTTATTCAACGTAGTGCTAGAAGTTCTAGCCAGAGCAATCAGACAGGAGAAAGAAATAAAAGGCATTCATATTGGGAAAGAAAAAGTAAAGGGTTTCACTTTTTGCAGATGACGTTATCCTGTACATCAAAAACCCCAAAGACTTCACAAAAAGACTATTTGAAACAATAAACCAATACAGTAAGGTTGCAGGTTACAAAATTAAAATAAATGCATCTTTATGGTTACATCGTTAAAAGAACATTACAGATAAAATGAAGTTACAAATTTTGAGATTAGACAATTATTATGAATTATCCACATGGGTTCAAAAAAATTGCAATAGTTCTTAAAAGAGAGGAGGAAAAAGATCAAAAGCAGAAGGAGATAGGACAATAAAAGCAGAGGCGGACTGCTGCACTTAAGAGAAAGAGGAAAGGGACATGACTGAAAAAAACAGGTGACATGTAGAAGCTGGAAAACAGAAAAAACAAATTGTTCCCCTGAAGCCTCTAAAGCAGCGGTTCTCAACCTGTGGGTCGCGACTCTGGCAGTGGTCCAACGACCAAAACACAGGGGTCGCCTAAAGCCATCGGAAATACATATTTTATTTAAAAATCTATTGTATAATAAATATGTATTTTCCAATGGCTTTAGGCGACCCCTGTGTTTTGGTCGTTCGACCCCCGCCAGGGTCGCGACCCACAGGTTGAGAACCGCTGCTCTAAAGGAAACATAACAGTGCTAAGACCCTATTTGGACTTCTAACATCCAGAGCTTTAAGAAAATCAATTTATGTTGTTTTAAGCTACTAAGTTTGTTCTAATTACAGCAGTAATAGGAAATTAATACATCTTTTAAGATATAAAGTATTAAGTGTAAATACATTTAAAATAACATGGCTATCTATTGCTAATCTTATTTTTTCCCTCCTCTTTATAAACACTAACATAAGTTTCTGGTTTTGGAATGTATTTTTTTCCATAATTTCTAGAAATTTACCATATACATGTGTGGCAAATTTAGTATCTTCATTCACAGTAATAGAGTGGTAACTCTACAAATAGTTTCCCAGCTAAACTGTATTTTTCTAGTTCTTTGTGTTGCCGGTGAGTCAATTCTCACAAATAGCATATGTACAGAACTAATGGATTACGTCTCTGTGCCTGAGCATTAAGACATTATTAGGCAGATGATTATTCACATTCAGCTTCCTCCTTTTTCATCCAGAACATGGACATGATGGTGAGCAGAGTTTATATTTGAAATTTTTTGAGGGTTTCATAGATTTGGTGAAAAGTAAGTACATACCTTTCCCTGGTTTTCCATGGTAAAGAATTACACCTAGTAGAAAAGGAGTGGGGACACTGAAGTATAACATAGAAACATCTGAGTAGATTCTGTTGAGATAGAGAGTATAACTACTAATCTACCTGAAATTATATTACTAGGGGAGGAAGCTCCTCCAAATTTATATGAGGGGAACTGTATTCTGTTTGTTTGTTTGTTTGTTTGTTTTGCCCCTGCCTTAAATATTTTAAACATTGTCCCATGGGCAATGCTGATTCTTCTCAGGATATATTCTAATATCACCTATTTCCTTTGTGTCCATGAATTAAGTTAGATATTGAATGTCTTAGTCCATTTGGGCTGCTATTAAAAAGTACTGTGAAGCTTACAAACAACAGAAATTTATTTCTCAGAGTACTAGAGGCAAGAAGTCCAAGATCAAGCTCCCAACAAGTTTGGTCTTGACTGCAGGACCTGTTTGGGCTTTCAGACTGCTTTTTTCTCCCCATGTCTTCACATGACGAAAGGGTTAAGGGAAGGCTTTGGCATCTCTTTCATAAAATGCCCTCATCTCATTCATAAGGGCTCTGCCCTTCTGAATCATGTAGTTCCTATGGCAATTATAAGAAAGAACATGGCAATGTTAACTATACACAAAGGAATAAAAAATTCTCATAAAATTGTGTCAGCAGGGAGTACACATGTGCTTATATACTAAAGGTGTTATTCCAAGGAGGAGAAATATAAGGGTAGGTTAGATTACTACACTTATATGAAAGTGGTTACTAAGGATTAGAATTTTAATATCTGGGCTGAAGCCCAGGGGAATAAGTTTTAATAATCTGTTTAAGACGAATTGAACTTGGACTCAATGATGGCCTATAGTTAATGAGCTTGAAATGTCAGCTTCTCCCTGGCATAAAATAGATGATGGTCCAGAGAGATGAGAAAGTTAGAGTGAATATATTATGTAAAACCTGCTTAACTATCTTCTAAAAATACTCTTAAAGGAACTTCTCACTAATTTTTAAACTAATTAAGCAGTGAGGAGAATGCAAAACTCTTTTTGTATTTATTTTCTGCCGCTTTTACTCTCCTGACTAATGAACAAAATATTAATAAATAAAAAAAATGTATCTAAAATAAAAATAGAAGAAATAAAGTAGAATTTGAAACATAATTCATCTAATAGCAAGCAAAAGAGAAGGAAAAAAGAACAGATAAATTAAAAGAACAAATGAAATGAAAGGATTAATCCTAATAATATTTATAATATGTTAAATTTAAATGAGCTAAATATTCAGTTACAATGAGAGGAAAGATGCTGTGCACGCTTATCTTGTAGAAAAAGGTACAACACTTTGTGGACCTCCTTTGATTTTAGAGGGTATATTTCCTATATTTAGGCATCTTGTTCTGACCCCTTTACTGGGTTACTCTAAGACAGTCATTCTCTAATGTGACCTGGAAATAATAAAGACCATCTGCAGAATATTCTAATTGTGATGCAAAATATCCAGCCATTTGTTGCTCACAATGTAGCACACTCTGGAATAGGTCTGTCTTTCTGTGGAACTCTGACAGGCTCCAGGAATAATTACAGTGAAGGTCCGGGGTTTAGGGTCAGTTCTAAACTTCTTCTGCTGACAATTACTGTCATTTGAAAAGTAGCCCCTAGAACTTTTGTCTTCCAGGCTTAGCACAGTAACTTGTACTTGACATCCCTCGATGGTAAGGATTTCATAGATACTGAAAACATTTATGAAAGTTGACAAATGTTTCAGTTGTTTTCAGGCATTATGGAAAGAACAAATTAAATCTCTGGTTCTTAATAAAAGAACAAATAATGTGAGCAAAACAGCCATCCCAGCTTTTTGACTGAGGAAGCTGAAGTGGAAGTAGAAAATAGTCTTCATTAGCTGAGAGAGTGGAGTTGTGGGTTGACAAAGTACTGAAATTTGTTAGGAAGATAGAAGTAGAAGCTGTGCAGGTGGGCTGGAGGGAAAAGACAGAGTCTGAATGAGGCTACACACAGTTTTATGGTCAAAGTTAGAATGCTTTTGGCAAAAAGTTGCAATAAAAATATAGAAAAATCCCCAAGGGAAGTCTAAAGCTATTAAAATAATACAAAATAAATAATTAGAAAGAAAATGTACTTTAAAAGTACATTTTAAAATTTACACTTTAGAGGAATAAAAAAGAAAAAGCAATATATGATGATTAAATTACATGTCAATGAACTAGAGACTCACCCGAAAAAGGAATAGTTTATCAAACTGAATAAAAGCAGATTTTGATTTTATTTTATCTTAAATAGACAAAAAGATAGGCTAAAAGTATAGGGAAAACATATTTCATGCAAATATAAGCAGAAGCAACACTCTGTTGGCTATAGAGTATCATCAGAGAAAGAAGGAGATTTCATAAATACACAGTCATTTCACCAGGAAAAGGTAAAAGTCTTCAATACATATGTACATAATATTGGAGCTCTAAAAATGGTGAGACAATGCCTTGGCCAGGTGTCTTAGGTGGTTAGATCATTGTCCCAATACACTAAGGTTGCGGGTTTGATCTTCAGTCAAGACACATACAGGAATCAACCAATTAATGTATAATAAGTGGAAAACAAATCAATGTCTCTCTCTCTTTCTCTTTCTCTCCCTCTGTTTCTCTCTTTCTCTTTCTTTAAAAAGAAAAATTAATAAAAAAAAATAGTGAGGCCCTGGCCGGTTGGCTCAGCGGTAGAGCGTCGGCCTAGCGTGCGGAGGACCCGGGTTCGATTCCCGGCCAGGGCACACAGGAGAAGCGCCCATTTGCTTCTCCACCCCTCCACCGCGCTTTCCCTCTCTGTCTCTCTCTTCCCCTCCCGCAGCCAAGGCTCCATTGGAGCAAAGATGGCCCGGGCGCTGGGGATGGCTCTGTGGCCTCTACCCCAGGCGCTAGAGTGGCTCTGGTCGCAACATGGCGACGTCCAGGATGGGCACAGCATCGCCCCCTGGTGGGCAGAGCGTCGCCCCTGGTGGGCGTGCCGGGTGGATCCCGGTCGGGCGCATGCGGGAGTCTGTCTGACTGTCTCTCCCTGTTTCTAGCTTTAGAAAAATGAAGAAAAAAAAAAAATTTATAAAAAAAAAAAAAAAAAAAAAAAAATAGTGAGACAAAAGTTGAAAATCTGAAAGACAAGACAAATCTAAAATTGACAAGCACTAATACAAGTTAATAATTATAGCTGGAGATTTTAACATCACTCTCTCAGTAATCCATGGAACAACTAGATCAACATGCACAACCACTACTGATTATAGACTGTTTTCAGGTATACATAGATGATTCACCAAGTATGGCCACATATGGGTCAAATAATATATCTTAAAAATTTTTATAAGTCTGCAATCTTAACAAATATTTCTTCTATTGACAATCAGAATAGTTTAGATTCTTACCTTCAGGAGTAAAGGTTACAGTGGTGACTATACCAAATAAGAAACTATTTTATTCATATTATTTGTCAGATGGTAACGTGAACATAAACTGGGTAACAAAACAAAGAAGCTAAATGAAAAACTTAGACTTTATGATTATTGCAAAAAGGTATTAAAAAGTATGTTGTGGTACTTTGCTGTGGTCTTAGTTTGCATTCTCTTATTTTTATAAAGTTCAATAACATTTGTATGAATTTTAGTAATTATCTTTTTTTTATATTCCTAGATATTCTTTCTTATATTCCTGCATCCTGGATATTTTATTTTTTAGTATGTAAGGAAGTTTATATATTTTAGCTTCTTTAGAATTTCTCTATATTGAAAATATATTCTATTAGTATTGTAGAATAACTTTTGATGTAGACAAATATTAAATTTCTGTGTATGTACATGTATTTATATAATATATTCTTATATGTTTGTCTATTTTGTATATTTTTAAAGATATTCTAGTTATTTCAATACAATAAACATATTATCCTATATTCTGCACTATAATTTTTAAACTTTTCTATTGAAGTGTAAACATTTGGTACACAGTGTGTGTGTGTGTGTGTGTGTGTGTGTGTGTGCGCGCGCACACATGTCTGTGTTTGTGTATGATGTAAGGTATCTCATCATTTCCTCCAAGTGCATGTAAGTGCTGCCAATTGTAAAGCACTGTACATATATGGCACAGTACTATTTTTTTAACAATTATTGTGATTGTTATTATAAATATTATTTTTAGATACCTAATAATAAATACTTTTTAAATTGAGGCTGTTATGATTTTTCTAATGACTCACATTCATTTTCTGAGTAGTCTCTTGACTCACATTTGAATTACATTTGAACTTGGTTGGTTCTTGCACATTTATTTGTTTTTATCAGACAAGGTGACAGCTAAAAATGCTCTGATTATAGGTTCAAATGTATGAGATCTTGACCTAAGAAATGGGAGAACAGAGTACAGAGAAAAAAGAGCCATTTACCTGCATACAGAATCATGCAAGTCAAACTCCTGTGTGTAGCATTCACAAGGGCATTTGAAAGAGTTTATAGGAGACTGTCTATATGTGTTTGAATATAAGGAATTTGTGATAAAGATCAAAATGCAAAGATATATTACTTTTTTAAAACTAAGAAATAACAAAACTAGACTATCTAGGTCATTTCAAGTAGATTTCAGTAACTTAGAAGGTGTGTACTTTTATCACTTTTTGAAAACTTTAACAGATTTTTGAATATAAATAGTTTTCTAAAAATACTGCATTGTAATAGTGTTTATAACCAGATAATGGAAGAACACTAAATTCTAATATTCATGAAAATTTGTTGCAAAGGTAAATTTAGAAATAATACTTTTCACCCTACAGTACAGTCCTAAAATTAGCCCTCTACATTTTTTAGGTAGATCAAAACTAAAAATAAATACAGTATTTGGGATCACATGAAAGTATTAACAATGCCTGTAATGAAAGAAAAAATTATACTTTGGATGTAGTGGCTGAGAGGAAATATATTAGATGGAAAAAGCTAAATTTAAATAAAGAAATTGCTAGATCATTGACCTAGATGAGCTGAACACTAAATATATTATTTCATTCACAATAGAAACACATGTGTTTAGAAGAATTGCAACTCAATTGTCCTCTTCCATAAAAACTATTTCCAAAAGTAGAACTTGAAACTGCCTGATTATTTGAAATAAAGTATGTGAAGACAAAAATGTTGCTAAGAAAAGGATTAGCCTTTGGATCAAAGTGGGTAATGTCAGTGGAATGTATACATGAAGGGGAGACCTTTAATGCAGTGTGAACATCACCTTTTCATGTTATTACTAATAATCACTATTATTACTACAGAAATGCATTGAATGTTTACTCTGTGTTAGGTAATGTATTACATTTTTGCATAGATCATTTCAATTAATTGAAAAAAAAACCACTCAACTGCTTAGGTGGTTTTGATGTATCCATTATATCAACAAAGTACCTGAAACTTAAAAAGGGTCATCTACATTGACAGTGTCATATTGTAAGAGAGTGATGATTTCTGAACTCAAGACCAGGCAGAATGGCTTACATTTCTGACTAACGGGACTGGCTTAACCATAACACATATTTTAATTTTCTTTTTCCTAAGGCACCATTATGGCACTAAAATATATATATGACTGAACAATGGAGATAAAAATCAAACTTTTTCAAGACTATTAAATACTGACTCTGAGCTGACATTAGTACCCTCAAACCCTAAATTATCACTTTGAACTGCCAATCTGAATGAGAGTTTATGGGTGCTAGGTAATAAAAGATGTTAGAATTTATAATATGTTAGAATTTATAATATGTTAGAATTTACAATATGTTAGAAGCAGTAGAATTTTTAAAAACAGTATGATTATTTTTCCAGCTTATACTATTTATTAGGAATTCAAGTGGCCAAATCCCATGTTTGCTTCTACTCTGTGGCATTGGACTATGGTAATTGAATGTTCCAAATGAAAAGTTTTAGAGCTCCAACTTACTACAGAAATAATAAATCAAAATTAAATGCTGCATCCCTGGAGATATTATAAGACTTTGTATTTACATGAAGATTGTACATATTCATGAGATTATTCCTGTCACATATTTTATAGGATTTTTTGGTTTTATAAGTAGAAAAGACTGAAGAATCTTGTACGATATGGTAGATTAATAAAAATAATATTGGTATCTTATATTTTATTGTGAGCCCAAATTAAATCAACTGCTGCCACTGAGTTTCAGTTTAGTGATGCTGTTAATAAATGTCTATTCTTTTGGAGAATAGAGATCTCCAGAAGTTTTTGCATAGCAAAAACATCACTATACTTTTAAAACTGTTTTATTCTCAGCTCTCTTATTCTGTATTCACTATGTTAGTTTGCAAAATTGCTAACATTTTCACGTGGATATTTATGTCCTCCAGGACATATATTTATAGTAATATGTATTTTCAAAAGTAGTAGGCTGCTTGGATTTCTTGATAGATACATGTAGGAGGAGCAAGAGATATACCCATATAAATAAGTACAGGGAATTTCCTGGGGATTCCAAAATAAAAAAGAAATAGCTGCTATAGTTTCTAATCCTTATACTTTTAAAGGGAGCACACTACTTTCCAGTTCTATTTTGATTGTTTAAAGTGCCATTTAACACATTTAGATTTTTCATTAAAACCTAGTCATCAGTGGATCAAACTGTTAATAACTTTGAATTGAACTCTGAATAACTGATTCCAAGAAATAAGGTTAAGGCAAAGTATATATTATTCCAGGCATGGTAGTAACTAAGACAGGGAATTCATAAAATAGATTAAATTTAATGTGAAAGACTAGTTCAGTTTAGAAATATACATTTTCAGTTAAACTAAGATATTTATAAAGAGATATGTGGATGGAACATGTAAATGTAGTGTCATGAACATCCGAAAGGACAATGAAGTCATAGCTCAAAATGACCTCAAAAAGTCTCTAAGGATAAAGTGTGAAGAAAGAATTAGAGGGCACAATGAGTAGAAACTTTTATTGGACAGTGTAATGGAGGAATAATTTTATTCCACTTTTCTGATTGTTTGGCTGAGACCCTTGTTATAAAAAATAAAGATTAACAAAAAAAAATAGAAACAGAAGTTTATTTACATGTATGTGTCATGTATAAATAGAAGATACCCAAGGAAAATGAATAATTTAATGAGGTGGCTTAGAATTTAGACTTAAATACCACCTTACCAAAGAATGGGGAGGGAGTTTTAGGCTTTCTAAAAAAGCATAAATGACTTTTAGGAAAGATGAATGAGCCCTTAGAAGAACAGATAGGAATTATGATAATTTGTGACAAATTTGCCTGGGTGTGCTGTATGTAGTACAGACTGCTAGTCTCCTCTCCTGTGATGAGTTGATTTTCCCCTAGGTGATGAAACTACTGGAGAGAGAACTTATTTTGTTTCTCACGCACTCATAAACTAATTACTAAAGAAAAAGGGGCCCTGTCCTCTTCTTCCTTAGTAACTAATTTATTTATGCCATGAGATGAAAATGGTTGTATTTAGTCAGGGGCACTGACCTTAGTAATTAGTGTGTGTTTGTGCCATGAAAAAAAAAAAGGTTGAAAATCACTGTGAGAATATGTCTGTAGGTAGATAAAGGTAGTTCAGAGAAAACTTCTCCCTTCATCTACTGTATTTCAAGTATCTGCAGCTCAAAATAATTACTATACCAAAGCAGCATATTTTGGATAGCATATCCTAAAACCTTACAGTCATATTTTGGAATACCATATTCTGCCAACCTTTAATAAGTAGTATTAGTAGAGAATTAGTTATGAGGGTGAAAGAAGGAATTTGAAGAAATAGAGGCTTCACTGAAGACAGACAGGTTTCCAGATATATCAAATACTGTATAAAGTAAGATAAATGAAATTCACTGAGTTGTCCCATTAAAATCACTAATAAGATTTTTGCTCCTAAGAAGATGTACATATTAGGAGAAGTAGGTTATGGCAGACAGATACTCACTAAAAACAACTGGAAAAGCTAGTTAAAACATTATGTCATATAATTTTGTTGTTGTTGTTGTTGTTATTTTTCTGAAGTGAGAAGCTGGGAGCCAGAGAGACAGACTCCTGCATGCACCCAACCCGGATCCACCTGACAAGTCCACCAGGGGGTGATGCTTTACCTGCCTGGGGCCATTGCTTCCTTGCAACCTGAGCATTCTAGTGCCTGAGGCGAAGGCCATGGAGCCATCCTCAGTGCAGAGCCTGGGCCAATTTTGATCCAATAGAGCCTTGGCTGCAGGAGGGGAATAGAGAGATAGAGAGAAAGAATAGGGGGAGGGGTAGAGAAGCAGATGGGCACTTCTCCTGTGTGCCTTGGCCGGGAATCGAAACCGGGACATCCACATACCAGCTGACACTCTCCCACTGAGCCAACTGGTCAGGGCGGTATGTCAAATAATTTAAATCATCAAGTAGCCATATGCATGCATAGAGGATTAGATAGACTAAAATTGCAAAGAGAGAATGCTTTTCAGAAATGAACTGAAGATCACAGAAACATTTTCCTGGGGGACTGTTGATCAGAGTGGAGGCTAGAGACTAAGGATTGAGGTTTGGCACAAGCAGAAATTCCTACTGACACAAAGAGCTCCCAGTGAAATTGTTTACTGATTATGCAGGGCTAAAGTAAAAAAAAAAAAAAAAAAAAAAAAAAAAAAAAAAAAAAAAAAAAAATTGGAGATTTGACAATCCTCCAGTGCTTGGTGGTTTTACCTACAAGATAATTGCTAAAATTTGAATTTTATGTGGTTAGGAGCTTGGTTGAAAACTTCTCTAAGGTAGCAAGTAACCTTCCACACCTCAAGAGATATAAGGAACAAACAAATGTATCTGTAAGTAAAACAGACATAACCTGAAAGTCAAAGAGGAAAGACTGAATTGATAATAAAAATTTGTAGCCACTTACCACTTTGTCAGCCAGGATTCTTTGCAGCTAGATTCTTAGACTTTAAATTTGGACTTTCTGAGGAACCCAAAAACTGTACAAAGTTTTAGCCTTTACATACAATAAGCAGTAATGAACCTTACATGTGAGGCCAGCTTCTCTCTTATGGCATTTCAAAGATTTGATGACGAATGAAGCAAAAACTAAATGGTTCTAAAATCCTAAAAAGCATAGTCTGCATTTACAGACTGCAATTGCAATTACAATTATTCAGGCCTCAGAAGCCAAGATCCACCAGGCTCTCAAATGAAGTCTTTGAGAAATAATAATACTGTAGTAAAAGTGATATACTAAAGTAAAACTAAACCTTACCAAAATTAAAGCCCAGCCCTGACCCAAGTCAAACCCTGATTGGAATTAGAAATAAATTACCTCTTTCTCCCAAAGAAATCAGAACAGAAATCTCTCCTTTATAAGACAATATCATCAAGAATGGAAACTTCTTAGTTTTTAATGCACAGAATATGTTTTTGCAGCATATTTTTATTTTAGGCCTTAGAACTTTATAGTTGAATATATAGGGGTCTTAGTGAGCTGGGCATAACATGGAAGATTCAATTTATAAGCCTAGGGGGGAAATCATTGGAAGGCTACAGTATTCTTTATTTCCATAATTTTGAAGCAATATATAATCTGTTGCATATTTCATTAATACAGTTTTTATCTGTATTTTCTTTAGCAGGTCTTTCAGAACTTTTTGTAAGTTTACTACATGATATTAGATATCCACTGAAGTTCATTTGGTAGACAATATCAAGGCAGTTGTTGTACTTAGACGAGACCTATAGAAGGATTGAAATATGCCATTGTTATAAAGATATACAGTATTATCAAAAGAGGGTAGAGCAGTAGTTCAAAATAATTTTTAAAAGAATTTATTGGGGTGACACTGGTTAACAAAATTATACAGATTTCAAGTACACAGTTCTACAACACCTCTTCTGTACACCATATTGTATGCGTACTCCCCCAAGTAAGTCTCCATGAATTACCACTTATCACTCCTATACCCCCTTCCATAGCAATCACTACAATCTTGTCTCTGTCCATGAGTTTTTTCTCTTTAGTTTTTATTCCTTTGCTCTCCTTACCCAGCCCCCAACCCCTGACAGCTGTCAGCCTGCTCTCTCTGAGTCTGTCTCCAATTTGCTTGTTAGCTCATTTTGTTCATTAGATTCCACATGTAAGTAAAATCATATGGTTCTTGTCTTTCTCTGACTGGCTTATTTCACTTAGCATAATGCTCTCCAGGTCCATGCATGCTGTCATAAAGAGTAAGATTTCCTTTTTATTTTTTTATGTCCACGTAGTATTTCACTGTATAAATATACCACTGAAGGGCACTTGAGTGGCGTCCAAATCTTGACTATTATAAGTAACACTGCAATAAACAGGGGTATTTTACATTTTGTTTTCCAAAGAAATTATAGACTTAGGGAAGGATTAAAAGAAATGTTTTAGTTTTGCAAGGATGCTCTTTTGATTTGAGAGTAGTTTCACAAAACATGGGTTATCAGAGACAGTCACATCTGATAGGAAATAACCAAAATTTTTTATGGATTTAATGGTTTAAATGGGTCACAACTGCCAATCAGGTTTATGTTATGTACCCTAAAAAAAACCTAGAACTATATATTTAACTGAATCCTGAATAGAACAGTGTCTTTGCCTAAGACTTCTTTTTTTAAAAATTTTTTTTAAATTTATTAATTTTTAGAGAGGAGAGAGAGAGGGCGAGAGAGAGACAGAGAGAGAGAGGAGAAAGAGACAGAGAGAGAGAAGGGGGCAGGAGCTGGAAGCATCAACTCCCATATGTGCCTTGACCAGGCAAGCCCAGGGTTTCGAACCGGAGACCTCAGCATTTCCAGGTCGACACTTTATTCACTGCGCCACCACAGGTCAGGCCTGCCTAAGACTTCTTATACAACTTTATTGGCTTAACTTTTCAAATATATCCAGGGCTTTTTACAAAATAAGCTGCAGTATTTAATGTTATCTTTTGGTAGTCAGTCTTCATTTATCAAATTCCTAATCCAAGGGATCTATTTATGAGAACCTGGAGAAGCCCAGAAATTTGGAATAATGAATGTCAGTGACTGTTGAAGAGAGTGATAAGGAAAACGTGTCTATTCTCCCTAGACTTCCAGTGGTAGTGATTACAATGGAAGGAGCATCTCTGATGAGAAGGTCCTGGCAAGTAGGGAGACATGCCTCTCTTTCAAAGTTTGGCAAAGCTTCTCTCCTCAATCTGTTAAGGTGGCTAGTTTAGAAACTTGACCAATTTGTCTGTCAAGGTACCCTGAGCTCTTCTCAAAATTATCAGTAGAAGACTAGGGCATCTCACTCCACCTCTAAGTCAGAGAAACAGAAACTAATCCTCACAGACAGAGATGATACTCAAATGGTCCTTGCTGCAGGGAGATTCTAAGAATAGAGTTTCTGGTTATAGAAGAATAATTTATACTATCTGCTCCTCTTTTCAAGGCAAAAAATAGAAAATATATCACACACTTTTGGTGAGCTCACAGCTGAGAGGTTGCTATGTTGCTTTTACTTGTGTGTACAGAGACAGTTTGGAGCTAAAATTCCATCTTTCTACCTTCTGAGAATCACAGCCATTAGTACTTTAAATCCAAGTCTCATCTACTTTCCTTCTTTACAGATGTTCATAGGGCTGGACTAGAGGCATAAATACTATGCTTATAGTGTAATAATATTCATAAGGTTGCAAAATAATACAGAGATAAAATGGTAAATATTGCATTTTATCAAAAAGTACTATTTGGTCAAAAAACTATTATAGCAACAGTATTTAATCTTATGTTTGTTAAAAATATAAAAAATTACATTGCCCAATTTTACCACAGAGAACAGATAATATTACTCATAGGAAAAAATTGATAAAACTGAAATTAGGGTAACAACTGATTGGTGATATAACCTAGTAAAAAAAAATTATCATAATTACTTTTTTTTTTTAAAATATATTTACATGTTATTGTAAAATTTATTTATTAAAGAAATAAGAATTAACTTATAATTAATTAACCATATTTAATTAGTAATGGCACATTAATTCAATATTAATTGCCATAGATATGGATATACCGTTCCTTTATAAAATATGGGAGTGGTGCTAAATTGTGAACCTTATTTTTATTTAGTAAATATAATTGCATAAGATTGTTAGTTATGCCTGATCAGGCAATTGCACAGTGAATAGAGCATACCAGGTTTGAAACCCAAAGGTTGCCAGCTTGAGTGCAGGATCATGTGGCATGAGCACTGAGTTGCTGGCCTGAGCATGAAATTATAGACATGACCCCATGGTCACTATTTTGAGCATAAATGTTGCTGGCTTAAAGCCCAAGGTTGCTGGCTTGAGCAACGGTTACTGGCTTGGCTGGAGTCCCCCCACCTCCGTGGTCAAGATACATAAGAGAAAGCAGTCAATGAACAACTAAAGTGGCACACTATGATTTGATGTTTCTCATCTCTCTCCCTTTCTCCTGTCTTCTTGACTGTCCCTCTCTCATTTTTTTTCTCTCTCTCACAAAAAAAAAAAAGAAGGAAAGGAAACAAAAGAGAAAAGAAAAGAAAAAACAAAGAAAAGAAAAATTGTTAGCTATTCATGCTTAAATTAAATCCTAAATTTGTTTTATTGTTTGGCTTAATGAACAAAAGCAGGATATCAATCCAACCAGAATTGAAGTACTCACATCAAGAACTTGATTCTGGACCTGGCCCATGGTTCAGTGGATAGAGCATCAGTATGGCATATGGACATCCCAGGTTTGATCATTGATCAGGGCATACAGAAGCAGCGACCAGAGACAATCTGCTTTTCTCCTCCTCCTTTTCCCCCTTCTCTCCCACTTCCCTTCCTTCAGCCACTTCATTTGGTTTGAACGTGGTCCCAAGCACTGAGGACAGATTTATTGGTCTGAGCATGCCAGCCTCAGTCACTAAAAATAGGTTGGTATTCGAGCATTGCCTGAAGATGGGGTTGCTGGGTAAATCCTGATCAGCATATGCAGGAGTTTGCCTTACTCTTTCTCTTTCTCTTACTTAAAAAATTAAAAAAAAAAACAAAAACTTTATTTCTGGGTGGAAATATTTGTTATTTTTTGTGTCCTTATAAACTTAAGTATATATATAAAAGCAAATATCACACATAAATGGTGTAAAAGTTTAAAGTCATTTTATTCCTTTATAATTCAGAATGAATGTTTACTTAGCTGTATTTGAAAATACATGCTTGTTATTTTTCTTGTAATAGTTAATGTGTCTTAATCAATGTATAACTTACATCTATAATTTTATATAAACTATCACATTTTATTTTTCTCTAACTATAAAAATAAAGTAATAATATTTATAGCGTTCTGATATAAACTCTTATCCTGTTTAATAATTGCAATAATGTTAACAAAGAGGTGATATACCCATTTCACATCTATCAAAAAAATAGGTTAATTAACTTGACCGTGGTTTAGCAGATGATAAACAGCTGGGATTTAAACCTAGATCCCAATAGTCCTGCTCATAAGAAACATGTGATGGTGCCTCTCTGGCTTGGATAATTATTATTCAAAAGATAAGATTTACTTGTTCTTATGCATGCAACATAGTTTTAAAACTGGTAAGACTCTCTCTGCTTCCCCACTTCTCACTTAAGAAAAAACAAAAAATTAAATTAAATTAAAAACTGAGAGACATGAACAGTTTGGAATCAAATAAATAATTAACTTCAAACCTTATTTCAATAAATTGCTTTTATAAACAACGTACAAATTTCAAAAAAATGTCTAACCTCATAGACACCTCACTTTAAGTCCATTCTTTTGTAGCTTCAATATTAATTATAGAATTATCTGAAAGGAGAGAGCAGATCCATACCTATCTGCAATATGTGCTAGACTATTTTTTTCTCTTTTTACATCATACAGAGTGCAGTAGGAATGCTGGTTTAGATAATGACTTGCTTCCTATCAAGATGTAGGGGAAATTGTTAAAAAAAAAAAACTATTATGGGCAGTTCAAAGTGAGAGTAAGATTGTGAGAGGAGTGAAGGATCAGGGAAGCAGCAGAAATTATCATGAAGGTTAGTGGTACATAAGGATGTTGATGGTAGATATAGAAAAGATAAATGAAGAAGGCAAAAAATTTTAAATCTCCAGTGCCTTAAGTGCTTAAATTTAAAAGCTACATAAAATTACCTGTCACTTTCTGTCACATTTACTGGGGTTTAAAAATTCAAAGTAATCCAAAGCACTTTTTACTCTAGAGCAACGTTTTCCAAACCTGGTTGCCTCAAGGTATTATCTGGGATGCTAATGTTAAAAAATGCTGATGCCTACATACCAGTTCTGGACATCATGATTCAGCCTATTTGGGGATGGGACAAAGAAATCCGCTTCCTGATTTTAATTAGAAGGCAATTCCACAAAGCATTTTATTATTATTTTTTTCTGTTGGTCTGTGAAGTTTTATCTGTGTGTTTACTATTTAGGGAACTGAAAAAGCAGTTATAGTATTATCCTAAGATAGTCTACTTCAGGGTAATCACAGAACAAAATTTAGCCTGTATTATAGAAGTAGAGCATATTTGAGGCACTATTTGAAGGTCAGAGTTGTATTTTTATGCTTGAATATTTAATGTCTAAACACTTTAGAATGAGTTAAATCAATTAAATTTTCTAAATTTGGCAAATTATATTGATTAACTAACAACAACCATTTTTTTTCTTTTCTATTTTGCTAACAGAATCTTAACTTTATTAGTGACATGATGCTAATGGGAGAATAGGAGCTGGAATTGATCCATGAATTAACCAATTACATACAAGTTTAAGGCAATCCCAGTTTATTTACCACTGGTTGGTTTATATTGTGCACCTAACCAATTTCTGACTAATAATATAGAAGTGTGAATCTTTTCGGGTTTCTGAAAAAGATTTTCCTCCATGATAAAAAGCTGAGGTCAGTCATATAGCAACTCTATTCTTAAACTTTGGACGAAGCTCCATTCTGTTTTCCATAATGGCTATAACAGATTATCTAACTGAAAAATTTTAAAACATTTATTTTCAAAGATATATGCATCCCTATGGTCATTAAAACATTATTCATGATGGCCAAGATATGGAAACCACTGAAGTGTCCTCAGTAGATGATTGGATAAAGAATATGTGGTACATTTGTACAATGAGATATTACTCAGCCATAAAATATGATTGCCATTTGCTACAATATAGATGGACCTTGAGAATACATGCTAATTGAAATAGTCAGAAAAACTTAGGAACCATGTGATTTCACTCATATGTAGGATAGAAAATGAAAGCAATAAATGAACAACAAGAAAAACAAAACTTGGCCCTGGCCGGTTGGCTCAGTGGTAGAGCATCAGCCTGGCATGCAGGAATTCCGGGTTCGATTCCTGGCCAGGGCACACAGGAGAAGTGCCCATCTGCTTCTCTACCCCTCCCCCTCTCCTTCTTCTCTGTCTCTCTCTTCCCCTCCCGCAGCCAAGGCTCCATTGGAGCAAAGTTGGCCTGGGCACTAAGGATGGCTCTGTGGCCTCTGCCTCAGGCACTAGAGTGGCTCTGGTCGCAACAGAGCGACGCCCCGAATGGCCTGCAACAGAGTGATGCCCGGATGGGCAGAGCATCCCCCCTGGTGGGCGTGCCGGGTGGATCCCGGTCTGGTGCATGCGGGAGTCTGTCTGACTGCCTCCCCGTTTCTGGCTTCGGAAAAATACAAAAAAAAAAAAAAAAGAAAAGAAAAAAACTCATTTATACATACAACAATATTGTGATTACTAGAGTGAAGGGGGTGGGAGGGTAGTAAATGGTAAAGGGGTCAAATATAAGGTGATAGAAGATGTTTGAGTTTGGGTGATTGACATACCATGATTTTGGTAGGTGGGCACAGAAAAAAGATCATGTATCATAGAAATATTCACTTGATATTTATTTAATCTTATTAACAATGTCATCCAATAAATTTAATGATTAAAAAAAAGAAAGAAATAGGAAGCCCCCCTCTAGTGAACATCAAAATTTATTATAAAGATACATTTATTATTTGTATATAAGACAGTGACAAAAACAATGTAAAATTAAAGCTAGGAATCTCTGAGTGTCTTCTTTTCTGTTTTTGGATGTTTTATGACTTTGATGATGCTTTGGAGTTTGTGAGGTTTGGAATTACTAAAACGTGGGAAAGGATGTGGTCAAGGCAATGAAAGCACATATGTAAAGAGCCATGGTCCTTGGGGACATCATGCCACCGTGAACCAGCCTTGCTTCTGCCTATGTCTGAACTTCTTATCATGAGAAATCACATATGTTTTTATGTTCAGGTAGCTTTTACACAACAATTATTTTATTGCTGTTGAAGTGAGTTACACTGTTCCCTTCCTAGCAAGATAATTTTTATTTAATTCCTCTTCAAAATTTTGAAGCTGCAGGGCACTGCTCAGATCACTCCTTACCACATGAATTCCTCTGTGTCTAGTTCAGCACTGCAGCATTATCATACCTGACAACACATTTTCCTCAAGGATTTCAAACACTTCCAACCAATCATGTCAGCAAGACTTACTTAAATTTTCTTCAAGATGACTAGATTTTTAAAAATAAGAAACCTGGTGTTTTCCATATGTGCTGATAAAAATGAGCAGCAGACCAAGGTGAGTTTATTAAAAACAGCAAGAATTGTAAATTGGAAGAGAAAGGCCAACAGTAGGGAGTAGCACAAAATGAAAATTACAGCTTAACCAAGCTGTGCTGTCAAATTCCAGTGAGTTTTGTCTCCTAACTCAGTGTGTAAATGTGAGAAGGTTAAGGTGAAAAATATTATTTCTGGGGTCTAAAGACCAACAGAGGCAAAGTAATTCCTGGCTGCAGGACATCAGTAGAGTTCATTCAGGCCTGTGTGGAAGAGGCTGGGAGAAAGAAGAGAGCTGATTAGGAAGATCCATCATCCCTGTTCTCACGGAGTCCACTGTTTTAGAGAGGAGTGCATGTGTGCACTTATGCAAGCAGTAAAATTCACGGAAAAGTGTAGCCAATTCTGACATTACATTAACCTTGGTACAAATCTGTGTCCTGGCATTAAGAAGGTATGAGACCTTGTCAGAGATAATTTATTCCAGGGCTTCATTCAACTGCATTCTAAATTAAAGAAAATAAGGATATGTAGCAAATAGGGATATGGAGAATCTTAAATGTAACCATATTATGGAAACCACATAGCATTAAAATGCTATATGTACCTGTCTCATGGTAAGTATACAATTGATGTTATATATTT
The DNA here is from genome assembly GCF_036850995.1 of Saccopteryx leptura. Taxonomy (NCBI): domain Eukaryota; kingdom Metazoa; phylum Chordata; class Mammalia; order Chiroptera; family Emballonuridae; genus Saccopteryx; species Saccopteryx leptura. Next base: position 66,042,685 of record NC_089506.1, on the reverse strand, counting down.
AAAGTAACAAACCATAAAAGTACAAGCATTTTTCTTCAGAGCTATACATACAAAAAGAAGATAGCTATTTGAGTATTAGAAATGATTGATAATTAGGTATTCTAAAAATGATAAAAAACAATTTGTGATTTGGTTATATGGTTTAGGAAAGAGAAAATGCATAACCAGAAATAAAAAGGATAGTAAGTCATTGTACCTTATATAATTACAGTACAAGGGATTTATAAGTCTTGTGATTTTTAAAATCTGCATCAGACTAGTTGTCATTTTTCTTCTTGTAATAAAATCTTACAGGCACCACTCTGAAATCAATGATTGATTTTGCTCTCCAGGTAACATTTGGCAATATCTGAAAACATATTAGGTTGTCACAAGTGGCCAGACATTGCCACTTGCATCTAGTGGATAGAGACCAGATATGCTACAAAGCATACCACAGTACACAGGACTACCTCCTAACAAGCTCTAGCAAAAAAATTATTTGGCCCCAAATTAGTTTAAGAAACCTGTGTGAAAATAATTCCATTTGTTTTCAAATATAAGTGTTTCTGTGACTGTGCGTGTATGTTATACAAAAATAAAGGTATTCAACTGATAAGGTATCCAAATATAAAAATTTGGTATTGATAATTGCAGCTTTTCAGTTGTAATGAATTGGAGATATGTAAGGGTTAGAAAATAGTTAATCTACTTGCTATTCTCTCTTAATGGCTCCCTGGCCTTTACTTTGAAATGTAGTGTAAAGTTTATCTTTGTAGAAATGTCAGAGAAAGCTTACACTGGGGAGGGACCTGATATTAGGGGAGTTTAAATCACAATAGTTGTTTTTAAAAGCCTAGCCACAGGATTTACTGTGAGAAGTCAAGACCTATAAATTAATTAGAAACTTAGTTTACCAATCATAAATCTTTACTTTGTATCCAAAGAAAACAGGGAGTCTTTTCATATTAATTCCCAGAGGCAGGTGGTCCCAGAGATGCCGGGTCTCTGCTGTTCTCGGGAGACACCTGACCCGGCCTGTTTTGATAATTTACCAAGGACACCAGGTTGAACCATGCTAATTGGGCCTGTGTAACATCAAAAGAACTTACAGAGGTGATGTTTCTGCAGCTGAATCCCCATGTCTTGCATATTGTTATGTGACTAACAGCACAGATTTTTTGTTTTATTTTTTTCCCCCTGAACCTTATAAAACCACCAACACCAGGAAAGTGTTAAATCAGCTTTGTGGACAGACTTCCCCTGCCTTCTCAGACTACTAGTATTTCTGATTTAAAATGCTCTTATACCACTCACTACTGTTTGTCTCTGATTAGCTGAGTGCAAAGAGCTGCCCCGAACCCAGCTTGTTCTGGTAACAGTACAATAGGTGAATATTCTAAAGGCAAATAATTGGTAGGAGAAGAAAAAAGAAAACTTTTTAGTCACCAAATATAGTTACACTACAAAGCCTATTACTTGCATTATAAAATTCACTGAACTTAAATGGAAAAATTCTAGACTGACATATAGAGCTTGATGCTCTTAAAGCAAAGCATATTCTCTGGGATCATCTCTCAACTATCAATATCAGAATTAGCTATTTTTTTATTGGGGTTATGGTAGACACATTCAACTTTTAAAGGTATTGTCTGAAATGGTGATGGTTATATATTTTTTTTATTTTATGTTATATCATATGTTTCATATGTTGTTTCAATTTTATTGTATATATTTCTTTTGCATTTATGAATATTCTAAAAATCTAGCTAGTGTTGGATTTATATGGTAAATGACACCAATATATCATTTTGAACATAATAACAAAACCTCTTCTTTATTTCCTCCTGATATAATAAAAGATTTTGTGCTAGCTCTTTAAATCGTACACATTGACTGTATTTGCAATTGTGATCACTCTGAAAGAATGCTTTCTTCTTTTTTTTTTTTTTTTTTTTTGGTTTGTGTGCTTGTTCTGACACAGAAGCAAAATGAGTCACTAAAAAACAGTATAAACTTGACCTTTTCTAAAATATGTATTTGTAAGTCACGCTGTTTCAAATAGTATAGTAGAATAAGAGAGTGCTTATATTCCACAGTGAGACACAGTTTTGCTATCTCATGCTGCTTGTACTGCTATAAAAGAATGAAAGAACGCCCACTCCTGAATTCCTCTGCATGCTTCTCTGGAAACAGAGTAAAGAATTGTGGGACCAATGCTGGTGATCCTATGGCCTCTTCCTGAGCCCATTTCTCACTGGCTCCCAAGACCTACAGTCTGTTGTGTCTGTGGAAATTGGATATAAGAATCAAATCTGAAATTTCTTTTTCTTTCTGTCAGCAAAGATTAAAAATCCTGAAGAGCCACAGGAGCAGAGTCATGAGGGAAAACTTGAATTCCCACAGATTTGGATAGGCATTAAACTCACTGATAATGAGTTCTCCATCATTGGAAGTATTCAAATATAGAATAATATGGATGATGTCTTAGAAAAAATCAAGCATTGCACATGTGGCAGGAGTAGAAAATCTCAAGGATTTCATCTATGCCTGACATTTTAAATCAGCATTTTATGCCATATACTTTCCACATTATATTAGAGAAAAAATAAATATCACTAAGAATACAAGGGGTAAAGTACATAAGTCTTTTATTTTATACAATTAGTGGTTAATGTGAATTTTCATAATTTTTATAAAAATTCATTAATTTCTCTGATTCCTCTTAAAGTATTAATAAGGATAATTATAAATTTATAAAAAATTTTATATTACTTTCTTTATGTTCTGAAATTCGTTCCTTGTGTTAAATAGAATAATAGCCTCCAAAAGATGTTCATTACTTAATCCTTGGGATGTGTCAATAAATTTTATTACATGCAAAAGGGTAAGGTAACAGGTAAAGTTAAAGTTGATAATTAGGTAATTTTAAGATGAGGAGATTATCCTGGATTATTTGAGTGGGCCCAATATAATCATAAGGGAGCATAACTGAGGAAGAGGAAGACAAAGGAGTCAGAATGACGCATGTGAGAAAGACTTCACCAGCCATTGCTGCTTCTAAGATAAAATAGGGCGACAAGCTAAGAATGTGAGCAATGTCTGGAAAGCTGAAAAGGCAAGAAAAGCCATCTCCACTAGAGCTCTCAGAAGAAACTGAACACTGGTAACACCTTGTTTATTACCAAGTTTGACTAAATTTCTGGTTTCCAACCTTCAGAAATACAAGATAATTACTATGTGTTGATATAGGATGCTAAATTTATGTTTATTTTTATCAGCAGAAATAGGAAAGTAATGCAATGCTAAATAAAAGTGTAAGGTTAAATCTATGAATGTGGCCAGTTCACTGGGGAAGAGCCTCCTTTCAGCTTCTCTTGGCAACTGGCAGGTTGGTATAAATCCCCGAGTAGGTCTGACCTGGAGAGACTCCAGAAGACTGCCTTATCTCATATGAGATAGCTGACAGGCTAAACCCCTTCTCAGGTCTGTGGGTGGGCACTGAAGAGAGCTGAACTGAAAACCAAAAGGTAATTTATTATTTCATGCATTTAATACTTAAATAAAAACAATAAAAGAGGTACACAGAACTAGATTTTAAGAGTTTTAAAATATTAATGAAAACATACTAAATAATACCTGACAAAAAACAATAAAACTTATTTATTTCCATATTGCTTCCTTTTTCTTTCTTTCTTTCTTTCTTCCTTCCATTCTTTCTTTCTTCCTTCCATTCTTTCTTCCTTCCTTCCTTCCTTCCTTCCTTCCTTCCTTCCTTCCTTCCTTCCTTCCTTCCTTCCTTCCTTTCTCTCTCTCTCTCTCTCTCTCTTTCTTTCTTTCTTCTTTTCTGAAACGAGAAGTGGGGAGGCAGAAGGACAGACTCACACATGCACCCAACCAGGATCCACCCAGCATGCTCACCAGGGGGCAATGCTCAGCTTATTTGGGGCATTGCTCCTCTGCAACCGGAGCCATTCTAGTGCCTAAGGCAGAGGCCATGGAGCCATCCTTAGTGCCCGGGCCAACTCTTGCTGCAATGAAACCTTGCCTTCAGGAGGGGAAGAGAGAAAGAGAGATAGAGAGAAGGAGAAGGGGAAGGGTGGAGAAGCAGATGGACGCTGCTTCTCCTGTGTGCTCTGGCCTGTAATTAAACCTGGGACTTCCACATGCCAGGCCAACGCTCTACTGCTGAGCCAACTAGCCAGGGCTCCGTATTACTTCTTTATTGTTCTCCTCACTTACAATTTTCTTCTTTTTTATTTGAGCATCATCGGCTATGTGATTTATTTTTACTCATCTTTTTTTTTAATATTTTATTTATTGATATTTTAGAGGGGGGGAGAGAGAGAGAGAGAGAAGGGGGAGGAGCAGGAAGCACCAACTCCCATATGTACCTTGACCAGGCAAGCCCAGGGTTTTTGAACCGGCAACCTCAGTGTTCCAGGTCGATGCTTTATCCACTGCACCACCACAGGTCAGGCATTTACTCATCTTTTTACTGTAGGAGTGGGATCCCATTCTTTTAAAATGTAAAGTTGTCATTTCCACATTGGGGCTGCAGCCCAGGCAGAGACCTTAGAGAGAACCCTGACTACAAGTGCAATTTAACAACCGGTTCACTGAATTCAACAAAAAAAAATTATGTATTGGTTCTACCAAACATGTGAGAACCCACTGAATCTCACCACTGATCTCAACCCAGTGCTTCTTTCAGGTTATCATTTTGGTTGAGAAAAAAAATAAAATTTAAATTAGCTTAGACAGAACCTCAGAAAAGACAAAATCTTGGGTCTCAGAGATGACTGGAATTACAGATTCAAAGACTAAGGTGTTTGTTTCCTCATCTCTTGTCTCTGCTCCTATCTTTTCATTATCACAGGTGGCCTTCCTTTTTATACCTGGAGACATAGTCAAAGGCAGCAGGCAGATGCCAAACAAAAAACATTCTAGCTACACCTCCAAAAAAAATTTACAATTGAAAAAACAAAATCCAAGAGAAAAGCCTATATGGTACCTTGTCCAAGTGGTCAGATAATGTATCATTTTTCAAGGCCTACCATTGAAGAACAAGGATTGAGTGAGGTAACCCCTAAAATAATGTTGGTGTTTATAATAACAAGGGGAAATGATGTTTGCAGGTAAAAGTAGAATTTATAACACAAGGCTTCATGAATCCTCTATACACAGAATGAAAAACAGATCGATACTGTTATCCAAACTGGAGCAATGATAAAAAGAAACACAAGTGATTATATAAACTTCTAGAAATAGAAAATATATGTTAGTTCCAGACACTCTAATTGTCTTCAAAAAATTGATTTAAGTGTTGGAAGAAATGGAGGTAATTGAAAAGTCAGGTTTTAACACTTTGAGCTTTAGGCTATTATGGGTTTTGCCTTTTAAAGTGCCACATGTAATGAGTAGCAAGCATTTTGGAAACATTAGGTTACCTAGGTTTAGTGCCATCTGATACAGGGATGATTGCAAAGAAGCAAATGTAATTTGAAAATGCTAATGTGCTTCATTTCATTTCTTTACCAAAATGGATTTCATTAGATTTATATTTGATTACTTTCAGTTTTATCTTTATTTTTTTTTAATGTGTGAACTGTTCCCATGATTGGGGTCTTCTAAGAAGAGTATGCTTGTACATTTAAAAGTTTTATTTTTCAATATCTTATTTTGAAGTAAAATTCATCCCACTTGGAAGTCTTCTACTTATCTATCAAATAACCCCCAGGGTGTTAGGTCTTTTTAGTGCATAAAAGTTTATCTTGAAAACAGCTATAGAAAGATAATTTATTTTAGTGGAATTTTAAGGTTTCTTTCTAAGATTTTATGCTAATTAATTCTTATCTTATACATCTTGGCACTACAAAGAGAAACATAGATATCTCATTTTCTGACAATGAGTATTTACATAAACCTTTCCATAAAATAATTATTTTAACATCTTTCTAAAAGGCATAATAACTGTGGTTTATTCTTCAAAATTCTGAAAATGCTTACTACTATGATATAAAATGCTCTCTTTCTAAATGTCAGATATGTTTCACGAAAAATTGTTCTTGAGAGGCAAATATCATGTCTTATGGAAAAATCAATTTTTGTGACCAAGAAGTATATACCCATCCTGTTTATTCTCAAAGGTAAATATATATTTTTTATTTATAATAATATATTTCATTTTTTTTAATTTGATTTATAATTTTATAGTAACCTTTCTGAGTTCCATAAAATGAGTTTTATATATTGTTTGATATTCTTTTATATTGTAAAATTAATAATAAAATTTTAAATTAAAAAATGGTAAAGCAATATTAGCTTAAAAAACAGCATATTTTCCAATAATCAACATGAGCCCTAAATATATTTTGAACTCCATTTTTAAAAAGTGTATGTTTTAACAGTGTTTTACTAAATTTAAATACTTGAGCTTTTCTCAGAGTTTAAGAGCTAAACTGATACTTCTGTAGCAAGAAAAAAATGAAGAAAACCATGAGAATATTTTTTATTAAAATTATTAAGGAATACACATTAGATCTAAATAAAAACATTTGTATTAGAGATATTATTTTACTTAGTGTAAATTAGTCCATTAGTTTTTCTGAGATCTTGTGCAAGAGAAGGCTCTGCTACAGTGAAAGTACCAGTAATAATCTGTGGTACAAGGGAAAATAAACAGTATCGTTTTGTCCTTATGCCATTGGGAATTCAATATTGTTCAGAATTTAAGAATACTATAGGTTGTCTTTAGACAGCCCCAAAAGAGAATTACAACACAAATACAATACCTAAGAAAAACCATACTCTTTTCTTTTGAGAAGCAGATGTCATGAAAGGATAGGGTAGTGGTCAACAAAATATTCAGGTATGGTTCCATAAAGAAGAAAATACCCCGTGGCTTTGATCATCATATATAGATGGACCAGTATATAATATTCTTATAAAAGCAGAATGTACAAGTTAAGAAACTGAGGAGAGGAAATGGAAGTGGTCCCTCTCACTATCTCACCATTGTAAATAATAACCCTCTCAATTTTGTACTGTGCAGATCAAGATATATCGATTCTCCAGGAAAAAAAAAATCTATTCCATAATAGTCCTATTAAACTTGAAGTTGAAAAGGTCTCCTATATATTGTAGTTGGAGCACTTCTGTGTCACTGAAAAAAAAAATTATGTGGAGAAGGGTGTTTCTTTGCTTGTTATGGTGATTGGTTTCTATTAGCAATAATAACTATCTAAGATGGTTTTATGACCAGTTAGAAAAATAAGACTGTATCTTCTATGCATAATTTTGTTATATAGCTATATATACATATTGACCAATTTTCAGTATTTTGAATTCTCCTTTCCACTTATTCTATTATTTTGGATAAGGAGTGGAGTGTTAGAAGTTATTAAATGATATATAAATTCAGAGATTATGAAAATAAATGAAGCTACATCTGACATCACACAAAAGAATGTCACATGGGAATCCTGGGTTTGAGATCATTGCAATGACTAATGGAGCTTAGCTAGGGGATTTCACTGAGGAAGGAAGGAGGTAGGGAGGAAGGGAACAAAGCATCTTCCTATGTGTGACAGAGAGTGGACTCATGTCATCTGAAAGCAATAATATTGTTAAATATGAGTAAAATATTAAGCATGGATGCCAAAAAGTAAGAGAAGAGTACTGATCTATTGTAAAACTTTTCTCCCTTTTTCCCTGATCTTCAGTGTATCTTTGGGTGAAGTGTGGGGGGTAAGTTAGCTTTGGCATATTTTATTTTATTTTATTTATTTTATTGTGACACATAGAGAGAGACAGAGGAACAGATAGGGACAGACAGACAGGAAGGGAGAGAAATGAGAAGCATCAATTCTTCGTTGTGACACCTTAGTTGTTCATTGATTGCTTTCTCATATGTGCCTTGACCAGGGGGCTATAGCAGAGTGAGTGACCCCATGCTGAAGTCAGTGACACTGGGCACAAGCCAGCAACCTTAGGTTTCAAGCCAGTGACCTTTGGGCTCAAGGCAGCAACCATGGGGTCATGTCTGTGAGCCCACACTCAAGCCAGCGACCTCGGGGTTTTGAACCTGGGTTCTCTGAGTCCCAGTCTGAGGCTATATCCACTGTGCTACCACCTGATCAGGAAGCTATGGTATATTTTATCTCCCAGACTCTGGTATCAACCAGATTCTTACTGGAAAGCACCAGCAAGATATTGCTGTACTCCCCCTTTCTCTACTTCAGGTAACTTCTCTAACAGTAGCTGTCTTTCCTTTATAGTTTCAATTCCCACTCCCTACAGCAGATAAAAATGCTGGGTTTTTTTGCTTCCTCCCACCGACCAAGCCTCCTGGATGCAAAAACACCGTTACTTCTGTTTAGACTCAGGAAGAGTCTAAGGTGGAAGCCTCTTGCTGTTTTAGTTCTGGATTATCTCAATAGCCCTTCATAGTCTTCAGATACCCTACTATTTATTTAATGCAGTGAATTTTCCTATTATAATTTTTCAAAATGCTTGCTTTTTTTTTTTTTTTTTTTTTTTTTTTTTTGTAGCTAGACAGCTACTGATAGAGATCTTGAGAATCTCTGTCTATTAAAAGCAACAGCTTCAGATGAGGTCAATACAGGATTTTCAGATGAGAGGCTAACCTACTCAGAAAGACACAAACCTTAAGAAGGATTTAGGGGAATCACTATGCCTTCATGGAGTAGGCTTCTTTGCACTACTACATGTGACCACTACATTCTGTTGATAGTTATTCGAGGGGTTTATGTAATCCTTCTGGCCATGATGAGATTCAATGTATCATTCTTTAACATTCAAAATTATTATTTTAATAAAAATACAATGTTTAAACTATAGACACACATACGTATATTTTATATTAAGAGAATATATATTTTATTTATGTGTTAATACATTGTTATATCTATTTGATATATATATGTTTGAAATCTTTTTAAAATTTATCTAATATTAATCATTTCCCTTTTCCCTTTAGAATAAGAGCCCAATCTGATCTCACTGTAATTGAAACATATTAATTTTGATTTATTGCCATACTCTCTACATGTAAAGGTGTATGTCATGATAAACTGTTTAGTTGTTATAATTAAGTTATACCTGGGTTTGTTAGGTAATTCATGACATAAAATGAAAGTAATTAGGAGTCAATTGAATAGGTAAAGACATTCATAGCAAGCTAAATATCATAGGCTTTAATTCACTCAGAGTTAAGATGAGTGACCAGCTAAGTCTAAGTCCTTGTTTGAGTGGAGCTCCGAATGAACTTGCTTGGAGAGGCAGAATGCTTCACGGCAGTTGCCAAGGGTTATCCATGGGCGACATGGAGTCTGAGTTGGAATCTCAGAAGACTGCCTTAATCTTCATCCCAGCTACTTTTATCTGATTTGGCCACTTGTCACATCATAGGGCTATGTTATCACACCTCAAACATATGTCACACATCGGCTTGATAAGGTTGATAGAGGGAGCTATCAGAAACGAGAGTAAACCGGTCACACCCTTGTGTGGTAAACAGATGTGCTAGGTTTGCTCTCAGGTTTAGCAGCTGCAAGCCCTTTGTGCAATTAATGTATGAGCATGTGACAGCACTATTGTAAGGATATCAGTGCTTTCCCTCAGGGTCCAGGAGATGGGACTGGGCGCCTCCACTGATCTCTGGCCCTCCACAGCAAAAAGCAGTGGCTTGCCTGTATTTGCGAGCCTCCAATAAATTGTTATGGCTCACTGTTTTCCGGCTCCACTGTTTCTTTACTGTCTGCCAGAATTCAGTGTGAATCTCCATGGCCACAGCCACTAGCCTTACACCTTGGTAATTGGGCCTTACACAGTGGACTTTTACATACAAGATAGTTAATCACATTAATTTACACATGAAGTTGAAACATACGGAGTTATTTCAAAAGGGCATAACTGGTTACACCTAACTCACTCCTCATTCCTTTTTTAGACTTTATATTAATTTGATTTTATGTTTACTATAACAGAGTATTAGTTTGCTAGGCTTGTCATAGCAAAATGCCACTGGTTAACAAACAACAAATTAATTTTCTCACAGTTCTGCAGGCTAAAAGTCTGAGGTCAAACTGTCAGCAAAGTTGATTCCCTCTGAGGATGATGGGTTAAGGATCTATTCTAAGACTCTCTCCTTGGCTTGTTCTATTTACTTGTCTTCTTCCTATATCTTCACATGGTCTTCCACGTGTGTCTGTGTGTCTATGTCCCAATTTTCTCTTTTTACAAAGACACTGTAGTGATGGTGGCCAAGGCCAGGCAGGTCCACGCTGGATTCTGGCAGATAGTAGATGTGGGGCAGCTGTGCTAGGTTTGCTCGCTGGTGTACCAGCTGTAAGCACTTCGCCTGATGAGTGCATGAGCACCTGGCAGAGGCATATGTGCATAGCCTATGTAAGGCTATGGGTGCTTGCGCTCCAGAGAGATGGGGGATTGTGGATGGCAGATTGCCTACCCGCCACTGTGAGGGGCCATTTTGCTGTTTGTTTGCTTTATTAAAAGGAATTGCCCAATGCTTTCCGGTTCTGCAGTTTCTCTACTGTCTGCCCGAATCCAGTGTGAACCTGCCTGGCCTCGTCCACAGCATTGCAGTAGAGAAATTGTGGAACCAGAAAGCATTGGGACATTTAGTTTAATAGAATATTGCAAAGGCAGAGGACCAACAGGTAGGGGAGAACTGCTTTTCAGGCAAAGCAAAATGGCCCTTCATAGTGGCGGGCAGGCAATTCCCCACCTGTACTCCCCCTGAGCACAAGGGCCATAGACTTACCAAGGAATATACATGTGGCACTGTCACAAGCTCATGCAGCAATGAGGCAAAGTGCTTGCAGTCAGTAAACCTGTGAGCAAGCTGCTTCCCCACAGACATCAATTATATTAGTTTAAGAACAGTCTTATTGAACTAACTTATTTTGCCTTAACAATGCCTTTAAAGATTTTATTTTTAAATATGGTCACATTTTGAGGTACTGGGAGTTAGAAGTCTATATATGAATTTGAGGGGACAAAAATTCAGCCCATAGCAAATGGGACCAGTACTTGTTCCCCAGAATTATATGTTCTATAGAAAAGGCACAACCAAGGACTATGTTATGTAGCTCACCTCCCGCTTGCCCCTGTGTGTGACCTTATTACTAGTTCTTAGCAAATGAATGTAACCAGTAATAATGATTGTTATTCATGCCCAAGGTTTTTAAGAATTATTTGTGCCTTCTCTGTGCCCTTTCCCCCTTTATGTTACCTGGATAGTTTGAATGAAGAGGATTTGTTCCTAAATAGAACATTTGCAGCCACAAAGAGAAAGAGCTATAGCAAATTACCCATTGTATGGAGAAAATTCAGTCAATCTACAATCAAATACACTGGCATTGAAATGTTATATATCTATACAATTGACTTGTAGTCTTTCATATCTCTAAAGTGTTACCATTTAATTTCAGATAGATTTAACCTAGTTAATTCATAAATAGGTAGTAGAAGTGAGATGTTGCCATTGACTTAGGTATCAATTGTAAATGATTAGATAATAGCAACTACAGGTTAAAAAGCTGAAGATCTATATTATGTAATGGCAAACTATTTGAGAAACAAGTTACATTCTGCAATAATTGGGAAGACAAACCATGACCTACTAAAGTCTGTAACTCTAGGGAATTGGTGGGAAAAAGTAAGAGAGTTTGTTAGTTTTTATTTGATGTTTTAGCAAGATGTTAAAAAAAAAGAAAAGGCAAGAATTGACTAATTTCAAAGCAGAAGTGGAAAGAAATAGTGCTGAGAAATTTGGGGTCACATATATTTGGAGAAGAATCAAGTTTTCAGATCCTAAATAGAAAGAGATAAAACAAGAAGAATAATTTGCACAATAAAGGCACATTAAGACTCCTCAATTAAAGAAAATGTTTCAGCCCTCTGGCAAAAACTGTAGTAGGGGAGTTTCTTTCCCACCTAAACTAATTGTTTCAAAGACCTATGGACTAGGAAAAAATAAAAAAATCCAGGCTCAAAAATTTTAACTAGGGAAGAATTTTGGTGTGTTTAGTGATATGTAACTTTCTAGTAGCAAAAGAATCAGAATTCTACTAGCTCTTTAAAAATATGTTACTGATAAGAAAAAAAAAAGGACACCTCACATCTAAATATATGTAGTTTTAAGACAATAGAGCTTTAAGTCTTTGCAACAGAAAGAAGTACCAATCTCCCAGAGAGGCCATACTCTTCAATGCCCACTTCAGATATAGTCATAGAGGAAATTGGGAAATAAGGAAACTCCCAAATATTGAAATCTAGTGCCATCAGAGAATGACAGAATTCTGAGTCTAATAAAAAAAAAAGATATCTTCTTTCAAAGGGTGGGTTTAGTTGGATTCCATCATTAACAAGGAGCAGTGCCTGCTGTGTGTCTCATTTCTCTGTTTTGACTATGCAATATTTTTACTTAAGTTTTCTTTCCTTGATTCCTCACTGCATATTATGAAAAGAGGGTAAGGGGCAAATAATTCAACTTTTAGTTCATACATTTTTAAACCCTGACATAGCAAATTTGGACTAGAATACTGTGTTTCAGCTGAGATAGTGAACTTTGATATACAATAATACCTGGTATGGCCTGACCTGTGATGGCACAGTGGATAAAGCATCAACCTGGAATGCTGAGGTTGCTGGTTCGAGGCCCTGGCTTTGCCTGGCTAAGGCACATATGGGAGTTGATGCTTCCTGCTCCTTTCCGCCCTTCATTCTTTCTCTCTCTCCCTGTCTCTCTTCTCTCTAAAATGAATAAATAAAGTCTTTAAAAATTAAAAGAAAGGAATATCTGGTATGTGTTAATCCAAATTCAGAGGGACCTGAATTATGGAAGACAGGAGCAAGGTCCGTCGTTTACACATTAAAGCTTTATTGTCTAGTTTGGCCAAGCGGAGGGAACTCCGACAGAAATCTGACGGAGAGCGCGCTGGCCCTTTGTTCTACTTAGTTTTTATAGTTTTGTAAGTGGGAAGTACAGAAGCAAAAATTGCAATTAGGAGCCCCTTACCGCTATTGGTTATAGTCATATGTCCTTTAACATGATAGGACCACGTTCAATTTGCAAACCATACATCATTTTGGAGAAAACAAAATTTACAAGTCAACACAATGGTAGAAAGATATCTCTTTACATATTAAAAGGCCTTTCTATATTTTCTAGTGTTCATCTGCCATCTCTCTGTCCAGAGTCAGAGGTATTAACCACATGCATTTACATAAGAGAGGTAGTTTCCATGGGGACAAATGCCCACAAATGGCTCATAGTTATAAGAAAAGGTTTATTTTGGCTTTTCCCTTCCTGCACTTGGCTAGCCATTCACTCCTTTCCCCACAGGTGTGGTGGAATGTCAGGGAATCCATGTTTTCCTTCCCTTTTCATTTACAATACAATGGCAAGAGCCATCCTGGTTATGCTAATCACACAGTACAGAGACTATTCTCACAATTTCTCTGCACACCTTAACCCAAATTAATAAAATGTTCTCCAAGCCTCCTAAAATGTTAATATTAATTCTGTAGCCTTTTGGTACTTTACAACATCTGCAGGTGAAATGGCTCAGTGGCTCCTCAGTATGCACACTGGATTTTCTCTTTGGGAGTAGGAGAAGACTATAGTACATAAGTTTGAAACTGCAAAAAAATTATTTTGATCAGGAGGACAGACTGTGGAAGATATGGCTAATCACCCTTTCTAAAATATATTCATTATTTTATTTTGAACAAAGAAGATTTAAGTACAGCTCTGAAAACTTAAAATATTCATTAGAACTTAAAGACACTTCTAACATTCTGCCTTCTCACATATAAACTCATCACCATTACAATCTAAAGAATCTTATGAAGCCAATGTTTTACTTTCTCATAGGCACAATCAATTCACCTTGTTAATTTTTCTAACATCAGTAAAATTCAATAGGTTCTATTTTCTTTACTGCAAAATAAAGGTAGACACATCTTCAAATTTAGATGTTTTATTTATAGATATAGAATATACAAATTAAAATGTATTTTTAATTTGTATATTCATTCAAATTATTTTTGAGTTCAAAAATAATTAGCAAAGTATAGCTCTAGGGGTGTTTAAACTCCCTATATGCATAGTCGTAGAAAGAAAAATAGAAAAAAAAAACATAAAAGTTACTATGGAGATGGGTGTGTGCCACTGGTAGATGTGCAGAATTCTGAAATTTTCTGCTCACAAGCATTTATGGATATATTTAAGTAACAAGTTGTATTTTCAATGAGGGAATGACAAAAATTGCTGTAAAATATAATCTAAAATAAAAATGTTAGTGAAAAAGTATTGAAGAGGATGTTTCATATGTTTACAATAGTGATAGGCAGCTCTATTTGTTATAGTCTATGTAATACAAAGGGAGTTAAGAATGCAAAGTTTATTTTGATTTTCTATTGCAGTCCTTTGAGTATCTGGCTTTTGAACAATCATCTAAGCCTTTAAGACCTGGTCTTCATCTCAATGCCTATCTTAGAGTCTTGTTCAATGTAAACGTTTAATAAATACCTAAGGAATTCATGATTTTACTGTTCCTAAATTAGTCCCTTTTTATGTAATTAATGGTGTGGGAAAGGATTATGGAGCTCAGATATTTGGGGATTAAATAAAAATATTTTGAAGTTTGATACAGGGAAGAGAATAAGGACAACAAACATCCCAGGATGCTGTTGCTATTTTCCTCACTCTGGCCATGTTTAAAAAAGCACTTTTCCAAATCTACTATTACTACATTTAATTTTTTTTCTTCAATATCTTCTTCAAAAAATTAAAGCCAATTCATGTAAGATATTTTTACTGTCCCCTTGTCTGAAGGACTTGCCTCCATATAAACTTGTGCAACATAAGAATTATTACATTTGGATCAGGAGATAGGAGTATAAATGACTGGAAAACACAATACTGTTCACATTTTTATTTTTGATCTTGCTGATAAAAAATGTAGTTAAAACATAACATGTTATGTAAGAAAAAACTTCTTTATGAATCTATATGTGTTGTAATAATATAAGGTTATAGTAATTAAATATATAGAAATATAAAAATATGGAAGATAGATAAAAGTAATTAAAAGGATATTAAAAATAATTATTAAAATTAAGTAAAGGAATTAGATAGGAATTAATATAGTGGCTTAGTGCCATAACTCTCTAATGTGATAAACAGACTCTGACTTATAAGCAGAGCCCAGTTAGTATGTGTGTGAAGTTATACATAGATAAGAAGTGGCTTGGTGTTATTTACATTAACTTTGTAAATTAATGAAAATAAGAACATCTTAAAAAGTGGTTTAATCTAAACATTTCAGTAGATTGACATAAAGGGGGTCCCTGCGAGGAACTCCCAAAAAGGTGGTTTGAGGGGATGGTCCTGTAGATTGACATCTGTTAGAAGGTGTTGGCCAGAAAGGGTACTAAAGCTTAGAGGCACCCTGCTGCAGTAGTCGCCCAGACTCCAACGTTGATGTGGACTGTCTCCATGCTGCTCTGAGCTCTGGCCAAAGCCAGCCAAGAAGAGCACGCTGACGGGGCCCCCTTAAGCTGTACCCAGGCACGCCAAAAGAATTTGTGAGTAATAAATTGCCTGTGTGATTATTGCAACTGATTTGTGTGTCGGTCGTGTCTTTCTTCCCGTGGCATTTAACAGTAGCATCCTCATAGCCGCCTCAAGAGTAGTCTCGAAGAGGCTGCCAGCCCTACTAATAAGCAGGAGTGTCCCACTGCACGGGGAAGTTGAATCAGGGACACCTGATCGACACAGAGCTTGGGCTCTACTGGAACAATATGTAACTGATTAAATATGAAATAAACTAAACAAAAAGTGTAAGCAATGAAGCATAGGGGAATATTTAGAAAAGAGACTCAAAAGCCCAAACTCCTCATTTTAAATCTTGCCTTTTGCTGCTTACTAGCTCTATGCCCTTGAATAATTGGCATGAACATTCTCTGGCTCAGTTTCCTCACATGCAAAATAGATATACCTTAAGTGTAAATTGTGTATGGATCATTATAAGCACTATTGAGTTATAACTTGTAAATCTTGACAGAATAATAGTCGTTATAATATTTTAAGGATAAATTATACAAAAGTTATTAAGTTACATTTATTAAACCCAAGGTATATTTTAACTAATTAGTTATAATTAAGACCTGCATCCATGTGGACCTATGTGGTATAAAATAAATCCAACATGTTAAAATTACATATTATATATTATATAAAAATATTATATTTTTTCCAATTCAGATGAATATCCTTTTAAGTCAAAAAAGTAGTTTAGTTTTCAATATAGTATTTATAGAAAATACATACTTCTTTTGTACTGATAGTATGATGTATTGTTATTGTTTTTGTTTTTCAGAATCAGGAATGCTGCTGACTTGTCTTTGGATCACTTCTCACCTTTCTTTATACACCTCAACTTAAAAACTATCTTCAAAGTGCTCGCTCTTCCTTCAACCCCATCTAGAGCAGCCGTAACCTCTTGCTTTTCTTTAAAGTGGCTGTAAAAAAACAAAAATTCATCATATGCATTTGACTGCTAACTTGTTTTCTGCTTTTTACACTATGAAGATGACACATTTTGTTTTATATCTTTGTATTTTCTGTGTCTAATTTTGATGCCAGACATGTAATAAATATATAACAGATATTTGTTGAATGAATGACTGTTGTCAGCTAATCAAGATTGTTATTCTTATATTGCAATGTTTGGTTCTGGCTGTTTATTTCTCTTAGATTTCACCCAGGAAAATCTTTATCTATATCAGCATTTTCATGTAAGCCTGAACCTCAATATTACTCCCCTCTCACATTCTTCTACTACTTCAATGCCTGTGACCTAAGTTAATTGACTTCCCACTTCCTAATGACCTAGAACTCAAAATGATTTATGTCTAATAGAAAAATCATGTATTTTTATCTGGAAGAATGAAAGTTATATATAATATAAAAAGAACATGCTTACTTATGGAGAATGTAAGAATTAGACTTATACTATAACACTGTATTCTTTTGACAGTTTCCATTACTTTCACAAAAACTCACTCAATGGCTGCCAATTTCTACAGAACTTCTGACTATCATAACTCAGTGTTGAATTATATACATTTTACCAAATGATGGTTAAATAATGAATATATTACTAAGGGATATGAGTTTTGTGGCCCCCAAAATTAATGTGTTCTATTGTTGTTATAGTGTTCTAAGTCTTTCAGTAGGGATGCATAATGTCTTTTATTGTGTCTATGACATTTTTCTCTTGCCTATTACTAGTCAACATGTTGTAATGTATACCTATAATTTTTACTGTTAAATGCAAGGTAGTCCCAGGGTTGTCCCCATTCTCTTCATATACATATACAAATATGCCATCTTTTCAGACATTACGCTAAAATAAGTGACCAGAGATGTAGCTTCTGAAGGCTGCTTTAAAAAGCACCATAAATTGGATAGCGTTAACAACATAAATTTATTGTATCATCATGCTGGAAGCTATAAGTCCATGATCAAGATGTTATAACAGTTGATCCTTTCTAAGGGAAGCAAAGAAGAATCTGTTCCAGTATCTCTCCTAACTCCTGGTTGTTTGCTGAAACAACTGGCATTACTTGGCTTGTGGATGTATCATTCCAACTTTTGTCTTAATATTTACATGGCATCCTCCTTCTGTCTATATCTGTCCCTTTACATTTCTGGTTTTTATAAGGACACAAGTTTAACCCATAACACATTATATGAATTCATTAATAATATTTAAACATGAAACACCCAGATACTCTTTATCTTATAACTGGATGCTTTCTGAGGAATGAAAAAATGCTAATCAGTCATCTTAGTTATTTATTTGTTGCAGACAAAAACCTGAATTTTAAACAATTGCTTGCTTTATGAATATAGTTGAAGCTATATATATTTATATATATGGCTCACAAAAATTAGGGTATATTTCAAAATGAATATGAAGTGATAAAATAAAGAAGCATTTGATTTTTTTTTTTTTTTTCATTTTTCTGAAGCTGGAAACGGGGAGAGACAGTCAGACAGACTCCCGCATGCGCCCGACCGGGATCCACCCGGCACGCCCACCATGGGGCGACGCTCTGCCCACCAGGGGACGATGCTCTGCCCATCCTGGGCGTCGCCATATTGCGACCAGAGCCACTCTAGCACCTGGGGCAGAGGCCACAGAGCCATCCCCAGCGCCCGGGCCATCTTTGCTCCCATGGAGCCTTGGCTGCGG
This sequence comes from Saccopteryx leptura, assembly GCF_036850995.1. Classification (NCBI taxonomy): domain Eukaryota; kingdom Metazoa; phylum Chordata; class Mammalia; order Chiroptera; family Emballonuridae; genus Saccopteryx; species Saccopteryx leptura. The sequence continues at coordinate 66,024,392 of NC_089506.1, read as the reverse complement.
GAGGGGAAGAGAGAGACAGAGAGGAAAGTGCAGCGGAGGGGTGGAGAAGCAAATGGGCTCTTCTCCTGTGTGCCCTGGCCGGGAATCGAACCCGGGTCCTCCGCACGCTAGGCCGACGCTCTACCGCTGAGCCAACCGGCCAGGGCCAGCATTTGATTTTTTTATTAAACAAGAATATCAGAAAAGCAAACAAGTAAAAGAAAGTTGTTTTATTATGCAAATGATATGCAAAACAACCTTTATTTCATTGGTGAAAATGTACTATACAGAGTATCTGCACGTTTCTTGATCCCCTAATTTTGTAAGCAGTATATTTGTTTTTATGGTTACAAATATCTCTGTAACACATACTTATATTTCTCCACCCTCTTTTTCTGTTTTGTAGATGTAAAGAAGAGAAATGTCAGGTGCTTTATTTTGTTGGTATATATCTACTCTGAGAGTATCCTTTAAATTTCCGTAATTAATATCTCTTATTTACAATCTTCTTACACAGCCAACTCTGTTTGTAAATTCCATGCCTCTAGTTTTTAACTTTATACTTTTTTATTTTCTCCAAAGTCATATAATGATATATAAATGTAATTAGCAAACACTGTAAAGCTATACAACTCACATAGCAAGGAAATCTTAGATTATAATCATTATAGATTATCCTGAGATAAATGTAGGCAGTCAGCTATCTTTAGAAAGTAAACTAATAAAAATTCTTGATTTAAATTTACTTTAATTGTGTTCAAAATAACCAAGAATGAAGATGAACTTGATGTGAGAACAATCATTGACTTGGATATGTCAGAGAAAGCCACCTTTGAAAATTATAGATTTCTATCCAAATAAAGAAATCTAGTTATCTGATTTTAATACTAAAGAAAACGTCTGCCTAATTTGTTAAAAAAAAAAAAAAAAGTACTGAAATCACTTGATTCTACTTAGAGACCAGCTAATGAGAAAATGTTTCAGAGATGTGCAGTAGTCTCTCCTTTAGAAGAAATAGGCTCTCACCCCTTGCTTATATTTCGAACAGCATATAACACGCAACTATGCTATATGTTTCCAGCTGTACTGCCTATGACCTGTTTAAAGTTAACTGGCAAGGCTTTGGTAAAAACAGAGTCTGTGCTTATATTAACATTTCTGTTCCAATTAATTTATTTTGCCTGAATATCTTAGAGAAGGTTAATACATCAAAATAAACTATCTCAAGGGTAGGATAATTATAGGTTATATAGTAGTTTGTTTTCAGATTTTCAACCCTTTTTAGATTTTAAGACCGACTTTATAAGCATACCTAATGAGGTCAACAACCATCTAAGAGAGAAAAGAAATGTCAGCATGAGATAAATCTGACAATTTGCTTATGATTCACTGTCAAGACTAGCTTATGAACTTTTAATGATAATTTCTAAGGAGAAAGCCCCCCAAATTGAGAACAAAATAATTAGAATAAATGTTACTGGCTTAAGTGACAGAGTGATAGATTTCAGCCTGATGACACTATAATTTTTTAAAATAGCATATATAAATTTTAAAATAACTCATTTTTAATAATGTCTAACTTTTGGAATTACTATCTTTCATAATCAATATGTATTTATGTCATTCATTTCTAGATCAGGATAAGTTAGTCATATCTTCCTTTCAAACTAAAGATAGAATGTTGTTTAAATATTAGAAAATCACACTGAAAACAGATGCAATTCAAGTTATGCTTCTCAGGAGCATAAGGAAGTTTCAACATACATAAATTGATTAACATAATATACCATATTAACAAAACAAAGGCAAAATCATATGATACTATCAATAGATGCAGAGAAGGCCTTCAATAAAATACAACCACCTTTGTGTTTAAAACACTTCATAAAATAAGTATAGAAGGACAATATTGCAACATAATAAAAGCCATATGTGATAAACCATCATCTAACATACTAAATGGTGAAAACCTAAAAGCCTTTCTTCTAAAATCAGGAAGAAGGCAAGGCTTCCCACTCTCTCCACTCTTATTCAACATAGTGCTGGAAGTTCTAGCCAGGGCAATCAGACAAGAAAAATAAATAAAAGGCATCTATATCACAAAAGAAGTAAAATTTTCACTTTTTGAGATGATATGATCCTATATATAGAAAATCCCAAATACTCTACACAAATTATTTGAAACAATAAACCAATACAGTAAGGTTGCAGGATATACAATTAATATACAGAATTCTATTGGCATATTTATATATGCCAACAATAAGACTTCAGAAAATGAACTCAAAAAAATAATCTCTTTTATAGTCGCAACAACAAAAATAAAATACCTAGAATTAAACATAACAAAAAATGTAATGGATCTATATACTGAAAACTATAAACATTATTAAAGGAAATCAAAAAAGACACAATAAAAAAAAAGACACAATAAAGCCTTGCCTAGTTAGCTCAGTGGTAGAGTGTTGTCCTGGCATGTGGATGTCCTGGGTTTAATTCATGGTCAGGGCACACAGATGAAGCACCCATCTGCTTTTCCACCCCTTGCCCTCTCACTTCTCTCTCTCTCTTTCTTCTCCTCCCCTCCTACAGCTATGGTTTGATAGTAATGAGTTGGTTTCGGGCACTGAGGATGGCTTCATGGCCTGTGCCTCAGGTGCCAAAAAATGGCTCCAGTTGCAATAAAGCAGGGGCCCCAGATGAGCATAGCATCGCCCCCTAGTGGGCTGCCAGGTGAATCTTGGTCAGGGCAAAAGTGGTAGTTTGTTCTGCCTCTCCTCCTCTCACTAATTAAAAAACAAAAGAGAAAATACACAATAAGATGAAAAAATATCACATGTTCTTGGATAGAAAGAATAAATATAGATAAAATAACCATATTATGAAAAGCAATATACAAATTTAATGCAATTCCTATCAAAATTCCAATGTTATTTTTTAAGAAAATAAACAAAAAATCACCAAGTTTGTATAGAACCATAAAAAAAACCAAATAGCCAAAGCAATCCTGAGAAAAAAGAACAAAGTTGGAGGCATTACAATAGCTTAAATTACATAAAAGGCCATGATAATTAAAACAGCATGGTATTGGCAAAAAAAATAGACATACAGACCAATGGAATAGAATCAAGAGCTCAGAAATAAAACCACATACATATGGGTAAATCATCTCCAACAAAGGAGCCAAAAACACACAATGGAGAAAAGAAAGCCTCTTCAATAAATGGCACTGGAAAAATTGAAAAGCCACACGCAAAAGAATGAAACTTGACTACAGTTTGTCCCCTTGCACAAAACATAAATCAAATTGGAATAAAGAACTAATTATAAAATCTGAAATAATAAACTATATATAAGAAAACATAGGTAGCAAATTCATGGACTTTGGCTATAGAGAAAAATTTATGAATTTGACCCCAAAAGAAAGGGAAGTAAAGGCAAAAATAAATGAAGGGAACTATATCAAACTATTAAGTTTCTGCACAGCAAAAGAAACTGACAGCAAAACGAACAACCATCCAACTAAATGGGAGATGATATTTTCAAACAACAGCTTTGATAAGGGGTAAATATTCAAAATACATAAAAAACTCACAAAGTTCAGCAACATACAATCCAATAAAAAAATGAGAAGAGGACATGAAAAGACCCTTCTCCCAAGAAGAAATACAAATGGCCAACAGCTATGTGAAAAGATGCTCATCTTCACTAGCTATTCAAGAAATGCAATTCAAAACTTCAATGAGATACCACCTCACACCTGTTAGATTGGCTTTTATCAATAAGGCAGGCACTAACACGTGCTGGAGAGGCTGTGGGGAAAAAGAAACCTTCATTTACTGTTGGTGGGAATGCAAATTAGTACAACCATTATGGAAGAAATGATGGTGGTTCCTCAAAAAATTAAGAATAGAACTACCACAGGACCCAGCAATCCCTCTCCTGGGTAGCTAACCAAAAAGTTCGATAAAATTGGTATGTAAAGTTACATACACCTTAATGTTTATCACAGCATTATTCACAGTGGCCAAGACATGGAAACAACCAAAGTGCCCTTTGATAGAGGATTGGATAAAGAAAAATTAGAACATATATACAATGGAATACTACCTAGCCATAAGAAAAGAGGACATGCAATAGTATCATTTACTACAATATGGATGGATCTTGATAACATTATACTGAGTGGAATAAGTAAATTATAAAAGCTAAAAACTGTATGATTCTACACAGAGGTGGGATACAAAATTGAGACTGTTGACATAGATGAGATTACAGTGATTACCAGTGGGAAAGACATGTGAGGGAAGGGAGTTGGAGGAAGTGTATAAAGAGAGACAAATGTAAGATGACAGGATGATTTGACTTTGGGTGATGGGTATACAACATAATCGACTGTTCAAATGATGTGTTTACCCAAAATCTATGTACTCTTATTGATCAATATTACCCTGTTAAATTTAAATAGCGAATAGCTAAATAGTGAAAAAAGAAAGCAGATGCTATTTATTAAACTTGCTTATTTTTCCAACTTTCTGCTGCTTTTCAACTCTGTATAACCTTTCTCTTACCCCTGCTGATTCACTGATGTTCCAGGGTCACACCTGTTCTTAAGAAGGTGTGGGAGGGAGTGGGTTGAAACTTGAGAGATATACCTGGGTGAACTTTGCTGTAAAGGATTTTTATATATTGCTGAGTCTTTTCACCTGCTGTCCTAATGCCCTTTTTCTTGACAACAGCAACATGCTTCTTGCTGCCCCTTGGGTCAGGATTCTTCCTTACAGGCAAAATAACAGCAAACATCTCTACTCTAAAACAAATACTGAGCAGTTTCTGCTTTCAATAAAAACCTAAAAATGGGAGAAAAAACATAAGGAAGGGGGTTTATCAGAAAATTATAAATAAACATTGCAATATAAAGTGTGTATTTCTAGAAGAAACATCTAGGTTTTGTTCTTAGTGTCTGAAACACTGTAACCTTCAGCAACTTATTTATAATATCAGGACTCACTATCTTAATATATAACATAAGGAGGGTAGTAGGTGATGTATAATGTTATGTCGAACTCTTAGATTTTTGTATGATGTTGTAGTATGTATGGGCAACTTCCAGCTTGTTATATACCCTTCATGAAAACACAACTCTATTTTTTTACCATTAAAATACTATTGCGTTTGCTATTGAAGACATTGAAAGTAACATAGAATTTATAATATTACAGAATCAGAGGGAAGAAGTTGACAAAGTAGTGATGAAAATATTAAACTTAAATAAATGGATCCTTAGGAGCCAAAACACTCAAATCCCATTCCCCTGCCCCCATATGATGGTGTATCTACCTAATACTTACCTTACACTGCCAGACATTTTTCACTCTTTTTTTTTTTTTTTAGAAAGAGAGAGAAACAGATTAACATGAAGAGAGAGTGATGAGAAGCTTCAATTCTTTGTTGCAGCACCTTGGTTGTTCATTGATTGAATTCTCATATGGGCCTTGACTGGGTGGCTCCAGTTGAGTCAGTGATCCCTTTGCTCAAGCCAGTGACCTTGGACTCAAGCCAGCAACCATGGGGTCATATCTATGATCCCACGCTCATGCCAGTGACCCCGCACTCAGGGTGGTGAGCCCACCCTCAATCTGGCAACCTCTGGGTTTCGAAGCTAGGTCATAAGCATCCCAGGTCAATGCTCTAGTCACTGAGCCACCACCGGGTCAGGCTGAAATTTTTCACTCTTTTCTCATCATCTACCTGACATTATGTCAATTATCAGTGCACCTTAGTTACCAAAATATTACTTAAGAATATCCTAAAATTAGTTTAACACTTACAGGGGGAGAATGTTTAAAATAACTGTTTGCTTTACCTTAAGGAATGAGTGTTATAAAGAGTAAAAATAGTGGTTTTACCACCAGCTACCATTTGCCACATGTGAAAACATGCCATGTACTAGGTAGCATTTCACTGAAATCCCACAAAAATCATATGGAGTAGGAAAAATTGTCTCCATTTTACAGATGGCTAAACCAAGGATGAGCATGTTTATATAGCTTTCCACTCATTACACAGAACTAATAAATAATAGAGATAGGATTCACATAAAAGTCTAACCATAAATATTATGCTCTGCTATAAAATACTAATATTTTCAGATTGCAAGAGTTTATGATACTACAGTCAATTTGGACAAAGTATATTCTGTCTAATATACTTTTTTTTTTTTGTATTTTTCTGAAGTTGGAAACGGGGGAGGCAGTCAGACAGACTCCAGCATGCACCCGACCAGGATCCACCCAGCAGGCCCCCGGCCAGGGGGTGATGCTCCGCCCATCTGGGGTGTTGCTCTGTTGCAACCAGAGCCATTCTAGCTCCTGAGGCAGAGGCAACAGAGCCATCCTAGCTCCTGAGGCAGAGGTAACAGAGCCATCCTCAGCGCCCAGGCAAACGCTGCTCCAATGGAGCTTTGGCTGCAGGAGGGGAAGACAAAGACAGAGAGGAAGGAGAGGGGGAGGGGTGGAGAAGCAGATGGGTGCTTCTCCTGTGTGCCTTGGCCGGGGATCAAACCAGGCACTCCCGCACGCCAGGCCGATGCTCTACCACTGAGCCAACGGCCAGGGCCTAATATACTTTCATTGATGACTATATTAGTTTTCTATTGCTACTCTGACAAATTACCATACATTTTGTGGATTAAAACAGTACTACTTTATTATCTTATGGTTCTAATAGTTAGAATTCGAATGCTGGAATTACTGGGATACAGTGAGGGTCTTGGCATGGCTACACTTCTTTCTGGAGGCTTCTTCATCTTCAAATCCAGCAACAGTGAGTTAAGTTGTTCTCACATCTCATTATCCTGATCTGCATTTCACCTTTCCTCTTCCATTTTTAAGAACACTTGTGTATACATTGAGGTCACCTGTATAATTCAAGCAAATCTTTCTATTTTAGGATTGAGGTCACCTGTATAATTCAAGCAAATCTTTCTATTTTAGGATTGGTTTATTAGCAACCTTAGTTCTACCTGCAACATTCTTTTTTGCCATGTAACTGACATACTTACAGGTCCTAGTGATTAGGACCTAGACAATTTGGGTCATGTTGGGGGTGGGGGGGCCTATGCTGCCTACCACAATGTCTAATATACTTTGAAACAGTATATCCAAGCACTTTATGTTGCCAGGATCCTATCTTCAAATACATTTTATTGATGCTGACATTATTTCATTGGTTTATTAAGAAAATAATAACATTTATTAACACTAAAATTATATGTAATTTAAAAATAGCAGGAAGTTACATATACACATTGTGTATTTCTCACCTAGTATAAATTTCCCATTTCTTGAGTTCATAATTTGTCTCATGGATTAATCATGAAAATATGTTTTAAACTTTTAAGGTAGTATTTTTCCATATCTGTGCACATTTGTGATATTTATGTTCATTTTACACATAAAATATTAATTTTCATTATATAAATTATGGTTAAAATTGTTCCCCACTGAAGATCTATGAAAATGTCATTTTTTTATCTTACATAGGAAAAATATCAAGCTAGCAAAATAGATGCACATAAATTCTTACCTGTTGTAAGTTTAGAAAATTTACCAATAAATAAATAATATATATGTAAAATGCCTCTCACACAAAGATGTCTATTTCCTAATTCTTCTGTGTGAGTTTACTATGTTATGTAGAAAAGGGGAATTTGCAAATGTGATTAAGGCTGTGGGCCATGAGAGGAAGTGTGCTAACCAGGAACAGAGACCCTGTCTGTCAGCCCAAAAATTAGGGGCTGTAGTTCTCCCACAATAAGGAACTTAATTTGGCTGATGCCAGGACTGAGCTTGGAAATGGATTCCTCCTCAGAACCTCCAGTAAGGTACTTACCTCCAGGAAGGTGTGCGTTCCTGCCAATAGTTTGTTTTCCTACTTGTGAGCACCTAAGATGAAGGAATTGGGTTAGCACAGGGACTTCTGGCCTACCCAACTGTGAGATAATAAATGCATGTTTTTTAAGTCACTAACTTTGTGGTAACTTCAGCAATTTGTAATAAATAAATAAACATGTATTAAAACGGCTTTTTCAGTGGGATTGGCAAAGCTAAAAGAAAGTCTAATCTTGTGTAGGGTTAACAAGGGTGCTTTGATAAACGATTTGTGAGAATAGTATTTGTAGTGACTCGTAGGAGAGAAATTTGACATTGTGTAAAAGTAAAAATTCACATGCCATTTGTTTTGTTAATTTCATTTATAGAAATTTATCCTAGAGCTATGTCCACACCTGAGGCAGACGTGCAAGAATGTGTGTCCATTTTATAACTGTATAAGAAGAATAGGAGAGACTGCTTCATTTTTATTTAACTTAATGTGGTACATCCTTGCAATAAAATGGCAGGCAAAAATTTTCATGGTGATCAGTGGATCTGCATTTGTTTTATGTGCAATATTATGATTTATATAAAATACATATTCAGATAACCAAAATATATTTCTCACACATATTTGGTCTTTGTCTGTGTTTCTTGACTCACAGCTTCCCAAATGCTTGGAATTTTCTGAGGCATACAAGCAATGGCAGCCTAGTATCTTCTGTTGTATTGGTGTCCTGTCTTCAATTCCTGAAATCCCTTGAGAACCATAATGGTGAAATGGATATCCTAGTTATTAATAACAATCCCCTTCTACCACAACTGGGTTTATGTTAATAAGGTGACTTTTGAAAAACTCCTAAGGCTGGGGTCTGATTGTCAGAAGATCGCACTATCAATTAAGGGTTGGAAATTTCAGTCTCACTACCTGATTCCTGGGAAAGTGAGAAGAGCTAGAGATATAATCAATGGACAGTGGCTAATGACTTAATTAATCATGCCTATGTAATGAAACCTTCATTAAAATACAAAAGGACAGGGTTTGGAGACCCTCTGGGTTGGAAATTAGGTGAGAGGACATGGAATTTCCCCATACTTTGTCCTATTCATCTCTTTCATCTGGCTTTTACTGAGCTACTTCCTTTCATAATAAATTCGTAATCCAGTAAATGTAAGTCAAATGTTTTCTCTGTACTCTGTGAACTATTGTAGGAAATTAATCAATCCCAAGGAACCAAGGAACCTTGGGAAACTTTTGTAGGAACCTTTGATCTTTGGCTGGTTGGTCAGAAGCACAGGTGATCATTTGAGTTTGTGACTAGAGAATCAAGTGTTGACAGATGGAGGATTGTGGCAGTTTTGTGAAACTGAGTCTTAAATTTGTAGAATCTGATGTATCTCCCAATAGATAATGTCAGATTTGAGTTGAATTGTAGGTCATCCAGCCGGCATTGGAGAATTGCTTGATATGGTGTGTGGACCCCCCCCCACACACACACAACACACATATACACGTACACACACATTGGAACTAGATGCAGCTTGCTTTACTATAAAACAGTCCCCAAGATGAAATATTCAAATTGCTGATGAGTGCTATATTATGGTCACATTTGTTTAAGGGCATACATATATCATGTACAACAATGCATATAATTTTTTTAATTTCATAGTAAAAACTGGTCAAACTAAATGTTTCTGGGAGGGGTGTCATGGGAACTAAGAGTCATAGGCAAGATTGAGAAAATATTTTCTATAATTTTTTATATTATTTGAATATCAATATGGGCCCATATTATTTGTCAAAGTAGTTTCTATCCAAGATTTTTTTTCCTGTTCATAAACAAACTGTTCTTCAAAAATTTTACAATAATTTTTATTCCTATGAGAAATTTTTCTGTCTGTTTTCCTGGAATAAGTTGTCTAGAATGTGGATATCTGATCCCAATCACTTCTTTCCCCTGTGCCAGGTTGCAAACATATCCAAGCACTTAAAAATATAAAACATACATTAATATATATATATATATATATATATAAACCTTTATATACTCCAAAGTATATAATTTTATACTTTATAAATTTTATAATTTTGTATTTCTACAGAAATTCAAAGTTTAAAACACCCAGAGAGCATCTAGTATTTGGTCAATAAGGATCTAGGATGGAGGAACATCAATAGCATATTCCATATAGGACTTATAATTTTAATATGCAAAATACTAAGATAAGGGCAATAAGCAGAGCATGTTGAAAAGCAAAGTGGTAATGGGGTGTGTTCCTGGAAATTGAACATTAAAGTCTTTCTAATATATTTTAATTCTAGTGGAATCAGATTGAATTAACATGCTATAAACTACTAGACTACATGAGATATGCATTATGTTTCCAGCTAGTAGGGTATGGAGAAAGTTAAATTAAAAAAAAATTAAGTGATTTTCAAGAGAGAGAAACATTCATTTGTTGTTCCACTTATTTATGTATTCATTGGTTGATTCTTGTATGTGCCCTGACCAGGGGATCAAACCTTCATCTTTGGTATGTCAGAGCAAAGTTTAACCAACTGAGCTACCCAGCCAAGAACAATTTTTTATTGATGTTTATTTCTGTTTTTGTAAATTTTCTATAGTAAAGATATAATTTATTACAGGCGGGGGCACCAAGAAACTAGATCCCCTGCTCTGTGAGGACATGGGTGAGGTCCCTGGAGGACTCCTAGTCAGCCAGTGCCCCTATCATGAAGTTGCATATCACTAGCAATAAGCCCCTTCTACCAACGCGACAACTCTGCCTTCGTCATTACAAAGGAGACAGCTAAGCCTTAACAGATCACCCAAGAATTCTGCAGAGGCAAATCTTGTGGTGAGATATAATTTATTGTGAGAGAAAAATATTTTAAACATATCTATGCTCAGGGAATGACTGTCCAATATCGCCATTATTAAATTTGGTAGAGATAACAGGGATTGAACAAGTACATTCTCCAGCTTTTCGGAAATTATCCACATGGATGAACTATTGCTGGTGTTTTCCATTATAGTTTCATTGTCCTACTTTTTAAATGTCTTATGCACTTTCATTTCTATGTGTCTTCATGGACATATTAGTTGGAAGTTGTTAGCAGTTCATCAGTTGTTTCTAACCATCCTCTGCTCTGAAATGAGTCCTTCTAATTCAAAACAGGAAAATTGGTGCTTGTGAAATAGGTACAAAATGTAGCCTATTCAAATGAAAGTATGTTCTGTTATAAAAGAGAATTAATTATGAGGTAATGTTTATCTTACCTGAAATGCCCACCTTTGGTTCCAGAATGAAGGCAGGTATAGTATTCAGTTGCAATTCATCCTATATTCTGTTCTGTAATAATAACTGAGGCATTTATTTAACTCTATATTTGTGAACAAAGTAAAAATATTAGCTTGAAAGCATAGACCCATAACAAAGAATGAATAGTGTTGTCTGGCCAGGCAGTGGTGCAGTGGATGGAGTGTCGAACTGGGATGCGGAGGGCCCAGGTTTGGGACCCAGAGGTTGCCGGCTTGAGCACGGGCTCATCCCACTTTGGGGCAGCCTCACCAGCTTGAATAGGAGGTTGCTGGCTTGAGCGTGGGATTATGGACATGACCCTAAGGTCACTGGCTTGAGCCCAATGGTCGCTGTCTTGAGCAAGGGGTCACTTGCTCTGCTCTAGCCCCACATAAGAAATGGTGAATAGCTAAGGTACTGCAGTGAAGAGTTGATGCTTCTAATCTCTCTCCCTTCCTTCCTGTCTGTCCCTGTCTGTCCCTCTCTCTGTCCCTTTCTCTGACTCTGTCACAAGAAAAATTAAAAAAAATAAAATAAATAGTGTATATGTATTTATCTGAAAGGCTATCTGACCATAAGCCTATACATTTGGTAGACTTTGACATTAACATTCAATTATACTTTACCAACACTCGTGGAAAGCATTTAGCTAAGAGATGTCTTTTTTGATATTCTTGTCCATTCAAATTTCTCTTCTGGCTTTGTTTCAGTTTTGATTTTGTGTTCTTGTACAATACTAATGAGATCTGAAACATCTCTTCCCTATATGAGTGTTCCTGTTATTCCTTTATTAATATTCCAGATTTCTACATGTACAATTGGTTAAAATTCACTTTGAGTTTTACCTCTTCAAGAACTACTCTCTTAAGGGTTAAGCTTCCCTCCACTACTTGCTGTAAAAATCCCTGCCTCTAGTTATGCATAGAGAAAGATTCCTTCACTGCATAGTTCTGAAGCTTTTTTTATATTGATGAATTATCTCTGCCACTGGTTCCATGTCCTATATGTATTTTGGTCCTAGAAATGGCCTTGAAAAACTCTTGTCTTTTTAAAAAGAATAGTAACTGTTGAAAATAAATTCCAAATTTTTGCTAAAATATTAGAAATTGACCCTTCTTTAGAAAATTATCAAACTTATTGACTAAATGATACAGCTTGAAATGAAAAACAGTGTGTATCATTAGGGTTGCAGTGGACAGTTATTCATATTATAAATTGTGTAGCTCCAGAAAAAGCTGTTCATAACATAGACTTCATTGATTTGGATATTTATTGAGACAGTTTTTGACAGATGATAGAAAAGTGTTTTGGTGCATCAAAATTAGTATGTTCTTATAATTTTCTGATATACAGACACGTCTTAAGAAAGAGACACATTTTTTTTTACTTATTTATTTTTTAAATGAGAGGAGGGAAGATAGTGAGACAGACTCCCACATGTGCTGTGACCGGGATTCACCCAGCAACCCCCATCTGGGACCAATGCTCTGCCCATCTGGGGCCATGCTCGCAACCAAGCTATTTTTAGTGTCTGAGGCAGAGGCTCCATGGAGCCATCTTCAGTTCCTGGGGCCTACACACTCAAATCAATCCAGCCGTACTGCAGGAGGGGAAGAGAGAGACAGAGAGAGAGAGAGAGAGAGAGAGAGAGAGGGAGATTAAGGAGGGGGAGAGGAGGAGAAGCAGATGATCACTTCTCCTCAGAGGCTGACTTAACGGCCAGTGCACCAGGCATGTGCTCTGGATCCCGACTTCTGAAGTGCCCCATGAAACCCCAACTTACACGTTTTTCTATTTTAAAGGGCCTAATATTTTCTTCTGCATCCAGGGCCTCAATTGACCTTAATCTGCCTCTGCTTCTCCTGCATGCCCAGACCAGGAAATGAGCCCTGGACTTTTACACACTGGGTCAATGCATTACCACTGAGCCAGCCAGCCACAGCAAAGAGACACATTTTTTTTTTAATTATTTTAAAATTTATTTTTACATTTTTTAAGAATTTACTCTTTTTTTAGAGAGAGGAGACACAGAGAGAGAAAGAGACAGATAGAGGAAAGAGATAGAAAGAACAGAGGGAGGAGCAGGAAGCATCAACTCCCATATGTGCCTTGACCAGGCAAGCCTGGGGTTTTGAACAGGCGACCTCAGCGTTCCAGGTCGACGCTTTTACCCACTGCGCCACCACAGGTCAGGCTGAGACACATTTTTAAAATGTAAACAAAGAACCATGTGAGCTAGCATTGAACCTCACTGTTGTAACAGGAGTCCAGGCACTGCATTTATTTAAATATTTTCAGGCAGAGTGTGTTTGAGCATAATTTTAAGAATCAGAAGAACCTGATTCTTTCACATCTTAAGTGTGTGACATTGAGAGAAATATTTAACCTTTTAGAAACTTGGTTTTGTCATTTTGAAGACTGGGGATAGATAAGTAAATTTTTATAAGTTAAATATAAAATTTATCTCAAAATATTGGCATATATTGGTAAAAATGGGCAATAAGTACTTACCCTGGGCCAACAGACTTGAAGACTGAGGTACAGTTTTATCTTGACTTTTTATTGTGTGTATATGTATCATAGTAAACTCATTATAATTCCATAGGTAGACTGATCGGCAAAGTGACAAGCAGGTGATGTAAATGTGATGATAACTTTTAGATACAAATCCATGGAAATTTCAAACAGTGGCACAAATATCCTAAACTGCAGAATGATGAGAGAGATGCAGTTGAATAATGGTAAGGCCTGAATCTTAGTACCAGAGGCTCTGAATACATCACATAGAATACATCATATAGTTATGAATATGGGAAGATTTGTCTGCCTCGTCCAGCAGAAATGGCAGGTGTTCAATTGAAATGTGAAATCAGTCTTCTGCAGAGGAGCCTTCTGCAAATAATAAACTCTATGGCATCCAGGTAAAGAGGTCCCACCTAAGTAAAATCTAAGAACTTACCCTAAGAGATGAATTTTTGCTAAATTAAGAAGCCCTTTGGACTTTCTTTTTCTCCTGTCATGGGAAAAGATAGAAAAATATTATATAATTCACCTCTAGTGAATTCACTTAAAGTGAATTTTGTCACCACTTCTGAGTATGAAAATAACAAGCCATTGAAAAGATGGCAGCAAGGAGTGACAGAAGGTTATACATGTTTACTTCAGGTGGAATCACTTAAGTAATATTAAGTGAAGAGTTCTAGTCTTTTGGTGTCCAGTAGAAAATGTAGTAATAAATATAAAAAATTAAAAAAAAAATTAATCCCAAGTTACCCCAGAATTTCTTGAGGTAGAATAGTTGATTGAGAGCAGATATGGAAATTGGGAAAGAGAAACTAGATGAGGCATAACTTGAATGTGACCACTGTGTACAAAACCACATCTTTCAAGGTCTCCTTGTTTTCAATTTCTAGTGTTTGTAATAATGTGCACTGTTCTATCATATTTTCTCAAAAACAATATTCATGAACCATTGGATTAGGGATGGAGCCCAAGAAGAAATATTCAGTCACAGCTCAATGTAGGCTTAAGGAAACTTTTATGACCAGTCATGTGGGAATATCTGCATTGTAGTTTGGATTTTCTAGAAGCAGATACTGAAATAGATTTGGTATAAAGTATTTATTATGGAATGGCACCTGTGAAGGAAAAGAGGAAGGATGGAGCAGAGGGATAAGTCAAACAGAGATGTAGTTCTGACAAAGCTTTAGTCCACCAATAGGGAGTCCTGCCATAAGGTGAGCCTGAATGGAGTTCTATATCCTACCTTTTCAGTCTGCAGATGTAAGCTGCCTCTAGCAGTATTGTTCCTGCACACATGCATAAGACCTTAGGCAAAGAGCCCTCTGCAGTTGACCTAGACCTGAGGTCTTTCCTTGATGGTGATCTGAGTGGCACATCTTCATGTCTACCATTCTTCAATATTTTTGCAGTTTTTATTCATTGGTTTATTTTATTATGTAGATATATGAATCTTTAACTCATACTTTTTCAAATGAAACTAGGAATGGTAATACTCTTTATGGCACTCTTGTTTTCTCTGAATATATATAAAAGAATATCAGAGTTTACTATATATAAAAATATCTGTAATTATAGAGTTATGATAAATAATCCTGGTCCAGAAAATTTTTAAATGTGTTATGTACTTGAAATGTACCTTTAAATAATCCAATGTGTTTATGTTTTATATTTTAATAAATGATTTCTCTAACTAATATTTCAAGGCTTATCATTCAAAATGAAGGCCTGATTCCCTGGAAGAAATAAAAGTCTCTTTCATCTCTTAATAAACCAAACTTTACACCTAACATCCATAATTTATATACTTCATTTAGAATGTATCTCTAATTTAGCATGTATCATTTAATTTGAAAGAAAAAAAGAGAAAGAAAGAAAGAAAGAAAGAAAGAAAGAAAGAAAGAGAGAGAAAGAAAGAGAGAGAGAGAGAGAGAAAGAAAGAAAGAAAGAAAGAAAGAAAGAAAGAAAGAAAGAAAGAAAGAAAGAAAGAAAGAAAGAAAGAAAGAAAAGAATCATCACTGTGATGTTGATAGCTTCTTTCTTGTCTGACAGCTTTTTTCTTGGCTTTCTTCAATCACAGTTTTGACATTCCCTTGACCATTGCAAACCTTGATGAGATCCTTTAGTCAGGAATTGTACAGGAGTAGGCAAGCATGAAATTAATTTTCCAAAATGAAGTAGCTTACAGATGCCAGAAGCTCATAACTCAACACTGCTGGTGAATCCCTGAATTAGTTTTTAGCTTCTAGGTTGTTTTTGTTGTTGTTGTTATTGCTCTTATGGTTTAACTGGGTGATTTTCTTCTGCTTTTTTTGTTGCTGTTGTTATATAGAAGGAATGGATTACACATTTTCAGAACAAGGAAATTACTTTCCATTTGTATGACTGTATGTTTTAATTTTCTGGCTATAGTCTTTCTTGGTAAGGCACAGTTATAGAGAAATGCACCAGATTTTTAATGTTGCTAGGAGATAATTTCCTTTCACATTGCATTTAAGATTGTGCCAGTCCTTTTATTCTGATCCTGTAAGAGATAGTAGTATGCAAAGTTGAGAGCTTCGGAGCTATAATCTCCACTCAAAGGAATATAAATCCTGACCTCTGTTAAATCACGGAGGGCATCCACATGAGGGTTCGTCACATGCACTATTCTCATTTACAGAAAAACATAATGAACTGATTTTATTTAAAAATGTGTATTTTTTAATAGTGTAACCAATTAAAATATCACTTTTACTATATATGTATTGACTTAAATATAGTTCATGTTTCAGCTCTTGCAAAGTAACTCATTGATTGCAAATTTATCCTGCTATCAGCAAGTAGAGCTTTTCTATAAAAACTTACATAAGCCAAAATGGGGAAAGGGAAGATTATTACCCCACTTTTCAATAGTTCTTGTTACGCATTTCACTTTTAAAAAGACTTATTGTAGTACTTTAGTATGGTAGTGGCTTTTTTTTTTTTTTTTGGAAAGGCAAAATTCCTTGTTGGATTTCTTTTAGTTGGTGAAAATGTAGGTTTTACTAAAAACCTACTAATGTAGGTTTTCATAAAAGCAAGTAGCATAACACAAACTTTGTGTTATGCATTTTAAATAAGACCTGATTAGTCATTTAGAGTAGTGTTTGTAGTGTGTGTGTGTATGTGCGTGTGTTACAAAGTATTCTCCAGTGGTTTTTGGCTATAATGGCTAATTTGAAGATTATTATTCAAGCTTCTTACTTTGAGTCTTTTACACAAAATCAACTTTGAAACAGTGACGTCTTGTATAATGTAGTATATGCTTATGGCCAAAAATTATATATTTAAACCAAATTGGAAATATCAGAATCTCTGCACTAATAATTTACAGTGAATCCTCTTCTACTCTTTCATAAGAGCCAATATCTCTTTTTATTATTGGGAAGTATTTGGAAAATAGGAGCTAACTGACAATCTGGTCCAAGTTTATCTCCCAGAGGGACTCATTCTCTGTTCATTCTTCTGGTATTTTTGAATATAATTGAAATGGTAATACTTAGAGTTGCAAGAAACTTTTATTCTCAGATCAATAGAATAAAAACAAAATAGAAGATTCAAAAGGAAACCTAATAACTACATTCCTTTATCCAGGCCACATTAAAAAATCACAGCTGGTATTACAACACAGGCTGATGACAGAGATTTGCACCATCCTCATAGATAGGGTTTTATAGAATAATAAGTTAATGGTCTCTGTCATATCCTGTTTTCCATGAAAAAGAACCAAGAAAGAGGTAAAGCACTTGTATACCTCTTGGATTCTGAGATCTGCCTATATTACTTGAAAAGATGTTTCCAAATTATTTATGTGTATGTTGAAAACTTGTTTGGGATCCTGGTCAGTTGCTCAGTGGTAGAGCATCCACGTGGCATGGGGATGTCCCTGGTTCAATACCCTGTCAGGGCACACAGGAAAAGGGACCATCTGTTTCTCCACCCCTTTCTCTCTCTTTCTCTCTCTCTCTCTCTCTCTCTCTCTCTCTCTCTCTCTCTCTCCCCCCCCCGTCTTCCTTTCTCTCTCTCTCTCTCGTCTCCTTCCCTCCTTCCCTTTGCCATGTCTGAGTTGGTTCCAGTGCATCAGTCTGAATGCTGAGAATGGCTCCATGGGCTTCCACATCAGATGCTAAAAATAGCTTGGTTGGAAGCAGGAGAGCATGGCCTCAGATGGGCAGAACATCAGCCCAAGATGTCGCAGACGCGGGTTGCCAGGTGGATCTTGGTGAGGCTCATGTGGGAATCTGTCTCTCTATCTCCCATCTTCTCCTTTGGAAAAGAAGAAAGAAACTTGTCTGGAATGGTGGGCAGAGGTAGAAAGGGTTTTGCAACAATGTCAAGCTATAATATTTGAAGCCCTATCTATTAGACTACATGGCTTGGAAACTCCCAAGTTGCTAGATATGTCCCTGGTCGATAAGAATGCTGTGAGTAGTAACCACTCAGGAAGAATTAGTGACAGCATGGACTGAATTTAATGTTGGCACCTACAGAACTGTGCAGTGAAACAGGCAATGTCAATTCTCCATTCTTATCCTCTCTCCCCTACCACTTCAGTATACACAGGCATAACTTCCAACTGCACTCTGCTGCATTTTATTGCTGAGGGTTTTTTTTTTTTCATGCTTCCAGATACTGCTTTGCCATTTTGAATCCACTTTGCTATCATTATGGGCATGCTGGGTGTGCTGAGAACTTTTAAAAACTTGGGTACAGCTCTAAGTCGGTGATTTTTAACTGGTGTGCTGCAAGAATTTTTAAAACACGCAGTGCCTGACTATTTAGTCAGGGTCACTGACTTCTTTTCTTTTAGACAAGGGGTACTCAACCTTTTCATACCTACCACCCACTTTTGTATCTGTTAGTAGTAAAATTTTCTAACCGCCCACCAGTTTCACAGTAATGGTGATTTATAAAGTAGGGAAGTAACTTTACTTTATAAAATTTATAAAACAGAGTTACAGCAAGTTAAAACGTATAATAATAATTACTTGCCAAGTAATTTATGTCAGATTTTTGCTAAGCTTGGCAGAATAAATCTTTATAAAACAACTTACTATAGTTAAATCTATCTTTTTAAATTTTTATTTATTTATTTATTTATTCATTTTTTTAGAGAGTAGAGGGAGAGACAGAGAGAGAGAGAGGAGAGACAGAGACAGAGAAGGGGGGGAGGAGCTGGAAGCATCAACTCCCATATATGCCTTGACCAGGCAAACCCAGGTTTTCAAACCGGCGACCTCAGCATTTCCAGGTCGACGCTTTATCCACTGCGTCACCACAGGTCAGGCCTAAATCTATCTTTTTATTTATACTTTGGTTGCTCCACTACCACTCACCATGAAAGCTGGAATGCCCACTAGTGAGCTGTACGGACCAGGTTGACTACCACTGTTTTAGACTGTCAAATAGAACATGACAACAGTCAACCACAGTAGCCTTTCAGTGTAAATGAATCAAAATTATACCTATTTCTTTAATCAGATAAGCAAAAAATATATATTCTTTATTGTTCTGCAGAAATTTTGTAATGACTATGTGTAATTATATGATATGAAAAAGGCTGAAAATTACTACTCTTTTTAAAATACTTTATTTCTTGATTTTTAGAGAGGGAGGAGAGAGAGAGAGAAGAGAGAGAGAGAGAGAGAGAGAGAAGGGGGAGGAGCAGGAAGCATCAACTCCCATATGTGCCTTGACCAGGCAAGCCCAAGGTTTCAAACCGGCAACCTCAGCTTTATCCCACTGCGCCACCACAGGTCAGGCGAAAATTACTACTCTTAATCAGTGACAATCTAATGAAAATGTGAATTGAGGAAGTGAAATATCCCACTTTCTTGCCACGTAGGAGAGATAATTTGGAATCAGGTGTCATAGGCTAGCTCCTAGTCTCCCTAGTGGAATTAAGATCAAATCATTGTCTTGATAATGCTCACTTTACAGGGTTCTTTCTCTTGCTTCACTTCTTTATTTATCTATCAATATTGTCTTTCTTTTCTAAGTAAGCCACAAACATACAGATGTTCATCTCTAGTTCTTAAAGAATTCCACTTAGAACCTTTCTGGCATCCAGCTTGGATGAAGCTCTCTGTTTTCCCAGACTTCATCATGGTTTATGCTAGCTGCTTCACAGCTATCCACATTTCTGGCTTTTTAAAAATTTATTTACTTTTTTCTGCATAATCATCCCAACTTGTTATTTTAGGTAGGACTTGAAAATGATTTTAAACTTTTATATGCCACAGAAACTTCATCTAGATTGTTTCTTGAGAAAAATGCATTAGGAGGTGTTTGCTCACTTTTTTAATTTTCTCTTTTTTTAAATGAACTTATTAGGGTGACACTGGTTAGCAAACTTCTACAGGTTTCCGGTGCACAATTCTGCAACACATCTTCTGCATACTGTAGTCTGTATTCACACTGAGTCAAATCTTCCTCCATCAACCGTTTATCCCCCATACCTATTTCACTACTCCATCCACTGTAGTCACAACACTGTTGTTCATGTTCATAAGTTTTTTCTCTCTTTTTTTTTGGTCATTTTTGCTCATTCTTTCCATTCTCCTCACCCAGCATTTCCACCCCAACTGTTGTCAGCCTGAACTCTAATCTATGAGTCTGTCTTTATTTTGTATGTTAGTTCATTTTGTTCAATTGATTTCAAACATGAGTGAAATCATAAGGATAAACCAGTCAGAGAATGACAAGTTCCACATTCTTTTCAACTCTTGGTTGCTTGTTCTAACATACCCCTCCAAGGCTCCCCCCTTTCCACCCAAAGGAGCCTTCCAGTTATACTGACTCTTATGCCCATCTATACCACTCTTAACCATATGGAAAATATTTAAGCAAGCTTGGACTCACAGAGTCCCTGTGCGATGGCTTGTTCCTGGTTATTTATGAACCATCTCAGTCTCTGTTATTTGTACAATTTATTGTCTATCAAAAAAACAAAAAACAAACAAACAAAAAAAACAACTTGCTGTCGGGAAATATGGTTCTTGCTGCCCTCTAATTTTATGCTCTCAAACTTAATTTGTATTCTCACCCTTCTCCTCACTGCAGAATTTTGTTTTCAATAATTTTCTTTAATTCTGGTCGAGACAGTGTTTATTTTCTAACCCCGATAGTAGAAAATTAGGGTTAATCAAGCATATTTCAAACTATAGACTTTTTAGTCTCTTTTAATGATTCAAGCTAATAAGATCTTTGATTCCTCATTGCAATTCTGAGGTAGCTTCTTTATCTAGCAGGGATATCATGTTTCACTTAAGAAGAAAGGAATAAATAGAGCAAAGCACACATGAGCATGCACACACACGCACACAAAATAGTATATACTTGTAAATGTTATCCATTCCATATTTGCAATTCAAGTAGCCTCAAGAAGAAGATAATCATGACACTTGTGAAAAATCATGAGAGATTAAATTTTAGAATGCTTTTATGTTACAAAGGGTACAGACCTTTTTTCTGACTTTTTTAAAAGTTAGGTTTTTTTTCTATAAGTGTAGTTGACATAAAATATATTAGCTTCAGGTGTATAACAGTGTTTCAAAATTTAAATATCTTATAAATGGTCACTATGTTAAGTCTGGTAATCATCTGTTATCATAAAAAGTTATTACAGTCTTATGGGCTATATTCCCAACACTATGCATTACATCCTTGTGATTTATATATTGTATAACTGCAAATTTGTCCGTCAATCCCCTTCATCTATTTTGACAATCTCTCTACCCTCCTCACCTGTAGCAAACATCAGTTTGTTCTCTGTATCTATGAGTCAGCTTCTGTTTCATTTATTCATATGATTTGCTTTTGGATTCCATATATAAGTGAAAATATATGGTATTTGTCTTTCTCAGTCCGACTTATTTCACTTAGTATAATACACTATAGGTCCATTCATGTTACTGTAAGGGGCTAGATTTTGTTCTTTTATAAGAGTAATATCCTATTTATTGTGTGTGTGTGTGTGTGTGTGTGTGTATGTATAAACACTTCTTTATTCAATTATCTATAGTGGGCATGTAAGTTGGTTCCAAATCATAGCCATCATAAATAATGCTGCAATGTACATAGGGCTGTATGTATTTTTTCCAACTACTGTTTAGTTTTCCTCAGGTGAATACCCAGAAGTGGAATTCCTTGATAGTATGGTAATACTGTTTTTATTATTTTGGAAAATATCTGCACTGTAAAATGGTGGGTACACAAAACTACAGCCCCACCAACAGTGCAAGAATGCTCTGTTTTCCCCACATCTTTGGCAATACTTTTTATTTTTTTGGCGATAGCCATTTGAAAGGAGTGAGGTGATATCTTCTTGTGGTTTTGTCTTACATTTCCATGATGATTAGCGATGTTGAGAATCATTTCATATGTCAGTTGGCCATCTGTATATCTTCTTTGGAAAAATGTCTGTTGAGGTCCTCTGCTCATTCTTAAAAAAATTAGATTGTGTTTTGATATTGTGTAGTATGAGTAATTTATATTTTTTTATATTTACCCCTTGCCAAATATATCATTTGCAAATATCTTCTCCCATTTAGTAGATTGCCTTTTCATTTTGTTGATAGTTTTCTTTGCTGTACAGAATATTTCTAGTTTAATATAGTCCCATTTGTTTAGAGCTCAGAAAAAGTTCAAAAATCTTCATTATATGACATGAAAGAAGCATGTATTTATATGTGTGTGTGGGGAAAGGGTACCATGAAGCTGTGGATGCACAAAAAGTACTTCCATATAGTCACAGAAGTTTAATCAGATGCTAAAGGTTAACTGTAAGTTTTTCTAAATGACTTATGACAAGATTTTTTTATCATTACTTTTTATATACTATAATTGTCTTTGGAGAAAATGTATCCCTAATAATCTATACTTTTTGCGTCTGAAAATATGAGTTTAATAATTTCTTTCAGGATGTTCACCTCTTAGTATTTCTATATATGAATAAAAGATCATTATTATATCTTTACATATAATATTATAAGATATACAATAATTTATAGTTATATATTTATATAAAAAGTATAATTATTTCACATAAAATAGTAATTATATGGAAAGGTATATAAATATGCCTAATATATAATATTTAATACATATAATTAATATCTGATTATTATATAATATAAATTCCTGATAAGTTAGTAGGAAAGAACAAATTATGCTAATTTAATTTTTAAAAATATTTTTATATATTCTTTGAAAATTAAATTCTTGATATTGCTTTAAGATGATATTTTATATGTTCCTAAATATGTAAAAACCTTATTTCTGAATGATATTGTTCTCTACTATACCATTTAAGAAGAACAAAAATTGTTCGATTGCTTATATATTTTTAAAATAATATCTCTACTATTTTATTGCACATGACAGTTAATAAACCTCAGTTAACTGAAGTCTAATATCTAAATGTGTTAGTGTCATCATTCCTGTCAATCTCCTGAATTTATAACACCAGTTATCCAAAAAGACAGGTTAATAACTGTTGCTAAAATAAACAATATTCTGTCACAATTGAATGGTTCAGCTAGTTTAGGTGATAAAAAAGGATATAAGACTATTCAAATTAACATACAGCAAAAATGTTGATAATTCATTGTATTGCATACATCTTGTTTTCTAACATATATGAGAGGAAAACGTAGATACAAAAAGAAAGACTTGAGATATCAAAGGTGATTTTTGCATAAATCTGTTTCCTAGTAATATAAATGAAAAAAAAATCTGTATATATGCATGTATATATAATGTGTATTATTCATATATATAACGGTGTATTATTCAACTGCATTAATGTATATGAATATATATATATCCATATAGATGTAATGGAATATTATTCATCCATAAAAACTAATGAAATTTTGCCATTTGTAACAACATAGTTGGACCTTGAGAGCATTATGCTAAGTGAAATAGGAAGACAGAGAAAGCTAAATACTTTATGATCCCACTTGTATGTGGAATCTAAAATAAACAAGAAAATTAAAAAAAAAACAGCTTATTGATACTGAGAAGGGTCTTGTGGTTGTCAGTGCCTGGCAGGGGTGGTGGGTTGTGGGTAGGTGAAATCAGCAAAGAGGATAAAAATGTACAAGGTATGAGGGTGTAATGTACAGCATGATGACTATTGTTAATACTGTATCGCATATATGAAAGCTACTAAGAGAGTAAATCTTAAAACTTCTTACCTCAAGAAAAAAGAATTGTGTTGATAGATCTTAACCAGACTTATTTAGGTGATTATTGCACAATATATAGAAATATTAAATTACATTGTACCCCTGAAACTAATATAAAGTTGTACATCAGTTATATCTAAATTAAAAATAAAACCCTCCAATGGTTTTTCATTTAAAAATTAAAATATTTTAAATAAGAGAAAAAGAATGGCTGCTCTAAAAAGAAAAAGAAAAGAGGCAATAAAGAAAAGAGTTATAGCCTGACCTGTGGTGGTGCAGAGGATAAAGCATCAACCTGGAATGCTGAACTTGCCAGTTCGAAACCCCAGGCTTGCCTGTTCAAGGCAAATATGGGACTTGATGCTTCCTGCTCTTCACCCTCACCTCTCTCTATAAAAATGAATAAGTAAAGTCTAAAACAAAGAAAAAGAGCTCTATTATGTGGTTACATAGAATAGTAAAACCATAAATACAAACGGTTTAAACTTTTACAAGGAATAGGCAAGAGAATATAAAGAAGTAAATGTAACTATCTAACACTGACTGAGAGGCTGTTGCCAAATACATAATTGGATTAATTTTAATTTTCTTAAAAGCGGACAAAACAACAGCAAAATGAATATCAGTTACATAGAGTTCCCACTTTACAAATTGGATAGTGTAAGACCAAACATCAAGTCAGTGGTACCATTTTTATTTAAACTCGGGTATTTTGAATCCAAAATATGGACTGCAAATCACGTTTATTGTGTCACTGTGAAGAAATGCACAAAAACACCAATCATTTTATGTGTTGCACTTTATGCAGTGAGGAACAATACAGTCTGCCTCTCTGTGATGGATGTAAATGCATATTCAATTTGCTTGTATCCTCAAGTGCTACCACAGTTAGGCAATAGGGCCTTCCAGAAGCCAACCATAATATATACATTCACAGAGCTCATCCACCAGACTGTGGTTCTTGAAATATTGGCAGATAAGTCTAATTTGCACAAATCTTTATTTCTGGTTTTTATCTTAAATGGAAGACAACATGTTTGCACCATGGAGGGTGTTTAAAACTCTGTAATGACTTGTTGTATGTACCTTCTTTTTGAAGGATGTACCTCTTTTTGAAGTTCATTTCTATTAAATTTAATGTTCACAGTATTCCTGACACTCTGAATTTAATTTCTGTCAACTGGTATATTTAAGTCTACCCTAAGTAGTTTCCCCCACTTTATATAGAAAATTACTCTTAGTTCTCTCAAACATTCACTCATTTATTACTTCAAAAATAATAATGAAGAACTTCTAGATATTTTGCCAGGCATTGTATCAGCAACTGGGGATTTAGCAATGAACAAAATAGTGTTACTTCCTGATATGATTTATATTCAAAAGGAAAGAAGAAAAACTGGTAAAGAATGCAATTAAGAAAATAGTGAATTGTTATGAAAAGATTTGGATTTTATTAGAGCTATGACAAAAGCCATTAGATATTTTTGAGCAGAGTAATGATTAAACATGGCATATGTTTAAAGGGATCATTCTGACCACTTGTATATGTGGCAAATAGTCACATACCCCTGTTTATGTGGATAAGTTAGTTTTTTTGGTACAGATAGTAGCTCTATTTCTCCAAAGAACCCTTCTGCCATGTCATTATATTACTGCATATTATGTGAACAAAGCTTTAAGATTATTACCCTTACATTGCAGTCTTTAAGAACCCTGAAATACACTACTGTAAAACAGGAGCTGATACCTGGGGACCTTGTTATCAAAAAAGACAGGCACAGCTTAGTCCAGAGCCTATTTGCAATTCTAACAAGAAGGGCTATCTATTTTGTGATGCTGTAGAATATTAAGCAGTAATTTTGGAGAGAAGTGTCATTAAAATAAGCATAATACATCTGAAGCAAAATAAATGGAATATTTTGTTCTAAAGGTGTTTTTTGGCATAATTAAAACGGTTTCTCCACTGTCTATATTACATGCTATCATATTTCCTCTATTTAGTTCAAAGATTGTTACACTGTGGACGTTCAATATATATTTTAAAACATTAATGTTGAACATGTATTGCACAATTAAATGTTAATATTATGTCTATATTAAATGTTAATGCTATGTCTTCAAGGTGATGTATATTGAGAGAAGACATGCTTCTTGTCTTCAGGGCGTTTGCAGTCTTACTTGGTTTAAGAGATTAAGCACATGACTATTAAAGTTTTTTTAATAAGGAATTGGCATTTACTGGATGTTTGCTCTCTGTTAGGCCCTGTGCTGTGTGTTTTTTGAATATTTTCTTTGGTAATCCTTGCCACAGACAGAGGAGGATAGTAATGTCATTATATCATCATTGTGCCAAAAATAAAAAAATAAATAAAAAAGGAAAGAAAGAAATGAACCATAGAGAGTTTATATAATTTGACTAAGATCCCAAGAAATAATCCTGGACAGTTTGACTTGCCTTATTAACCACTAAGTAATAATTATCTCTGAGGAGTTAGTGGTGTCCAGCTGTAATTGTGATTAGCTTTTAGAAAAAGAAAAGAAAGCTTATCCTTCGGTCCTCAGGGAAAAATTATATAAATATATAAAGAAAAAGAAATCCATTCCAGAAGTACACTAATACTGTGATAAGGTTGAAACAATATAAAATGTGAATCATGTTGAAAAGGGTGTAAAATGGCAATTACAGGTTTAAAATTTCAGTTACATTTTTGGTATATGTGGTACGTGTTTTTTCTTTTTTTTAATTTAGAAAATTATATTTAATGGGGTAACAATGATCAACTAAGAGTACATAGGTTTCAGGTAAACCTACAGCATTTGAACTGTTGATTGTATTGTATATCCATCACCCGAAGTCAAATCACTCCCTGTCACTGCATACTTGTCTTGCTTTATTCCCCTTTTCCACTCTGCTCCTCTACCAGCCCTGCCCCCTGGTAAACACTTCACTTTTATCTATGTCCATTATTCTTAGATTTATATCCTACCTATATGTGCAATCATATAGTTCTTAGCTTTTTCTGATTTACTTATTTCACACAGTATAATGTTCTCAAGTTTCATTTATGTTGTTGTAAATGGCTGGCCTGTGATATATATATTATATATCATCATTTCTTGTTGCTGAGTAGTATTTCATAGAATATATGTATTACATCTTCTTTATCCAATCATCTATTGAGGAACACTTTGGTTGTTTCCATGTCTTGATCACTGTGAGTAGTGCTACCATGAACATGAGAGTTCATGTGTTTTTATATCCCAATGTTTTTGAGTTTTTTTGGTAGATACCCAATAGAGGGATTACTGGGTCATATGGTAGTTCTATTTTTAGTTTTTTGAGAAACCACCATACTTTTCTTCCATAATGGCAGTACCAGTTTACATTCCCACCAGCAATGAATGAGGGTTCCTTTTTCTCCACAGCCTTTCCAACACTTGTTATTACCAGTCTTGTTGATCATAGCCAATCTAACAGGTGTGAGGTGGTATCTCATTGTAGTTTTGACTTGCATTTATCTAATAGCTAATGAGGATGAGCATCTTTTCATATATCTGTTAGCCATTTGTAGGTCCTCTTGGGAGAAATGTTTGTTCAGGTCTTCTGCCCATTTCTTAATTGGATTGTGTGCTTGTTTGTTGCTGAGCTTTGTGTGTTCTTGTTATATTTTGTATATTAACCCCTTATTGGAGTTATTGTTTGGAAATATCATCTCCCATTTGGTTGGCTGCTTTTTGTTTTGTTGTTCATCATGTATATAATTAAGCTTCAATTTATTAATTTTGATTTTTAAAATCAGAGTAGTGATTTAATCTGTCTTTTACAATTTTCTTATTTATTTTAGCTGATATAATTATATGGATTCTTCTCTCTTTAATATGTCAATCTTATTAGATACCATGATATTGGAGAATTTTCAAATTTGCAGAACCATATGAGCTGTTTGTTTGGGGGGGAGGGGCAGGGAAAGAAAAGATAGGGGAGTTAAGAGGAATGATGAGAGAGATGAAACAGCAGGACTTGAAGATTGGACACATGAGGAGAATTAAGTTCTCACATATCTATGTCATTCTCAAAGAAAATACATACTCCATTAGTAGACATTATTTGAATTTGTATAATCTACTTAAAGTGGAAATGGTTGTGTCTCAATCTATTTTTATAGTATAGTCTATTGACACATAAGTGTGAAAATATATATGTAAAATTATTTCTATACCTGTGCCCTAAGACTATTCTCATAGTATGCCACTAAGGAAGGCTTGTCTTTTTGCTGTCTATCTCTCTCCTCCCTCCTCTCTCTCTAATCTTCTCACTGTCTTCCAATCTCCTATAGAGAAAAAAGAATAAATCCAATATATTGCATACTGTGAAGATTTTTAAATGACAAAGTAAATGCCAAGGAAGTATATCAGTTCTGGCAGGATATTTCCAGAACTTGGGGTTTAAAATGCTTTTTAGCCTTCAGAGACAAGTGGCTTCTTATCTCTGGTTGACATGTGTTCTTTAGTCTTGTTGGTTTCAATAGTTATTTTAGCAAGCACTTTATATTTGATTCTAGAAATATAGATGATATTATCTCAGTGCATGTCCTTCTTTCTCACAGAAATCCCTTTTTCATCTTGAAGCTAAGCTTATAGAAAGGAAATCATTGAGAAGAGCAGGCATACCAATAGCTATTTATAACTAAAATTAGTTCTTACTCCTGCTGACATTTGAAATGTTTATTTATATTAATCTTAATTTGTTATTTCCTAAATATTACTATATCCTATATCAATTACAAATTACATTTTACTACAAAGATTAAATACAACATGGTTTATTCTTTCACATAAAAGTACAACACTGGATCTTGGGGATAGAAAATATAAAAAAGTCATCAGCCTTTCAGCTGCATGAGAGTAAGGATAGTGTACTCCTTATATATATGATATCAAGTATATTTTTGATGCATGAAAGGTACTGAATAAAAGTTTTGATTAATAAATAGTCACACTGCTGACATGGTTTCAAGTAGTTATATCTGACTTCAAAGGCTGGGTTTTGAATCATACTGCATTACTTTATTTTTTTATTTTTTGTCAAAGATATCTTGCTTTGCTTTTTATTTATTCATTATATTGCCTTTTTCCATAGTACTTTTTCTCCCAAATAATTTCTTTGAAAACTTTATGCAATTAGAATAATTTTATTAAATAGACCAAAAAATTTAAGCTAAACAAAAGAGATATGCATTAGGAATACTGGGGTTTGTCAAGAAATCCAAATATATAAATATTACTGGACCACTGGAACAACTAGAAAATATTCCAGCTCAGTCAGCACTTTCTGGTTCATATATCTGCTCCTGTCTTTCATTTAGATAATACTTTCTCACTCTATAATCTGTCATTTTATTCTTTTCTGTTTCTAAATCAGGGAACATCACACTTTCAGGACCCAAAGTATAAATGTTGCATCTTCACCAATTAGAAAGAAACACTCTCTTGGTTACACTTCTAAAATTTCCAGAGAAGAACTCTGAGTAACTAAGATTGGGTGGAGTGTATGCCTCTGATAAATGTATAGAGAGGAAAGGAAATGTGATAATCAGCTTTATGTGTTCATTTGCCTAGATTATTATTTCCAGTTATTCAATTAAACATAAATTTCAGTGTTGCTGTAAAAATATTTTGTAGATTTGATTAAAATTCATAATCAGTTGACTTTAAGTAAAGTAGATTATACTAGATAAGTTGAATGGGCCTGAGGTAGTTCGACTTAATAAGCAACTAATAATTCTCCTCAAGACCTACACCCATGACCTCTATTTACTTCTAGACCTACAACGATACCCAGGTCTTAGCAGGCCCCAAACATTTAAGTAAAAATTATAACCCATAAGGATGTGCACTATGTACCAAATAATTACATTTTTTTTTCAATTTATACTGACAAAAATCTATAACATATTTGTGGGAATTGCTCTTAAGTGTATGAGATCATAGTGAATGGACCATAAAATTGGGGCAGGTTGGATTTTTTTTTAATTTGGACTCACTAAGCAGTTTCTCGATTCAGTGTTTTCATTAAAAGGATTATACCTGTTTCTAAAAGTTTTCTAGTTCTAGGGATGAAACTCTAAGGTATCTCACACTGGAACTGTCTTGTCATATAATACAGGAAAGTATCTAAAGACTTAGGGAAATTGGAATTGTAGAATAAATGTATCTTGTTAGAATGTTAGAAAAAATGTAACAACTGCTCACCCACCTTAGATTGTCTAGAAGACACACTTTATTAAAAATTTGAGAAATAAATTTGTGAGGAGAACCTCAAAGTTCTTGAAAATCCCTGTGGTTCTTCTATACAGGTTGTAAATCATAGTGGGAACTGCTACCATATAACTGGGTACTTTAATGCACTGGGGGTAATGTGATCTCAGAATAGCAAAGGTCATATAGTGACATTTAATCAGCAAAGACAAGGTGGAGACATTTAATTTAATAGACAATGTAGTCAAAGTAGAATAATGTGACTCTGGGAGGTATAATGGTGGTTAGTTGAATATTGTGTCCTTAGAAAAATAATAAAAGAGAAGACTACTAAATTTTTATTTGATCTGTATGAGCAGAAGAGCTCTGGTCAAGTACACAAAAGTATAACTTGAGTCACTGAAACACTGAGTCATAGCCTCTCAATCAACTCCCAGAGCTGGGGAAGTTTACACACCTAAAAATCCTCTTAAGGAAGGATCCCGCTTTACAACCAAAGACATGGACGGTTAGACTTTCTCCTAGTATGCTCCAAAGGACTTATGACACTTACCAGGATGACAGCCTTGAGAAAGAGAAAGTATTGCTTTGGGAGGATTACTAGACAGTATATTTGAATTGAAATCAAAACATCAGTTTGTCCACCATTTTGAGAAGAGGTATATGGAAGTCAGAGACACAATGGAGTTTTATCTCAGATCCATCTTATAGTTGATCCAGTTATTTATTAAACATGTTCTGTGGCTACTTACTCAGTTCTAGAAGGCACAATTGCAATAGACATAGTTAGCAACAAACAGGCAGAATTTCCACATTAGTTCTCCAAACTATAGAATAAGGGCTGTTGTGATAGAAGAGATCAAGTGGAAGCCACTAGAACCAAAAGCAACACTACATTTCTGAAAAGATTGCAAGGATTGCCATCACTAACAACTTGAAAGATGCACTGTTGTGTTTTCAACCATCCCCATTCAACTTGCCTATTGGGCTTGTGTAAAAACTAGATATTGGAGAATAACAGTAAATCACCATAAGCTTAACCAAGTGGTGACTCCAGTTGCAGCTGTACTTACACTTGTGGTTTCATTGCTTGAGCAAATCAACATATTCCTAAAATTAATATGCAGCTATCAATCTGGCAAATGTTCTGTTTGAATATTTATTAGTAAGGACCACCAGTAGTATTCCTTTCAGCTGGCAAAGCCACCAATATTATATCTTCACATTCTTATCTGAGAAGTATATCAACTCTCTAGCCCTGAATCATAATTTACTCCACAGTAGCTTGATTGCCTTTCTCTTCCACAAGATGTCATGCTAGTCCATCAAGTTAATATTATGCTCATTGGATCTGGTGAATAGGGAGTAGCAACTATACTTATACATTAGATATCTATGTGTCAGACAGTGGGAAATAAACCCAATAAAAATTCAGGGACCTATCATCTTAGTTATATTTCTATTGGTCCTCTGGTATGGAGCATATTAAAATAGCTCTTCCAAGGTAAATGGCAACAAGCTGCATCTGGTCTCTCTTACAACAAAGGAAAGGCAATACGTCATGAGTATCTTCCATAGAATATGGAGAAAATGTATTTTTAATTTGTTTATGCAACAGTTAGTCATTTAACAAGTGACCAAAAATGCTGTTTTGACTGAGGGGCAGAATAAGAGAAGGCTCAGCAACAGGTCTAGACTGCCATGCAAGCTGCTCTACATATTAACCATGCAGTGTAACAAATTCAATGATGCTGGAAGTTTGATATCTCGGCAGTATCACATACAATAAAAACCTTAGGTTTTTGAAATAAAGACCTGCCATTTTCTATAAATAATTACTCTCAATTTGAGAAATGGCTTTTGGTTTATTATTGTAACATAGTAGACACACTAAATGCTTACCTATGGTTCACCAAGTTACCAGACATACTAAATGTTCTATGTGAATGCTCAAAAAATGGTGACTGGTGGCTTCAGCAGAAGATTTTACTAATCAAATGTATAAGATTACCAATTCTGGGTATACCAGTCAGCCTTTTTTTGCAGCCACCTTTTTCAGTGCCCAATGGTTCTATGAATAAATTGATTATGGTGGCAGACATAGAGATTTTGTATACCTGCAGCAATCATGAATTGTGTGTTGTCTAACCCCTCAAGCCACACATTTTAATATGACAAGCAGTAGTGCCCCATCATCCAATGAAGTGTTAGATATATAATCAAACTTGAACAGGTCTTGAAAGCATAAATTGCATAAAGAAAGGGCCCAAATGCCCTTAGTCCCCACCCATGCTACTTTACCTTCACTTTTGAAGCCCATACTAATGATCTCATGGATAGTTCTCTATGAACAGTTTACTGAAAAGACAGTTTTTTCTATTACGGATGGTTCTGCATGCTATCTAAGCACTCAAAAATGAACAGATGTAGTACTACAAACCCCTTTCTGGTACATCACCAGAAGACCGGTGAGGGGAAATCTTTCCTTTTTGGTAGAACTTTGATTAGTGCACCTGGTTATTTATTTTGCCTAGAAAAAAATGACCAGAAGCACTAGTGTATAGTAAGTCATTGGCTGTAGTTAATGATTTGGTTGAATGTTTATAATTGAAAAAATTGGTGACATGATCTGGGGAAGAGGTATGTGGATAGATGTTTATAAATGGGCAAAGAATGCATCTCGTGTGAATGTTTATGAAATGGTGACCTCAATGAGAGAATATTTTAAAAATCAAGTTAATAAGTGTATCCATTTTTTAATACAAGTTGACCTCTTTTTTTAGCCACCACTGTCATTGACCAATGAACTCATGACCATACTGACCATGGTTATAGGAATGGAGATTATACATAGACTTAACAACATAAACCTCTATTTATCAAGGTCATTCACTTTACAGCTACTGCTTTTTGACCTCTTTGCCAGAAGCAGAGAATAAAACTAGATCTTCTAGAATAAAATTGGATCCCAAGTTGACCAGCTAGCTACTTAGTGGTACAATTTACCATTCCTGCACTCAGTACTTGTGCCAAAGCTACCACCCATGGACTTAGAGAATGCCTTATCCACCATCATGGTATTCCATGCAGTATAGCTTCCGATCAAAGAATTCATTTGACAATAAATGAAGTTAGCAATGAGCCTATACTCTTGAACTGCATTGCTCTTACAATGTTTGTGTCATTTTGAAATGAATAGTGAAATAGCCTTCTGAAGATTCAGTTATAATGCCAGATAAATGCAATACCTAATGAGACCTAAGCAATTAGGAAACTGTATATGACCTAAATTAGCATTCATTAAGTGTGAAGTCTCTTCCATAGCTAACATTCATTGATCTAGTAATCAAAGATTAGAAATAGGAGTGATTCTATTCACTATTACACCAACCAATCTACTGGCAAAATTTTATGCCCAATTCCCATGACCTGGCCACACTGGACTCTGCATGACCCTGAATTAACAGGCAAAAATGAGAGTTTTAATACTGTCTAGGTTGATTGATCCTTCTTACCAACAGAGAATGAGATTGTTAATACACAAATAAAAATGAGGAAAAGTACGTCTGAAATATAAGAAGTCCTCATGTAATATCATAGATAGGCTCTGTGACTTTAAACAAAATTATATATAACAAAACCAATTTTAACACAAGCTAATTGATACAAACATGAGATAAATTCCTAAGGCTTCTCATCAATGTTATAACAAAATGAAATTGGAACAAAATGTTGTTATTCAAGAGTCTGCTGTACAGAATATTTCCAAGGGTGTCTCTTCATATTATCATGTTTTGTGATTAAAATCAGTAGAAAATTACAACCACTCAGTTCAGATACGACTCTTAAAGGCCCAAAGCCATAAGAATGAAATTTTAGGAACACCACCAGGCAAAAAGCCATAAGCAGCTGAGATTCTTCTTGAAAACAAAGGTAAATGGAATTGGTAGGGAAGAATATAGTTATAAATACGAGCTATTGTATGCATGCCAAAATTACAAGGAGTAGACTGTGACTGTTTTATG
This sequence comes from Saccopteryx leptura, assembly GCF_036850995.1. Classification (NCBI taxonomy): domain Eukaryota; kingdom Metazoa; phylum Chordata; class Mammalia; order Chiroptera; family Emballonuridae; genus Saccopteryx; species Saccopteryx leptura. The sequence continues at coordinate 65,990,216 of NC_089506.1, read as the reverse complement.
TATTAACTTGCTAGGCCACTGCCCTCAGTTGTTCTGACAAACATTAATCTAGGTGTTGCAGTGAAGGCATTTTGTAAATGTAATTAAATTCTACAGTTAATTGGCTTTAAGTGAGATTATTCTAATTAACCTAGGGTGGGTATATGTGGGGGGTGGTACAGTCTCTTCAATGTTCTTAAGAAAAAAACAAGCTTTTCTTGAAAAAGAAATTCCAGCTGTGGATAGAAGCTTCAGTTTGTGCCTGAGAGTTGAATCCTGCCCTTTGCATGGCAGGCCCTAAATATTTGGGCACTTTCCTTGCCAGTTCCCATAAATCCCTTAAGATATATTTATATAATATATACATTTATATTTATAAATATTTATATATTCTTAAGATATAAGGTATTTCTTCATAATTCCCTTAGGATGTATTTCCTAGTGGCTTGTTTCTCTTATACTCTGACCACCACAGGGACAGAGTTACGGTTACGGTATGTTTTACTTAATAGTTGCTTCAGTGGGAACCAAAGCATAGAAAGGAGCAGGGAACAATTTAAGATGTTGAAAGAATGGGTAGAAGGTGTGGGCCATGGCCAGTTGGCTCAGTGGTAGAGCGTCGGCCTGGTGTGCGGAGGAAGTCCCGGGTTCGATTCCCGGCCAGGGCACGCAGGAGAGGCGCCCATCTGCTTCTCCACCTTTCCCCCCCTCCTTCCTCTCTGTCTCTCTCTTTCCCTCCCACAGCCAAGGCTCCATTGGAGCAAAAGATATCCCGGGCGCTGGGGATGGCTCTGTGGCCTCTGCCCCAGGCGCTAGAGTGGTTCTGGTCACGACAGAGCGACGTCCCCGATGGGCAGAGCATTGCCCCCTGGTGGGCGTGCCGGGTGGATCCCGGTCGGGCGCATGCGGGAGTCTGTCTGACTGCCTCTCCGTTTCCAGCTTCAGAAAAATCAAAAAAAAAAAAAAAAAAAAAAAAAGAAGAAGAAGAAGGTGTGGGTAATGGGTTAGAGAAAAAATTTTAAATGAACTCTGTGAAGTATTTATGTTATTTTATGGCCTCTGTGCTCAGTGTAAAATCAACATCTATGATGTTTTATATTGTGAAGAAAATTCTGCATAGGAATTCTGATGCTTTCACTGTATTTGCATATATTTATCCATTATTTTCTTACACAATGCCCAAATTGTCCACATTAGTGTTTAACTTAGCAGAACGAGGATAATTCTCAAAGTTAAAAATTCATGTTTTGGTTTAACCTTTCACTCATTCTCATAATCTCAGATTTTTTAGTTCTTTCCAACTGATCAGTTAAAATGGAAGCACAGTCTCTCTACACAGCTATGTACATACTACAGAGAATTCTATTTTCTAGAAAAAAAATAAGTTTGGAATATATATTCTTTTAAATCTACTTTGTGTTTTTTACTTTGGGCATTCCAATATATATTGTAACCATTCACCCATTATTTTCTATGCTTTTTACTCTTCCTGTATTTTTTTTTCTTTTCTTTTGCTGGGAAAAATTGCTGCTAAATTATCCATTAACTTTTCTCAGCAATTTCACTTCCTTAAAAGAAAAAAAACAGTCCTTGCTAGCTCAAGACAAAATGAGCAGAGATTGTCCATGTTTTGGGAAGCTCCATTACATAACAAACAGAGAAAGAAAAAAACTAGGCTTAAAAAAAATTAAAGCACTATCAAAACAAGGTCTTTGCCAGGAATATTTCTGCAAAAGTTAATGTGTTCTTCTGAAATACAAAATGAGTTTGTTATACTGATGAAGCTTTTGTTATAATTAAACAACAAGAAAACTATTAGAATATATTATATTTGTTTTAAGTATATATCTTTAAGAAGATGACTAGAAAAACAGAATGAGGTAAAAAAACCTTGCAGGCAGGGGTGAAATAACAAAGACAACAGAAACCTTAAATTCCACATATCACTGACTCTCCTTTTTAAAAAGTACTGGAGAATAAAAAAATTTTCTTGAAGTAATATTCAATGTGTTGCTGTGGGTGGAGTGCAGAGTGCATTCCTAGCAGCTGTGGCTGATGCAATGCTGTGAGAACACTCCAGCTCCCAGAAGCCTCCTGGACATACCCAGGAAGGAAGCTCGTCCACTATAAGGAAGTGACTTAGCGCCAACCATGCAGCTCCCTGATCTTTTCAGCCATTGGCTATGAAGGACATGCTGTAACATCCTATTGGTTGAACCCATGTATATAAGCTAGCTTACTTCCTGAAAAAAGTGGATCTGCGTCACTGAACCTGGTTCCCGAAGTTGGGTCTTTGCGTCTCCGTCATCCTCACCCCTGCAGGACTTGTCCACAACTGGTGCCCAACATCAGACAGTACCTAACTGGCACCGAAGGGACGGGTGAGTGACCCTCTGCAATGGGAAACCTTCTCCCCCACTCTCGAGCCCCGCAGGCTCGAGCCCTGCACACCCTATTGAAGAGTAGGCGAGTTGACGTTTGTGAAAAGGATCTCTGTTACCTTTTCAGAGGATCTTCTGAAAAGAATCTCACTTACCGGGAGATTCTCTCTGGTCTCAATCCCTGAATTGAGGACGTGCCCCTCTGGGACCTGGATACTTGGGCTCGAGCTCTCCGACGTGTTCGTTCAGCTGAGGTACGTGAGGGACGGGCCTTCCCTCTCGGCCTCACTCCTGCCTTATTGGCAATACATGCCTGCTTGACCGGTGCTCCTGCTGGGGACCCTCCACCAGTCCCTGGGGTCCTGCAGGCTGCTCCTATTTCAGGGGAGCCCCTACCTCCCTATTCGCTCCCCTCCACTTAGGAGGAAAGTAGTTTAGCCTCTGAGTTTGACAAAATCGCGGCTAAGCGCACAGAAACAAAATGAACCGAATTGCTAACTGCACCATCAGCTCTGCCACCCCGGAAAAAGCAGAAGTCGCTACTTCCGCATTCCCTGCCGGGGCTCAGTGCCCCACCCCAGTCTCTCAGACACCATTTTCTCCAACATGTGTTCCTGCTGCAGACCCATGGGCCAGCCTATACCCCCCATGTGTCTTTTTTCTTTCTGTCTGCCTTGTATCTCTCGCTCTCTCTCACCCCTGCCCCTGTCTCTGAAATGATGCTGGAAGGACCCAGCCATGGCACAGTGGAGGGATCACACCCTCTTCTAACACAAGGGAGAGGTTATGCTTGTGTTTTTCAGCCAATTTGGATCCCAGGAACCCCCCAACCTGCTTGACAGGGTTTCTTGGGCACCCACTAAGTGGTTCAGTCTTCACCCATCCAAAGCCACAGCCCTGGCCTTCTCCACACCGACTACACCTGAGAGGAAGAGGTCCTTAGCGCTCCAGAAGAAGACCTCGTGGCTGGTGTGTGTGCACCCCATCACCTGGGGGGATGGGGAGGCTTTGGCGGGGTGGGCCCAGAGAATTGCCCCTGATGGGCCCCCAGGCCCTGGTGCTCTGTTTTTGCTTATGTGTGCTATAGTAACCGCTGACTCCCAGATGCAGGCAGCAGCAGCCTGGGGCTTGATCCCTACAGCACGAGCTGGTGTTTTCAGTTGATCTTTGGAGGATGAGGAGAATTGGGTCGGAGTTGCGATTCATAGACTCCAGAAGGTAAACAAATGGCAGCAGCTGCAGCAGGAGGATAAATGGAAGCCAGGCTTACATCGCTGAGTGGTCACTGGGAAGGCAGGGAGTGCCTGCTAAGCTGCTGGTGGGTTCGCTGACATTTTGGGACATAGGGGTGAATGTCATCATGCTCTCTGGATTAGAGATGAAAATGCTGACTGCCATTGCCACGTGTTCCTCTTTGGGACAGTGTAAGACCTGCCAGGATGGCAGGGATGAGGGGGTTGTCTGAGGCCTCATGTGCATGGACTGATTTCCTGGACTACGACCAGAGTGGGCACTAGCTCCTTTGTTGGATGGACTTACAGATTTTGGACAATGTGAAATATCCTGATAGGGGTGGGGGACAGCTTTGCTAGAGGCCCTTCCCCTGTCCTGGGAAGCTTTTCCCATGGCTAGAAAGAAGGCTAAGGATATTTTGTGCTTTCAGCAAAGTGCTCAGAGACTGGTGAAATGTACCTTAGTAACTGTTGAAATTGTATGATTTGTCATGTTGTTGTAATTTGTGTAATGTCTTGCAACCATATGCAGTACGCAGCCTGCAGTAAGCCATCCATTTCGTGTTTGGACACTGGGACCTTTGTGGGAAGGGGTTGTGCATGGACCTACATCCCATTTTTTACAATCAAAATAGAACTGTGTTTAATGGCATCTAGAAGTTCTCTGTAACACAATGGCAGGGAAATGACATCCCGACCCCTATGAGGAATCTCATGTTTAAGACCCCTATTCTATTTCTTAACTAGTCAAACATTACAGAAGCTTGCCTCATTGTTTAATCCAGCTAATCTATTAGCATATAATATAATAGGTATTATAGTTGTTTTAGTTCTACTAGGGTTCCGTTGCATAATGTGTAGCATTCAGAAGCTACAACAACAGCAAGCTGTCATTCATCAAGTTCAATTGGCCTTAATTAAAAGAGAAGGGGGAGATGTGGGTGGAGCACAGAGCACATTCCTAGCAGCTGTGGCTGATGTAATGCTGTGACAATACTCCAGCTCCCAGAAGCCTCCTGGGCATACCCAGGAAGGGAGCTCGCCCGCTATAAGGAAGTGACTTAGTGCCAACCACACAGCTCCCTAATCTTTTCAGCCATTGGCTATGAAGGACATGCTGTAACATCCTATTGGCTGAACCCATGTATATAAGCTAGCTTACTTCCTGTAAAAAGTGGATCTGCATCACTGAACCTGGTCCCCAAAGTCAGGTCTTTGCGTCTTCGTTGTCCTCACCCCCGGTAGGACTTGTCCACATGTTGCAACTCAATTCATAAGTCAGTCTGTTTCATAACAGACTGATTCACAGGAATCATTTTAACTGTTATCTTCTTTAACAGTAATTTTGGAAAGCTAATTTCAAATACATTAAAATGCCTTTGTAGTCTGTCAATAATAGCAGATAACAAATGAAAGAATGAAATAGAAAGATTGTGGAGGAAGGGAAGGAGAGAGGTAGAGGTAAAGTAAAGGAAGAAAAAAGTAATCTCAAAGCTAAGGTATTTAGGCCAAATATTCAATTTTACATTGATCCATCTTTTCTCTCCTTATGTTTTATCAAATTTGATACACTCTTGTTCCACCTTTATTCCATATTTATTCCTAATTTAAACAATAGCTTTTAAAAGATTTTGAAGTTTCTAGTTAGATATATAATAATGTTCATATCTTTGAATTTATTAATATCTCTCTTAGAAGATGACCTAAAGAAATATTAAAGACTTTAAAAAGTATATAACCTTTAAGCTAGCTATTACTATTTTTTTTTTACCAGAGCCAGAGAGAGTCAGAGAGAGGGACAGACAGGGATAGACAGGAAAGGAGAGAGATGAGAAGCAACAAGTCTTCATTGGAGCACCTTAGTTGTTCATTGATTGCTTTCTCATATGTGCCTTGACCAGGGGGCTATACAAGAGTGACCCCTTGCTCAAACCAGTGACTGTAGGTGCAAGCCAGCAAACATGGGTTTCAAGTCAGCGACCTTTGGAATCAAGCCAGTGACCATGGAGTCATGTTTGTTATTTCAAGCTCAAGCCAGCAACCCCACACTCACACTGGTGACCATATGTTCAAACTGGATAAGCCTGTGCTCAAGCCAGCAACCTTGAGGTTTTGAACCTGGGTCCTTTGCATTCCAGTCTAATGCTCTATTCACTGTGCTACTGCCTGGTAAGGCTGTAGACTTATTTTTAATAGGGAAAATTTAAAGAAATAAGAGTAGGAATCATGAAACAGTTGGTGAGTTGCAGGACATTAATTCAGTAGAGTAATATGCCATTATCTAAATAATTTTTATAAACACCATGCAGGAAAATATTCATGGTAAGTTGAATAAAAAACTCAGAAGACAAAATAAACCTCCATATCAGTTAAAATTATTTAAAAGATCAAATGCATGTGGGAATGAATATAATGGGCCGTGATGACCTTAAAGCAGTTGATGCGTTTTAGTAATAAAAGCTGGTAGTATTCCAAAAAAGTTTCTTTTTGAAATAAATTTAAAAATTTATCTCATGTTTTAAAATATTTTAGTTGTTGGGAAATGGTGATTTTGGGGGGCATTTACAGATCATTATCTTCTATCTTTCTACTTCTCTTTCACTTATTCACATAGGTTTACCTTTGACTCACTTTTCAATCATCCCTGTTTTGACTCCTGATTATACCAATTTTCAAACTCTGATTCATTATGGATCACAGCTCTCAGTTGTAGGATATATTATTTAGTTTCAAAAATTCTTAGGGAGGGAAGTAAATGGCTGCAAGTAGGGAAAAAAAGAGAAAGAGAGAAAAACAGAAAAAAAATAATGCAATGATATGGGTTCTTAAAGGTACACCAGTTAAGATGGACATAGTCCCTTTCCAAGATAAAACTTTGTTCCAGTAAGGTTAGACAGACATAAAAATAATTATACACATGCTTCCTTATAATAGATAAACACCATGAAAAACTAAGGCACACAAGTACACACAGATACACACATGCACACTCACATTCAGAGACACCAAGGAAACATAATTGGAATTTAGAATTCAGAGAAGACTTCCCCTATATAGGGCCAGTGGTTGTGGCCGTGGCCGTGGCCATGCAGATGCAGATTCTCATTGGATTTGGCAGATAGTAAAGGAACAGTGGAGCCAGAAAATGGTGGCCATTCTGTTTATTAAAGTTTGCTAATGGCAGATGAGCAAACAGGCAGGGAAGACTAATTTTCTTTAACTCAGGGCTCCCAAAACCCCAATTTATTCTCTGGACTCCTCCAGATTTACAGGCCCCCAGAAGCAAAATGGCACTCCCCAGCCAAACAAGGCTGGTCCAAATCCAGGCTCCCCAAGACCCTCAGCTCTCTCTCTCTCTCTCCCTCTCTCTCTTTCTCTCCCTCTAAACTCCCCAGCAAAACTGACTGGGGAAAAAAAAACCTGCAGCAAACAATAGTAAACAATAGCCCCTCCCTATGGAGGCAAGCGTTTCTCAATTTGCAATCTGCTGCCCTGAGGGCAAGCACCACAGCCTTCCACAGACTATACATACATGGCACTGCCCTGGCCAATGCAAAATATAAGGGAGCTAACATAAACATACTTGTTTCACACTTGTTTGCCCAACACCTTAATGTTGATATTTAATATCATTGTAATTTATGTAGAGAAATTTTCCAAGGTAAAAGGAAATGGTTGGTAAAGGCTGACAGAAACTTCTTGTGTGGCAAAAATAAAAATAAATAAATAAATAAAAGTGATGAGATGGGGTTCCTTAGCAAGCTTAGCAAGTAAGAGAAACTCAAACTCTGTTGTTGTGGTCAGGGAATAGAAGTAATGGGGAGTGCAGTGTTCTAAGATGAGGCCAGATATTTAGAAATGATTTTATTTGACATGGTAAAAATTTAGGATATTTTACCTGAAAGCAATACAAACCATTGCAATATTTTATGCAAGGAAATTACAGATAAAACTGACATATAAAAAGGGTGGATGCTTTTAGGAGAATTATCTGAAAGTAGGCAAGAGTGAGTAGTCATCAGCTAGAAAGCTTTTGTAGGAGACAATCGTAGTGGTTTAGACTAGTTGCTGATGGAAGATAAAGAAGTTTCATGTTGAAGGAATGTTTTTCAGATAGAATGTATTGTACTTGGTTAGAGGCTGATGTAAAAGCAAAGGAATTAAAATCAAGAGTGAGAAACTTTAAGCTTTGATTAATTGTTGGGCAGATAAAATATATTATGCTCACTTTGTTAAAGATGGCGCTGACCACGTGAAAGCCCATTGCCCAGGTGATTGCTTGGGATGAGCGTGATTATGTTAATATATGTTGGGGGAGGGCTTTTGTGGCAAAATATTTTAAAAGGAAGAGAGATCATGCTGTTCTGGGGGAAGAGTGATTACACTTTAGGAGGAGCCCATGCTGTAGGAGAGCAGAGAAAGGCCATGTGGAAGAAAGGTGAAGTAGCCAAGATGGCGGAGTGCTGAAAGAGAAGCCAGTTTGTGCAGAGTTTGTGCAGAGAGAAGGAGATGGGGAACAGAGGTGAATAAGGCTGGTGAGCTAGAAACCTTTGATTCTAGGAAACTTGGATAAGTCAGTAACTTTGTGAACACTGAATGAGTGGGTTTTGGAGCCCAGTGTCTGTTTTTACTTGCCTGCCGGGTGCAAGCTAGGATTAAAGGTAATGTCCCACCTATTCATGGCTCCATTGTTTCATTACCGACTGTCCGAATCAAATACGAACCTGCATGGGCCAGGCGGCTGTGATGGTGGCCGTGGCTACTGGCTTTACATTAATAAATACAAATCAAGGAATGAGACTGGGGAGAAATGAGAGAGATAAAAAAATATTTTTTAAAGGCATGCATATGGAAGATTAAAACAAGGACTGTAGTCCTCACATATCACATGTGGCTATGGAGAAAAGAAAAGAGAATGATTGTTGGATATCTCAATTCTAGAAGAATTTTTAATTTTAACATAAATGTCACTAGCACAGGGGTAGAGAACCTATGGCTCTCGAGCCAGATGTGGCTCTTTTGATGGCTTCATCTGGCTCGCAGACAAATCTTTAATAAAATAAATAATAACATTAAAAATATAAAACATTCTCATGTATTACAATTCATTCATTTCCTACCGCTCATGTTCATGGTTGCGGGTGGCTGGAGCCAATCACAGCTGTCCTCCAGGACAACACCAAATTTTTATTGGATAATGTGTAACATACACAGGTCATTGTATGGCTCTCATGGAATTACATTTTAAAATATGTGGAATTCATGGCTCTCTCAGCCAAAAAGGTTCCCGACTCCTGCACTAGCATATATATATAAATAAAGAAAAGAAGAACAAAATTTAAAGGGAAAGATGATAACAGAAACAGATGATAATCAATAGACAGGAGAAACTGGAAATAAAAAATTGGGGGGACAGGATGGGATGCATGGCCCAAATGAAAGATTGCCTTGATTAGAAAAAGGACACAATTTTGACTTAAATATGTATGAAATTAAAGTTGGCAGGTCCCATAGAAGCAAGTTTGAATAATGTGTGCCATGAATTGGAGAAACGGTTTTTTATGTATTTATTTTTGAGTAAAATCTGATGAGATGTCAAGTGTTCAGAATGGATATAATTTGAAAAAGATGCAAATATTATTCAAGAAAGCTGATTAGAAAAGTGCAAGAGAATATATAATGGACTGAATGTTTATGTCTCCTAAAACTTTATATGTTGAAAGCCAAGGTGATTAAATCATTAAATCAGAGCCCTCATAAACGGAATTAGTGTTCTTACAAAACAGACCGTGAATAAGAAGTCCATTTCTTAAACTCAAGAAACTCTTTTTTTCAACTTATATTCTTACAGAATACTGGATCTAAGTGCTCAAGAAATGCTTTTCAACAGGAATGAATATATGAACTACAATTAAAATATCTAAACCAGAAGTGCATAAATGATTATATCCTTGTTTCTGCATTTAAAATATACTTATTGCCAAATATTGGGCTATAAATAATTTTATGTAGTTTATTATGAAATTTTCAATGCACAGAGATATATATTCCAAGAAATAAAAATCTTATTCTCTTCTATTATAATTCTTATTCATGAACATAAGTATAAAATAGTATAAATAATGTAGCAATTGCCACCATATTATCAACCTCATCCACAATGTAAAACTATTATAATGAATCTAAAGTAGTATTTGCAATATATATGAATTTACTTTAACCTAGTTATGAAAATGCAAAATACTTTGTTCTAATTCTGACAAGAAATATACATTTCTATTTTAGGTAGAATTTGTATTTCTATCAAAGCAAGTAAGTTAATGGCTTTCTCTGCTAAATGTAACTACATGTTAATAATATTTATTGACTCACCTCTAAAATTAATATAGAGATTCTCTGAATTTTTTCATATTAGACAAATTTTTCATAGGAGACAAATTATTTTACTGTTCTTTTTAATATATATATATATATAAATGTCAATAACAAGGATACTGATAACACAAACGTATTGGAAGGCAGAAAAACAAAGAATTGAATCAGTTTTTATATTTATGTGAATTTTAATAAAATATCTACTTTCCTCTGTTACTGAGACCTATTATGTTTATTCTCTTCCTTCTCCTGATTTTATAGTTTTCTACCTAAAAATATTACTTTAAAGGCAGCAAATTTATTCTATACTTAAGGAGAACAATTTTTATTTATTGCACCTGGTTTTTATGGTATCCTTAAATAGCAAAAATATGACTGTTGATGATCTGTAAGGATCATTCCTCAGAAAAAGAAAAAATTTTAGGCAGGCAGAAAATGGAAGTTATGCATCTCTTCCCTCTAGGAGACTTCATAGCTTTAACAATAATAGAAAGAAGGAAGCTCCAGTTGCAACCCTCAGGCTAACAGTGACTGTCTTTCAGTGTCTTGATCTGGCAATTTAGAAGAAAGCATCATCTGAGGATGGTTCTGGGCATGGATGTATAAAAGTTGATACTGTGGCTGATATGATATATCCTCTCTACCAGAGAATTTTTGGTCTACTTACCGAAGTTAAATGAGAATATCTTTCAGAATGTTCATTACAAGTAATTTCAGTAATTGGAGAACGAAGATGTATTTGTGGTAGTCCCTTGGCTTTTTAATCATCTGCTCTGAATGTAAATACATTTCTACATCCAATAAGTAGTAGGATTATATACATTTAGGTGTTCTAAAAAATAATATTACTTTGCAATATTTCTATTTCTTACACATTTTCCTAATAGATTAATTTCTACTAATCTTTTGGCTTCTTATTTTGTCCTCAATTTATATAACCTTACTATATCACTTGCACTGTTAGAAGATAAATTGTGGAAAAGGTTACTTCAATTTATTTTCAGTTGAGGTAATGTTTTAAGTAAATTTAAGAATATTTGAGAGTTCAAAATATCAAACTCTTGAGTATATTAAACCGTCAGTTGTGAGGAAGCTTTACAAATCTTTTTTTTTTAACTTGGAAATACAAAAGATGTTATAGTTGATCTTAGTTATAAAATAAGACAATGAAGCCTGACATGTGGTGGCGCAGTGGATAAAGCCTCGACCTGGAACACTGAGGTCAATGGTTCAAATCCCCTGAACTTGTCTGGTCAAGGTACATAGGGAAGTTGATGCTCCCTGCTTCTCCCTCCATTCCCTCTCTCTCTCTCTCTCTCTCTCTCTCTCTCTCTCTCCCTCTCCTCTCTAAAATGAATAAATAAAAAAAAATAAGACAATGTGTATATGTTTTGTAAAAATGTTCACTGTTATAATAATAAAAAGATTTGGGGGGGCTATGATTTGGGCTTATTGTTGTTTTTTATGTGATTTTGCTCAGAAATTTTTAACTGACTTAGAAAAGAAAGTTCTTTTTTAAAGAAAAATAAGTAATGTCATAAATATTTAGATCCTAAGCACTCATTATAAACCACATTAAAAAAACAGAAGAATAATCTTATGAAAGGACAGAAAAATGTTTTTTCCAACATCTTCATTTAAAGTCAACCATTTGCTGAAATAACAGCTGTTCCTATTGAGAATAATTTTATTAAGAGACAAAAACATAATTGAAAATAAATACCAAATGTAACTTCTAAGAAAATAAGAGCAGGAAAAAAAATTATATTTGAAGCATTGTATATTAGAATTATTAAATAATTTTACATAAATTATGTTTAATTTTTATTAGAATGGTTTAACTATTATTTTTCTTTTCTAGAAAAGTATACAAAAATTATTGTTAGAACATTTTTACATTATCACATAGCTACAAGTTATTAAGGAGCTGATGTTTCAATACCCAATTTTGAACATCCAAGTAAATTCACCACAAATATATTTTGTCTTGACTCTGAACGGAAACTTTTCTGTTTGAGTTATTTATAAATAACATTTACCAAGCATTTAATTGGATAGATAATTTTTATAAAAAACATTTGAATATACAGTGGGATAATATCACCTGAAATCATAAAATCCCTGTTGTACTGCATTACTTCAAAATCTGTTTTCTGTACAGTGCACATGTATAAATGCATCTCTGTGTGAGTAACAAAAGCTTTATTTATATAACTGAAAATGTGTTATTTGTCCATTCCCTTATGGTGATATCATTAAATTCTGTTCAAAATGGGATAGAAAAAAGTTTTCTTTATAGATGCTTATTCTAAATTCTTCTATAAAGAAAGTAGTTCTGAAATTTGAACTTTTATTAGTTGCATTTTGTGAAAGTGAAGATCACTAAAATTATTATCAAAATTAGGAAATCTCTAAGCAAATTATTTTTCTATTTGTTCTTTACTAAGCTGGTTATTCATTTCACCTATTATATAATAATTTATCAGCCTTTCTTTTTTAAAATTTGTATTGAATTTATTTAGGGTTATCATACTGGTTTCATAATACATCCATAACACATCACCTGTACAATGCACTGTGTGTTCACCACCCCAGATCAAGTAGCCCTCCATCACCATCCATTCCACCTTTACTCACCCTCCTTTTCCTCCTTCAATCCTCACACTGTTGTCTGTGTCTTTAAGATTTTTTCTTTGCTTAATCCCTTCACCTTTTCACCCCTCACTCCCATCATCTCTAAATGTTACTAATATTTTTATTTTTTATTTATTATTTTTTATTTTTTCTTGTTACTAATATTTTTAATAACATATGAGTTACTCTTCTGATCATTGTTGCTCATTGGCTTGGTCAGAATCATATCTTATATAATAATTACTTAATTTGTCAAAAAATAAATTAATGTTGATCTCATTTTTTCCTCATATGCCAAAACTGAGTATAGCTACATTGCAAGAGAAATTATCTGCTTAGAAAGAACATAAATATGAATAAAAATATTTTATATTAAGTACTTATGTTTTAAAGTAAAATTTGATTATTGCTTGTAAATATTTTCTGTGTGCTCTGTGCATTTGAAATTTTGCATGTAAATATGAAGTATAAATAGCCAAGACAAGGTAAATTATACCTTAGAACTAAATTTTTTTGTTTCTATAGAGTAAAACTAAAAAGGTCAGAATATTTAATGTTTTATAGTTTATATAAAAAAGAGCTGAGTCTTAGCTTCCCATTTGGCCGTGACATGTAAGATGGTGATAATAAAAGCTGCTAGACACTTTCTTTCTAAGTCATGCTGTAATCTGACATCACCTTTGGTTCCTAATTTGCCTTTTAGTTTGCTAACAGCTTTAGAACTACTGGTACATAAGGCTTTTATTCATATTCTGCCTCTATTATTACCAAAACTGTTCTGCATCTCTATTCACTCACCAAAGAAAATCTGTCCTACATATAATAGCAATGCAGTTAATGAAATAATTGGTTTAAATGTTGTACTCTAATGGTGTGCATTATAGACTGTTGCAAGCACTATGGCTTTTAAGATGTCATTTAAAATGTCATTTCGGAAGTGCTCTGTTATTTAGAACAAATGGCATGATAAATTTAATGCATTTGGTATTTCTCCTTGACATTCATACTACACATACTATTTTCCTCACATTTTTGGTATTGTAAAAACCTCTCTTATGTAGAGCAGCAACAGGACACCATGTACGTACTTGGCTGGGAAGGTAAACACACAGTACAGTGTACAGAGATGTGTTGTAGAATTGGGCACCTGAAACCTGTAAAATTATGTTAGCTAGTGTTACTCAATACATTCAATTTAATATAATAAAAGGACTTAAGCATTGGGTCATGAAAGGGTTGGTTGATAAGAGGAAACCCCTTCAGTTCTTTCACTTTGTATAGTTTCCAATTCCAACTGAAAGTGCTCATTGGAACATCAAATGCATTTATGTGAATGTCTTCCATGCAGCATGTTTTGTTTAATGGAAGCTAACTATTTGTAACAATTTATTTCTCTTAATATTTTATATACAAGAGGAAAGAAAGGCAATTTGTATTATGCCTATGTGTCAATGGACAGCTTGAAAATTTTTTCAATTAAGGAAAAATTTGTCATAAAAGTTTAAGAACTATGGCAGAAAGAAAACAGACTTTGAAGGCATGTCTTAATTCACCAGTTAGATGTTGTATGTCCTCTGGCAGGTCACTTAACCTTATGAATTTTAGTTTACTTTGCATGTAAAATAGACATTATTATAATACTTAATTCATTTAGGTGGAGTAAAGTTTACATAGTTACAATATGTAGTGTCTGCCTGACCTGTGGTGGTACAGTGGAGAAAGTGTTGACCTGGAATGCTGAGGTCGCCAGTTCAAAACCCTGGGCTTGCCTGGTCAAGGCCCATATTGGAGTTGATGTTTCCTGATCTTCCCCCGACCCTTCTTTCTCTCTCTCTCTCCTCTCTCTCTGAAAAATGAATAAATAAAATCTTTAAAAAAATAAAATAAAACATGTAATGTTTATGGGACATAATTATTACCCTTCTTAAATTTCAGGAAACTTGAAATGGGCCAATGCCATAGTTAATGTCTTTGAATACATGCTTGTTGGTATCTGTATGCAGCTAGAGAGACGCCAGAAACATAGTGGATGCTTGGAAATAGTTTATATTCATTGGTTAACCATACTATTAAACTAATTAGTTGATACATATCTGGACAGTGGCCAACACTGGAATTTGAAGCATTCCATCAAGGAAGGAAGGAACACTCATGACAGACATTATTTAGTATTGTATGGCATACGGTGATGATAAAACATATACAATATGTCTTCTCTTTCATTACTTTTTATAAATTCTCTATAGAGGCTATAACCACCTACCCAACCACACATTATAACATTTCCTTTTCTAATGCTGTCAACTGAACTGGTGGTTTTGGCTAATGTCCAATCAGTACTGGTCTCTTCCTATGTCTCCATGGTTAGTGTCTATTACTGATAGTTGATCCTGATGTAGCCCTGGAGTCAAATATGCTAATATCATTCTTAGGTACTGAGAAACTAGACATTTAAAGAATTATTATAT
This sequence comes from Saccopteryx leptura, assembly GCF_036850995.1. NCBI lineage: Eukaryota > Metazoa > Chordata > Mammalia > Chiroptera > Emballonuridae > Saccopteryx > Saccopteryx leptura. Next base: position 65,975,147 of record NC_089506.1, on the reverse strand, counting down.
AAGGATATTGAGGAATCCAGGCAATTTCTATATATCCTCCTAAATCTTTTAAGATGCTGTATTTCTGAGTTGAGTTGCTATATGTAAGATATCTATGTTTATAATCATAAGTAAGAATCACAGGATTAAATGAATCTTATCAAAGGCCTTGATTTTTCAAATGCAAAGAATAAACCTTACCATGTTTCAATTTTTTTCAATATCTGGACTATTAAATATATTTCAAACAAGGGTCTTCAGGAAAAGGATAAAACTGACTTTGATATTGTAGCACAGACCTTTCTTTCTTTTGGTTATTTCAAAGTTGCTATCTTTCATTTCTTCTCCAAAATTCTCAAAGGAATAGCCGTGATTCTCTTCATCCACTTCTGCGCCTCCCATTCATTATTCAACTCACTGCAGTCTTGCTTCCGTTCTCAGCACTAGGCCAAAAATGCTATTGTTTTGACGGTCACCAAAGAGTTTCTAATTCCCAAATTTAAGAAATTTTATTTCTTTTGATATTATTGAAACAGTATGCTATTTATCCCTATGTTCCTTCATTATTACTTTTACTATATTTTATGAGTACATTTATCTTCTTAAACATTCTATAAATAGTGCTTTATAGAATTCCCTAGACCACTGCTCTTCTTACTTTACAAATTCACTTATTCTTGTATTATCAGTGACCTTGTATATGTCAATTCCCAAACCTGTTAGAGATCAATCAGACTTGAAGGACAAAACTTAAGGTGGAAATTTGTATATACTATAATCCTAAATTTGCTTTTGTCCCACCTCTTCACCTAAATATCTTCCAGATATATCAACCTGAACAAACTCCCAAACTGAATTATTTTGTGTCTATGCTTAAAAAAATCTATTATACTACTACTATCAATTCATCTATAACTGTAAGAAGCTGATTGATATTTCAAATTATCTTTTACTTACATGTATAATGATCTATTCTTAAGTTTGCTTAAGTTCCATTTCTATTTTAGCTTCTCAATGTCTAGACTTTTCTATTAGATATAATTATTCATTTTTTTTTAGAGAGGAGAGAGAAAAGGAGAGAGAGAGAGAGACAGAGAGGGAGAGAGAGACAGAGAGAGAAGGTGGGGAGGAGCTGGAAGCATCAACTCCCATACGTGCCTTGACCAGGCAAGCCCAGGGTTTCGAACCAGCGACCTCAGCATTTCCAGGTTGATGCTTTATTCACTGCGCCACCACAGGTCAGGCTTATTAGATATAATTATTATAGAAATATCCTAAGTTGTTCTCTTTTTTGTTTGTTTGTGGTTGTGTGTGTGTGTGTGTGTGTGTGTGTGTGACAGAGACAGAGAGAGGGACAGATAGGGACAGACAGACAAGAAGGGAGAGAGATGAGAAGCATAAATTTTTTCTTGTGGCACCTTATTCGTTCAGTGATTGCTTTCTTGTATGTGCCTTGCTGGGGTAGGGAGGAGGTTACAGCAGAGTAAATGGCCCCTTGCTCAAGCCAGCGACCTCGGGTTCAAGCTGGTGAGCCTTGCTCAAACCAGATGAGCTTGCGCTCAAGCCGGTGACCTCGGGGGTTTGGAACCTGTGTCCCAGTCCAATGCTTTATCCATTGCACTTCCACCTGGTCAGGCATGGTTTTCCTGATTTTGATCTTATCACACTACATATATTTTCTAGAGCAGTGGTTCTAAAATTTTTTGAAGTTGGGGCACATTTAAAATTTTACAAATAATTGTAAGCATACTGTATACAAATTTCTGAGAAATATTTCATAATAATTAAGTCAAATATTAAAGAAAAAAATATGAAGTCCAAGAGTGCTTTTATGGTTATTAAACAAAATAAATATGACAAAATTAAATTTATTCTGACATTAAAAAACACTTTTGTGTTACATTTTTTGAGTTATGCTTTCTAGAATTTATATAACAGAGGCATTAAAAATAAAAAAATGACAAAAAAGTTATCTTTATATATATATATATATATATATATATATATATATATATATATATATATATATAGATAGATACATTCTTAGTAAGATTTAGTATATTTGGCAGGCCTCAGAGAGACTGTGTTAAGTATTTTCATTCTTGTGTTTATGAGAAACATGAGCCTTATGTGTCCTAGTGATTTCTTCAATGTTTGGACATATATTTGAAAGGGAAACTCTCATTTCCTTGTCAATACATTGAAGAATTCTTCTCTTTTTACTCTTAATTGTGTTGAGTGCAGAAAACCCCCAATATACATATCATCTTAACTTTACAACAAACAAAGGATAGAAGAAACTTGCCTCTAGTTTTTCCAGGGAACATGGGGGTAGTATAAATAATCCAGCACCACAGCTTAACAGCCTTTTGCAACGCCAATCAGGCAAGTGAGGTGGAGGGTTGGGCAGACTGTCAATTTACAGCCAATTCCCCACACCTCTGTTCCCCAAAAATCTAAACTCTAAAAACCCTATTGGTTTTTTGGTCCCCAACAGGCACTTATTTCTCTGGAATACGATATGGAACACCTGGAAATCTTCTAGGGTGCACCAGAGCTCCCTGGCACACACTTTGAGAACCACTTCTCTAGAGAGTCAAAATAAAGTACTATTAATGCAAATGTGATTGTGTCATTTTGTGTGTTTGTAGCCTGTCTAAAAATATGTCACAGTATTACATTTTTTATTCTTTCATTTTGCTTATTGCAGAGAATATTCTTCTTGTATAAGGTTTACTCCATTTGCAAGTTAAAAAAAAAAGGCCAAATCAAAATTCTGGTACTTACTGAGTCCAAGGAGTCAGTTGCTTTAATGGGTCCAGCTTGATAAAACTTGAAGATATGATCATCCACCAGTCAGGCTCCATTCTGCACTTCCATGACTACATTTACTCCCACATAGTATCATTGCAAGCAGGCAATGTTTATGTGATATTATCATTGCAAGCAGGCGATGTTTATGTTATTTGTTTATGTGTATACATGTTTTTGTGACCATTAAATATTGCTGATAGAGTTTCAACATAGTTTCTTGGACCAAAAAACCCATTGTTATTCTAAATCATATTTTATGCCACCAAAATGCTTTCACTAATGAAATAATATTTAAGAATACATTAATACACACATACACACTTTTCTCAAATTTATGTCCACAGTGTTAAGTGTAATGCTTAATAATATTTTGGCCCTAGATTTGATTTTGCAATAACAAGGTATTTTCCATGTTAATCAAGGCCCAACTACTAATACATTCCAATATGATAATTTCTTTTTTTTTTTTTTTTTTTCAGAGACAGAGAATCAGAAAGAGGGACAGACAGATAGGAACGGAGAGAGATGAGAAGCATCAATCATCAGTTTTGTTTTTTTTTGTTGCGACACCTTAGTTGTTCATTGATTGCTCTCTCATATGTGCCTTGACTGCGGGCCTTGAGCAGAACAAGTAACCCCTTGCTCAAGCCAGCAACCTTGGGTCCAAGCTGGTGAGTTTTTTGCTCAAGCCAGATGAGCCTGCGCTCAAGCTGGCAACGTTGAGGTCTTGAACCTGGGTCCTCCACATCCCAGTCTGATGCTCTATCCACTGCACCACCGCCTGGTCAGGCCAATATGATAGTTTCTATATCAAAAGAACCTTGTTGTTTTAACCTGCCAAGTATCTTCTTTCTAGGATCAAAAATCAATGTTAGATATTCCAATTACATTGATTTCACTGTAGGCAGTAACAACCTTGATTCCTTTGTGTTTTCCTCCAAAAATAAGATCATTACAATTATGCCTGCTTCAAAAAACTTACTTTTCTTTTAAATATTTTTAAGTCAATAAATACCGTGCAAAATTAAATGTAATTCACAATGGTTGTGTGCATTTTATATATACAAATACTATTCCTTATTAGTATATTCATTTAGGGTATTTATTATAAAATTTTCTTTTTATTAATACTTTTATAAATAAATCTTTGTTCTATATTCTATTAGATTCTTTGAAATAAATTTCTTTCACTGGAATTACTGCAACAATCCAAGTTGTTGACAAAAATGGTTAATTATTTTCTATAAATTTGTAAAAGTCTATATTCCTTCCATAGTATACGTGAATGCCTATTTCTCATGTGTAATAGGACTGCTTTAGCATTTTTAATAACAAGAAAGTATCTCACATATTAATTTCATGGATTTTTCAATAATCAAACCTGCTTCTCTTTTCCATTTTTGTGAATATTTAGAAGGTCATATTGGATGTCTCAAGTGAACTGACATAATATTGTTAGTTTTTACTGTTTAGCAAATTCTATCTTCCTTTATCTGGCCCCTAAGGTAATTTATTATTGAGGTTTCTGATGTCCAAATGAAACTACAGCCATTATGTGCCAAAGATCAATTTGTTCCTGAATGTGCCCTGGCTGGTAGTCAAACCGGCAACCTCGGTGCTTCTGAACAATGCGTTAACCAATTTAGCTATCTTGCCAGGGCAGGAGCGATTCTCCTGACTGCTTATCTTGAAGATACTGATATGCATTATAATATGTATTTTCTGCCACGTTTAAAGCATCATGTTATGTTCTACAAAAGTATGAGGAAAGTAATACTACTTTCTTATAAACTTAATTTTATTTCATTATACAGAGGGGTCCTCAGATTACTACAGTCTTGACATATCACATTTTGAGTTTATGACGTTCACTCCCATAAAAACTTAAAAACAGCCTGACCAGACAGTGGCACAGTAGAAGGAGCATCAGACTGGAACACGGAGAACACAGGTTCAAAACCCGGAGGTCGCCTGTTTGAGCACAGTCTCACCAGCTTGATCACAATCTCACCAGCTTGAGCGTGGGGTCACTGGCTTCAGTGTGGGATAATAGACATGACCTCATGGTCACTGGCTTGAGTGTGGGATAATAGACTTGACCTCATGGTCACTGGCTTGAAGCCCAAGGTCACTGGCTTGAGCCCAAGGTCACTAGCTTGAGCAAGGGGTCACTTGCTCTGCTGTATCCCCACACCAAGGCTCATATGAGAAAGCAATCGATAAACAAGCAATCAATGAACAACTAAGATGCCGCAACAAAGAATTGATGCTTCTCACCTCTCTTCCTTCCTATCTGTCCCTATCTGTCGCTCTCTCTGACTTTCTGTCTCTGTCTCTGTCAAATAAATAAATAAATAACTTAAAAATATGTGTTTCTGCTTACGCCATTAGTGTTGTACTTTTTTTACACTTATTTTTTGTCATTTTTTTGTTACTACAATACAGTGTAACTACAGTATATTTATGTCCTTTTCCTTTTTCTGTGGCTTAGTTGTGTTTTTATGTTCTAGATTATGATTTTACAATTGTATTAGGATAGTGCTGGTCAAAAATGTTTTTAAATATGACATATATGTTTGCTCGCTTATGGTTTGCATTATGTGTGGGGGGCAGGGTATAAGCAGGCAGGGTCGTTATAGCCTAAGGCTTAGTTTTAAAACTAAGTTTTTCCCCACACCCTTGACTGACTGCATGATGTGGGTTGGTGCACTCTCATGACGAATCCCATTATGCTTCAGATAAGTGACTTTGGATCAGAGACTTCCTTTTTTGTATATTGGATTAAAGGTTTTGGTTTCTACACTATAAAGTGGGGCAGACCAGGAGCTTGGTCTCTCGGTTCCTGAGATTAGTATTAGAGGAGAGAGCAGAGAAAAGGAGGTGGGGAACAGAGGTGAATAAGGCTGGTGAGCTAGAAACCTTTAATTCTAGGAAACTTGGATAAGTCAGTATACTAGCTTTTTGAGCACTGAATGAGTGGGGTTTGGAGCCCCGTGTATGTTTTTACTTGCCTGACAGGTGCAAGCTATGATTAAAGGTAATGGCCCACCAGTTCTTGGCTCTGTTTTTTTATTACTGATTCTCCGAATCTAATGTGAACTGCATGGACTAGGCGGCTGTGATGGTGGCTGTGCCTACTGCCTTTATAGATAGGTAAGTGACTTAGGCTAAGGGTGTTTCGACTTACCCCAAAATTCGGGTAATGTCACTGCTGTAGAAAAAAAACTGTGTTGTAACCCAATGACTTTTCTGTATACTATTGTCATTCTGTCTACTTCTGAGATATTTTCCTCACATTAGTCTCTTTTGTTCTGACTCTGCTCTAAGGATGAGCACTTAACTTGTTTACTCATGCTGAGACACTCAGTAACCTTTTTTTTCATGCCATTCAGAAATGGTCAAATCATCTAAATTACCACCACATAAGTCTATATTCATCCCCTGTTATTCAAGGGACTGACCCCACCACTCTCCAGGCAATTATGGCTCCATTGAAGTCATCAACTCTTTATATTTAAGCCATAGGATAAGAAATTCCAAAAAGTAAAAGAAGAATTCTTTCATTCTATGGTAAATATTTTTGATTCAGGGGTTTATATAAGTTCAAGGGATCCATGGTCCAACTGAAATTTTATGGAACATTTTATACTAGTTGCATGCATTTCCTTAGCTTTTACAGAAGCCATAAGAGCTCTATAACTCAAAATTACGTTCAATAATAAAACTGCACAGATTCAGACTTAGTAGGACTTCTACCTTTTTGATTATTAGATAAAAGAAGCTTTGTGAAAAGAGATATATCACTTAGGCCAGAGGGCTTGTAACAAAATTTTAGGGTTTTAAGTTCCTAGTTTTTGTACTCAGTGATGAGTTAAAATAAAATGACTTGGGGTTTTTCAGCAAAGCAACAACAAAAAGGCTGAGGGAAAAGTTTTTTCTTTTTAATACTACCTAGCCATTTTTAATTAAAAAGTTTTATCTTTTTCAAAAACAGTAAGGAGAAAACTTTGATTGACCTTTCTGATGAGGACATTATTGAAAATATTTATCATCCGATGTTATTTTTTTTCCCTATCCACTTCTCACTGACCTTTATGGAATAATTCAGAGTTAGATTTAAATTTCCTTTGGTCTTTGTGATATTTACTATTGAAATACCATTTGCTTTGTGGATCATTTTAAAGAGGTTCCTTTACATACACAGCAGTACTGTAAATGAAGCATAGATACTTTATGAGGTCTTTCTTCTCTGATCTTTTTATTTTCTTAGTATTTTCTTTCTACATATATACTCTAATTTTGGAATATGCTGATTTCCATTATAAGCAATGAATATCTTAATTTAATGTTTTATTATAAGTAATAATTTATTTTAATGGATGACTTTAAGATAAGCTAATGCTGATAAGATAAAATCAAATTAATGAACAAAAGCTTATATTAGTTTTTTTTTTAAAATAGCATTATCTTTCAATTTTGTGCAATATAACTTAACAAAGATATTTTGAATGTCTCATGTTTATAAGGCCCTGTGCTAGATATAAGAAATAGAGAAAAAATCAGTTAATTCACAATTTCTATACTCAGGAAGCTTACAGAATAGCATGTTAGTATATTAGTTAGGATATGTAGAATAGGTTGCTGTAGTGTCATCTGTGTGTCTCACATATACCAATGAGATAGGCTGGTGATTTCATGCAAATCTAGGACAGCTTTGCTCCCTAAATTATCAAGGGATCAAGGATCTTATATCTTGTTTCTCCTCTTCTGCATCTATTCCCATTATGTGCATGGTCAAACTTAATTCACTAATACCAAGTCCAAGTTCCAGACCATGAAAAAAGAAAAAAGGAGAATAAAAGTCTAGGTTTTTTAGGGGGAAGGATCCATCCTTAAAAGAAATAGTAAGGATATAATTGCACAATCACATTTATGTACAAAGGGAGAGGAACTGATTCTGTCTGTGCAGCCATGTACTACATTAAAACAGAGACTATAAATAATGAAAGAAAGAAGGTAAGATTGAATACTGGGAAATTATTAGCACTACGAATGTACTTTTATAGAAATAAAATACCAACTCATATAGAGTGCTGTAGTAGATAAATGTAAATATAGGAGCATGAGCCACTACTTTAGATATGGGTTGTTGAGATTATTTTATGTGTTCTTTTTGAACTTGGTCGTAATATTTGTCTTGAACTTCAGTATATATAGATGGAAACAAAGGGCTCTCAATGAAAGGAGTCTCTATGGTCAAAATATAGGGGTAAGAATGTGTATGGGAAAGACTAGGGGAAGAAAGAATAATCTGATCTAAAAAGAAGAAAAATTTTTGAGATTTGAACAGAAAAATGTTTGCATAGAATACAGGGATTGCGGGTTTATTCTTTAGAGAATGAAAGGATAGGTTCTGTGTATAAACATATTTATGTTAGAGGTGTAATTTTTTTTTTTTTTTGCGACACAGACAGAGTCAGAGAGAGGGAAAGATAAGGACAGACAGGAAGGGAGAGAGATGAGAAGCATCAATTCTATCAATTCTCTGTTGTGGCACTTTAGTTGTTCATTGATTGCTTTCTCATATGTTCCTTGACTGGGGGGGCTACAGCAGACAGAGTGACCCCTTGCTCGAGCCAGCAACTTTGGGCTCAAGGTGGTGAGCCTTGCTCAAACCAGATGAACCCATGCTCAAGCTGGTGACCTCAGGGTCTTGAACCCTGGTCCTCCACATCCTAGTCCGATGCTCTGTCCACTGTGCCACCACTTGATCAAGCTAGAGGTGTAATCTTGTTGTACTATGTCTAAAAAAGGAAAGAAAAACAACAGCAAGACAATTTAGAAAGCCAAAATAATATTTATGGTGACAGAAATCAAGACCTGAATCAATAATTTTGGAAAGCAGATTTGATGTTTTTATTTGTGTTTAATTTTTACTCACTAATACTAAAATTTGAATAATTTAACATAATCCTGAAAATGTATTTAATTACTGACTTTAATTATTTAGTAATATAACTATCTTCTGATTGCTTTTTTAAAAATATCTACAAAAATGTTTTCAGATATACCAATAAGAAAGATTACCTCTGTTACACCAGTTTTTTATGTTACTATAATTTGACTTAAAGTGATTCATATATTCAGTTTATTATAAATTCTTCCAAAATATTATTCATGATAATTTTGGTAGTCAGCAAATAAGCAAATAAAACAGATACAGTTTTAAATATATATAACAAAGATAAATGACTTGGCTTTCAAATCTTATTCTTATATCAAATATACAATCAGAAAAAGAAGCACATTATTATACATTCCTACCAACAGTGTATGAGGGTTCCTTTTTCTCCACAGCCTCTCCAACATTTGCTATTACCTGTCTTGTTAATAATAGCTAATCTAAAGATAAATGAGATGTGGCACATATACACTATGGAATACTACTCAGCCATAAGAAATGATGACATCGGATCATTTACAGCAAAATGGTGGGATCTTGATAACATTATACGGAGTGAAATAAGTAAATCAGAAAAAACCAGGAACTGCATTATTCCATACGTAGGTGGGACATAAAAGTGAGACTAAGAGACATTGATAAGAGTGTGGTGGTTATGGGGGGAGGGGGGAGAGGGAGAGGGAAAGGGGGAGGGGGAGGGGCAAAAGAAAACTAGATAGAAGATGACAGAGGACAATCTGACTTTGGGTGATGGGTATGCAACATAATTGAACAACAAGATAACCTGGACATGTTATCTTTGAATATATGTATCCTGATTTACTGATGTCACCCCATTAAAAAAAATAAAATTAAATTTAAAAAAAATGTTGACTCAAAATGCCAACAGTGATCCCACAATAGTAACTTTGAAAATACTGTATCTGTTAAATACTATTAGAAAAAATAGTTAAATTGATAGTTTTAGTTTGTTTTTTCTACATTCTTCAGGGTGAAATATATAGATACTTCCATTTTTCACGACTACTATTGATAGATGAAAAGGGGAGAAAGCATGACATTGTTGAAAGAACTTTAAATAAGGTCTTAGTAAACGTGGATTCCAGTCCTAGTTTGGCTATGTTCAAACTGTGTTTTTGAGTTTCCATTATCTATTTTATTATATCTTCCCCCCAAATGTAGTGGATTTAAACCGAAATAGTAATGTTCTTGCTAAAAAAGCTATAATTTGAGCTAGTCTTGGTGGGGGCAGTTTATCTCTTTTCCTATGTGTTGTCAGCTGGAATGGATCAACTTCAGCTGAAAGATCCATCTGAAGGTGGCTGAGAAGTTAATGCCAGCTATTAGCTGGGAGTTTCAGATCATTCTCATATTAGCCACTTCATGGATTGCTTGGTCATTTTTCCTAGAGCAAATATTCTAAGAGGCAAAAGATAGAGGCCACCCTGTGAGGAAGTAGGCCAAAACTGAGAAAACATTACTTCTGCCAAAGAAGTGTTAAAGCCAAATGTGATCAAATTGGAGAGGATACCTATTGGTGTCCTAGTAAACTTCTTCTAAAAAAAGCAATCAAGCAAGCCCTGATTTGTAGCATTTGCCATTTTTTTGGGTGTGAATATTCACACTATGGCATAATTAAAGTTACAAGCATTATATCACTTAAGAGAGATGAAAAGAAATGAGAAAAATCTATTAGTTAGTACAAGCAGATTCCAACACACTACTTTATACACTTAAGCTCTAATGGCAAGTATGTGGCTATCTTTCACCAGGCACACATTGTGAATATTAATAGACTCTATCATTACATAAACTCTATCATTTGTGAGATAGGAATGGTATCTATACTCCAACACAAATTTAAGCACAAAGATAGTTTCCAATTGAAGACGCTTTGAAATTTATATAGAATAGCTTCATTATTAGAAGCTATTCTGAAATTTTGTCCATGATGATGGTGACGTTTCTGTAGAAGATAATATGATGTTATGTTACTGTCGGATTTTTCATTCTAAAATAAGATAAACATTTTGAAACCACTTTAACTGTTATGGCTTACATACTCGTGAAAAGAGTGTATTGTAGGCCTGACCTGTGGTGGTGCAGTGGATAAAGCGTCAACCTGGAAACACTGAGGTTGCCGGTTCAAAACCCTGGCTTGCCTGGTCAAGGCACATATGGGAGTTGATGCTTCCTGCTCCTCCCCTTTCTCTCTCTCTCCTTTCTAAAATGAATAAATAAAATTTTAAAAAAAAGTTAAAAAAAAAAAAAAAAGATCTCTTTAAAAAAAAAAAAAAAAAGAAAAGAGTGTATTGTATTTACAGACAATTCTAAACAATACATATTGTCCCAAATGTAAGTCATCTTTTTTCTTTATAAATATTGGTTAGATAAGGCCCAGAATCAGGTCTCTTAATTTTCTCAGTAGTTTTTATTGCTCAAATGCAATAAAATAAAAAAAAAATCTGGCCTTCTGGTTTCAAAGAAAATGTCAGGGCAATGAGAAACATCTTATTTTAATATGATATTTTTACAAAAAAGAAAACTTTTTTCTATAGATTAATAATTTTCCAAATCCCTTTTTATGTGTTTGAAAAAAAAAAGTTGACCCTGTTTCACAGACAGCACTTTGTTTTTAAGTTAATCAAGTATGTAAAAGCAGTTTATTTCAATAAATTTTACGTGAGCATTTTAAGCCCATCAGTACACAGCAACACTTTTGGAGCAAGAATCTCATAAAATATTTAAAATAATATAATATCCTCATGTTTAAATCTGAGCTTTAAAGAATATATCTTTTATGAATTACATTAATAAGTATATTTTTGATACTCATAGCCATTGATATTAGTCAAGATCTTTATGTTGCTACTGATTTCAATTGTATTTCTTTATCTCATGAAGTGTTTTATTAACTATTTCTTTTTTCTATTTTTTCATATACATACATGTATAATTGTTTTTCTTCTTTTTCCAAGTGAGAGGAAGGGAGATAGAGAGACAGACCCCCGCATGCGACCTGACTGGCATCCACCCCGAGACTCCCCCATCTGGGGCCAATGCTCTGCCCATCTGGGGCCATGTTTGCAACTGAGATATTTATAGCACTAGAGGCAGAGGCTCCACAGAGCCATGATCAGCACTCAGGGTGGATGCTTTCAAGCCATGGCTACAGAAGGGGAAGAGAGAGTGAGAGAAAGTGGAGGGGGAGGAGTGGAGAAGCAGATGGTCACTCTCCTGTGTGCCCTGACCAGGAATAGAACCTAGGACATCCACACACCAGGCCAACACTCTACCACTGAGCCAACTGGCCAAGGCTTATCAATTATTTCAAAATGAAAAACTAAGCTAGACTGCTGCTACCTGAAATTAGACTAACTTACTTTGATTTTAAAGTGAATTATGTTGTGATATTTCTTTTGTCATACCAAGTCCATGAAGTGTGTTCTACTATTTAATTTTTTTCTTTTTAAATTTTAAGGCTCTCACAGTAAGTTATAGGATAGAACATAATAGGTCACCTGTTGAAAAAATTTCAAAATTTCATATAGAAATAAGTCTAAATGAAAAAAAAACACAAAAATAATGTTTGAAACAATAGTTTCTTATTGAATTAGTTTTGATATCATTAATTGCTAAAAATTTTCTTTAACTACTCAGATTTCCTGTACCATAAGTAAAAATTTCGGAAAAAATGTAGCATCTAATATGACCTTAAACATTTTTTCCCCACTGCTTTTCCAAACTACTTTGAGATGACAAAATGTGATAAAACAAATAAAAATGAACCTATGTATATATATAATCATGGACTGACATCAAAACCACAATATTAATGACAAAAGCATGTTTCACAGTGATATATAGTACAATAGAGCAGGTTCTTAAATAATAATGCTGTTTTAACATTAGGATAAAAGTATTGATTACTGAGCAGTGTGGGTGACATCGTTTCTACTGAGTTTGCAAGCTCTCCCTATGTCTGTGTGGGTTCTCCAGGTTCTCCAATTTCATGTTTAAGTTGTCCCAGCCTCAGTGAGTGTATGTATGGGTGTCCATGGGTGCTTTCCAATGGAAAGCTGTCTTGAGCAGGGTTGACTTTCACCTGGTACCCTGAGCTGCAGGGGTTGGCTCAAGCCACTGATGATACTGAACTGGAATAAACAGGTTGAAAAATATTATCTTGTTTTCATTTATTTTTCTTATGTATGTGCTACTCATTTATGTCAATGTGTAATATTAAAAGTGTTTTGGATCTTTAGAAGTTTGGTGATATTTTTTTGTATTTTTCTGAATTGAGAAGCAGGGAGGCAGAGAGACAAACTCCCACATGTGCCCGACTGGGATCCCGCAGCATGCCTGCCAGGTGATGCTCTGTCCATCTGGGCTGTTGCTCCATTGCAACCAGAGTCATTCTAGTGCCTGCGGCAAAGGCCATGGAACCATCCTCAGTGCCTGGACAAACTTTGCTCCAATAGAGCCTTAGTTGCAGGAGGGGAAGAAAGAGACAGAGAGAGAAAGGAGAAGGGGAAGGGTGGAGAAGAAGATGGGTGCTTCTCCCATGTGCCCTGGCCAGGAATAGAACCTGGTACTTCCACACGCCAGGCCGACGCTCTACCACTGAGCAACCAGCCTGGGCCTGGTGATGATTTTGTAACCTGAATATGCTATAGAAACTTAACTCTTGTTTGTTTCAATTAGCCTGTGGTAAAATTGGTTTCATTATACATTGTTTCATTTAAAGTCAAAGTTTCTAAGAACCTACCAACAACATTTATGAGGATTTATTGTATATTTTCTATAAAATACCATAATATTTACATATTATTGTAGAATGTATATTTATTTGAGTCATCTAAAAACTAGGTGTCTTACCACATTAGAGGGCCAAGAACTGTTTTAAGAATCCGAAGATTCAGAGGAAATTCCTGCCTTCAGGATGTGAAGTCTAGTGGTAAGAGACAGTAAATAAGCAAATGTTACCCATAACTCTCTCTAGATCAGGGGTCCCCAAACTACGGCCCGTGGGCTGCATGTGGCCCCCTGAGGCCATTTATCCGGCCCCCACCGTACTTCCGGAAGGGGCACCTCTTTCATTGGTGGTCAGTGAGAGGAGCACATTGACCATCTCATAAGCCAAAAGCAGGCCCATAGTTCCCATTGAAATACTGGTCAGTTTGTTGACTTAAATTTACTTGTTCTTTATTTTAAATATTGTATTTGTTCCCATTTTGTTTTTTTACTTTAAAATAATATATGTGCAGTTGTGCATAGAAATTTGTTCATAGTTTTTTTTTATAGTCCAGCCCTCCAACGGTCTGAGGGACAGTGAACTGGCCCCCTGTGTAAAAAGTTTTGGAACCCCTTCTCTAGGTTAACAACAGCAGTGGAGAATACAAGGATGGGAATATAGAGAGACAGTGTATGTGTGTGTGGGTGGGGGGGGGGGGATACCATTGCATTTTTTAAAAGGGAAGGGAAATCAGATAAACATATAAGAGGTGTGGCCTGACTTGTGGTTGCACAGTGGATAAAGCATCGACCTGAAATGCTGAGGTAGGCAGTTCGAAATACTGGGCTTGCCTGGTAAAGGCACATATGGGAGTTGATGCTTCCTGCTCCTCCCCCTCTTCTATCTCTTTCCTCTCTCTTTCTCTCTCACTCTTTCCTCTCTATTTCTAATAAAAAATGAATAAGTAAAAATCTAAAAAAATAATAAATGGCAATCACTATTAAAAAAAACATATCATATAAGAGATGTGAAACACTGAACCATGCAGTTATCTGAAGGAAGAGTATTAGGAAGTAAATCCAAAGGACCTGAGGAGGAAACATGCCTGCTATCATGGAGAAAAAGCAAAAGAGAAAATAAAAAGCAGAGCTGAGAAAATAAGGGTAAAGTAGTAGGGGATATGGCCAAAAAGGTAACTGAAATAGAAGATTGTCTTGGGCGTGGATCTCCAGAAGCAAAACCTGAGAGTACATACAAATGATTTATTATGGAAATATTCACAGAAGAATATCATAAAACAACAGTGTAATCAAGAAAGGAAAGGGGAGAAGCAAAATAAGTCTAAATTTCAGCCCAAGTCCTTGGCTCAGTCTGATCCTGAAGAGGAGACCGAGAGTACAAATTACCTCTCAGATTGCCTCCCTGGGTTTTTATAATCCAAACACAAGTCAGTCCTCAAGCTAAAAGGATGCATAAAGGAATGTTAAGTTCCCAGGGACTCTCAGATCTCTGGGGACAAATTGCTCAAGGCAGTTCTCTGAAGAGTCAATCCTGTTCTAAGTAGAGAGTAGAGAGCACAGAATCAAAGCCAGGGATCCCAGTGCATCTGAGCAAAATAACCAGAATAGACCTACATTGCTTTAAATTGCATAACATTTTACCAGTGTTCTAAAAGTTTGTCTTTTACTCTAATCAAGATGATAAACCACTAAGAATTTTAAGCTGAATTAATGTGATCTTGCCATTGTTTTAAAGAGAATGGAATATAATAAGAAGTCAAGTGCAAGAGCTGAGAGAATAATTATACTATAATCTCTTTGAAATATTTTGGTGACTTGGACCAAAGT
The DNA here is from genome assembly GCF_036850995.1 of Saccopteryx leptura. Lineage (NCBI taxonomy): Eukaryota > Metazoa > Chordata > Mammalia > Chiroptera > Emballonuridae > Saccopteryx > Saccopteryx leptura. The sequence continues at coordinate 65,959,813 of NC_089506.1, read as the reverse complement.
GATAGCAATGGAAGTATTAAGAAATATTTGGATTCAGGTTAATTTTGACTATAAAGCAAACCAGATTACTACATACACTGTGGAAAATGAGATAGGAAAACAACACTGAAAATACAGTCAATAAGAACATCATAAGATTTTAAATGACCATCTAAAAATAAGGCACTTGTAAGAAAAAAAAGGACAAAGTATAACAGAGGAGTAATTTTCTTTTAGGGAGGAAATCATATCAATAGCTTGGTTTTGATACTTTAATTTAGAAATACTTATTATACAGTCAAGTGATGATGTCATAAGAGTCTCTAGATAAATGAGTCACATTTGGAGGAGATGCTCTGGCTGGAGATATACATTTGAAACTCTTCAGGATAAGGTAATATACGTAGGACATGAACAATAAAATCCTGAGAAAGTACAGATAAGCCAGAAATATTATTTCAAGGATAGATATCTAGAGTACTTCAAGATCTATACAAGAAGATATGAGGCAAAAGACACAGAGAAAATTCAGAAGCAGCAGTCAGTGAAGTAGGTGCCAAATCAAGGGAGATACTTAGAAACCAAAGGAAATGCTTCCAGAGAGAGGGTGATTGATTGTGTCAGATGCTATGTCTTAGGATGACAATGGAGAATTGAGTACTATATTTGGCAACTTAGAAATCATTGGTGGTCTTGACACATTGACTAAGATATTTTATGTCATAATGGTGGCAAAAGCTTGACTGGAGTGGAGTTATGGAGAAAGGAAAGAAGGGAAATAAGGCAAAACATATTAAAAAAAGAAGTATATGTAGCTATGAAGTTTTCTTGCAATAAAAAAGGAAGTATTAGAGGCAAATTAATGGAGAAATGAACTTGAGAGAAGCCTTATGGTTTGTCTTGTTTTATTTAATAGGAAAAGAATAAGAAAGTGGTTTTATACTGAAAATATAGATCTAGAAGGAAATGAGTAAACAATAATAAAAGAAAAATAGTAATTTTTTAGACTAGGAAAATGCATAGACTCTAGAAAAATAATGTGATTGTGAATTAGCAGTCATTGTATAATTTATATCACTGATCATGAATTTAAATGGAAATATTCAGCAAGATTAGTTTTACTCTAACCATATTCAGTAAGTTAGACCTGGACCAAGGTTGTCATTTGGTGAATAATTGTGAAAATAATAAGAGAGTTGAAAGGGAACAAGGATATTTGCAACAGAATGACCGTAATAATTGATAGTAGAGTTTCATCAGCTTAAGGGGGAAAATTATATAAGGTTATCAAGATAGCATAAAAAGATAAATTATGATGGGTTAGAAGGACTATGTAATGAACATAAAACTCTTAGTGAGCTAGAAAAGAGATTTTAATTAGATAGTGACATGCTTTAAATTGTGATTACTTGGAAGAGATGGCATTAATGATCATTAAAAGATCTAGAGAACTAGCCCCTGAGTGTCTGAACTAGAGTGGAGTATAAGATCATTTGACACATGAACAGGTCAAGAAAGTAAGAGACAATATATAAGGGCCAAGAAAACAAATTTTGTCTGGATTTGTAAACTTTAGATCACTGTCAATCCAACATTATGCACTAGTTAAAATTTATTAAAAAAATAATAATGAATGATAAAAGATGTTAACATTAAATTTAAATAAATTTAATGATTTCATGTTTGATTTTGTGGTGGTATCTTAGTCAGTTCAGGCTGCCATAACAAAATAATCATATACTGGGTGGTTTATAAACAAGAAAAATTTATTTCTCATGGTTTTGGAGGCGGGAAGTCCAAGATCAGGATACTAGCAGAGTCAGGGGAAGGTTTTCAGACTTCTTGCATACTCACCTATTAGAAGGGGCAAAGGAGTTCTCTCAGGCCTCTTTTATAAGGGCGTTAATCTCATTCATGAAGGCTCCACCTTCATGACTTAATCACCTCCCAAAGGTCCCACTTCTTAATACTAGCACATTAGACATAGGATTTCAACATACAAAATTTGAGAGGACACATAGATTCAGATGATAACAAGTGGGAAGCCAAGGGATAAAATTGGACAGTTAATTTTATCAGTTATGTTTCCTTATTCATATTTAGTAAGTTTTTAGTTAATAAAAAGCAAATACAATGCTTTTTTCTTATTTGAGACACATGTACATTATACTATTCTCTACACATTTTTATACATTTTACATTTTCAAAAAGTGTAAATGAAATTTAAAACCACAAAGAGAATAGAATCACTATAGTAGCTTGGCTAATTACTTGTGAGTATAAAAGAAATTCTAATTCTACTAGAAACAATGATATAAAGAGAAGAATGTTTGGATTTCTGGGGCTCCTTCGGCCACTCTAATGTCCGGTGATTAAATTTCATGGGAAATCACATCAATCCAATGCAGTCAGGATGTCCAATGACCCAGATATTTTAGGAATAAAGATTTTGCTATTCAGTCAAGCAAGAAACAGAACCAGCTGAGGTAATCGCTGAGAGCAAAGGGAATACAAAATGGTAGTGGAAAAAGGTAGTGGGAAATACCAATTATGTCATCATTGTTAAATGCTGACTTGAGGACTATGATAGTTGAGTGTTTCAAACTTATTGCAATGAAGGATGTATTTGTATACAATTTATTTTTCCTTCTCTAATAATCCTTTTATCAACAAACATAAAATACCTTGATAGTAGCTAACCTTATATCTCAATATTTAGGTTACAGAACATTAAAGAGAAAGTATAACTCATCCCAAACAGAAATGAGTATCAAAAATAAATGTAAAACTTTTGTAAATATAGGGTGGGGCAAATTAATTTAAAAATAACAATATAAGAATAAACTCTGTGTTTTGTATAATGAAAACTCTAACTTACCCCCCCCCATATGTTTTGGAAAATGTTCAGTGTGTTTTCAGTTGTACCAGAGTCAGTTGAATCATGTTAGGAGCAGTGGTGGGATTCAGCTGGTTCACACCAGTTTGGCAGACCATATTTAATTTTTTGATGAGTTTGGCCAACCCGTTGTTAAAATGGCACTTATAATAAGGGTTCTCTCTAAGGTGAGTGCCTCGGCAGCCAACCCAATGTGGAAATCACAAATTTATATTCCTTACTTTGTGTGTGTGTGTGTGTGTGTGTGTGTGTGTGTGTGTGTGTGAGTGCCAGAGACAGAGACAGACAGAGAGAGGGACAGAAAGGGACAGATAAGGACAAACAGACAGGAAGGGAGAGAGATGAAAAGCATCAATTTTTGGTTGGGGTACCTTAGTTGTTCATTGATTGCTTTCTCATATGTGTCTTGACCAGGGGGCTACAGGAAACCGAGTGTATCCTTGCTCAAGCCAGTGACCTTGGGTTCAAGCTGGTGAGCCTTGCTCAAACTAGATGAACCTGCGCTCAAGCCAGCGACCTCAGGATTTTGAACCTGGGTCCTCGCATCCTGGCCCTACGCTCTATCCTGCACCACTGCCTGGTCAGGCTTCCTTACTCTTTTTTCACGTTCATCTGTGCAAAAATGTTTTCTAAGCATTTGTAGTTATGTTCATTCTGTGCATAGGTAAAAATAATTGCAAGTAAGGACACCAATCAAGAAGCAATATAAAAATATCTGAAATAACATTTTAATTTTTTTGTCAGGTATTATTTAATATTTTAAAACTATTTTTTATAACATAATCTAGTTTTATGTACCTCTTTTATTGTTATTATTTAAGTATTAAATGTATAAATAATAAACTACCTTTTGGTATATCTTTTTTAATACTTATAATGGTCATTAGGGCAGAGAACTGGTTGTTAAATTATTTGAAACTGTCACTGGTTAGGAGGAAGCATAATTTGAAACTCATGTGTGATTAATAAAGATGCCTGTGGATTGTAAGATGGCAAATATTTTTTTCTAATTTTTATTTATTCATTTTAGGAGAGGGAGAGACAGAGAGAAAGAGGGGGAAGAGCTGGAAGCATCAACTCCCATATGTGCCTTGACTAGGCAAGCCCAGGGTTTCGAACCGGCGACCTCAGCATTTCCAGGTCAATGCTTTACCCACTGCACCATCCAAAGGTCAAGCAAGGTGGCAAATATTAACTTGGGTAGCTTTCTACTGTTTCATTTTAGCCAAGCTTTAACAATGTTTCAAAGAATTTTTTCCCCTGGATTTTCCAGGCTAATATTGTCCATAAGAATAAGTTACGTGCAAGTAAACAATAGCTAGATGAGACACTGTAAAGTCAAATATGATTATAGTTCATGTACACATCTTCAATCTGCTGACTCACCTGCTGGCTTGAAGCAGTACTGGACCTCCATCTCCTCCACTGTCCGCTGTATCTCCTTCAGTTCTTCTGACTTAGGTGTGTGGTTATGCCCCTAACAAATAGCATCAGCTTCTTCTGTAAATCATCCATATCACTGAAGGCGGGCACTTGGAGGTGTTGTGAGACTAATATGTTTTCTGGTTTATGTTCATATGTTTCAATTCATTCTCACAATTTTGCCCCTGAAACTGTCTGTAATCTTTATGTACTCCCTGCCCTCTAACTTCAGACCCAGTACCAGACAGAGAAACAGTTATAAATGACTGTTTAACAATTCTCACAGTTGCATAAACAAATCCTTATAATTTGTTATATATCACTCATAGTTGCCCATGATCCCTGATTGATAAAATACCTACAAATTGAGCAGAATTTCTAAATATTATCTTTTCTATGGAATTACTTTGGATTGAATATGCAATTTAAAGAACTTGTCCAGGAATTTTCAGTATTATTTGGTCAATTTAACATATTACATAATAAGGAACTATTTTTAGCAAAGTTTTGTTTTAGAGTAATAAATGTTTTCTCTATTTTGTAGAAGTTAATGATGTTTACTATATTTCATATTATTTATATGAAAATTTATCCACAAGTTTAAAAATCTCATATCATGGTAAGATTATGTCATATCATGGTATAGTTTATGTTAATTTAAAATTGAAATTAACCAACAATTTAAGACAAAAAAAATTTAAAAATTTGCTTTTATAATCAACTGGCACCCTGGCTGGCTATCTCAGTGGTACAGTGTCAGCCCAGTGTGTGGATGTCTCGGGTTCCGTTTCTGGCCAGAGCACACAGGAAAAACGCCCATCTGTTTCTCTACTCCTCCTCCTCTCCTTTCTCTCAATCTCTCTCTTCTCCTCCTGCAGTCAAGGCCCCATTAGACCAACCAGAGTTAGCCCAGGAGCTGAGGATGGCTCCATGGTCTCTGCCTCAGGTGCTAGAATAGCTCCAGTTGCAATGGAGCAATGCCCCAGATGGGCAGAGCATCGCCCCCTAGTGGGCATGCCAGGTGGATCCCAGTCAGGCACATGCAGGAGTCTGACTCTGCCTCCCTGCTTCTCACTCCAGAAAAAAAAATCAATTGGCAATTCTAATTTCATAATTTTTATTCTAAATGATCACTGCTTCCATTATATTCCTTAAATCTTCGCTTAATATCCAATGTAAATTGTTGAAATAGTATACATTTTTGAAGTCCTTTGCTTTTTGTGGGTATTTAAATTGAATCATTTCCAAACAACAAATTTTTTGTTTTCAGATTTTATTTTTAATTAGCAGATGCCCAAAGTACTATTTTTACAGGGTTTGCACAGACCCCTAACTATATAGTACTATTTTGATGTAAACTATAAAAATCTTATATACTGAGCTGGTAAAATGCAATTATAGTTTAAATACTTTATCTGTTTTTATAAGTATAGGGTGCAAAAATATATACCATAGTTTCATTAATGACTGTAAGCTGAATTAACATTTCATGATAAGGCCTAGATTTTTGACTCTGATATAAAGATCCTAGTTCCCATTAACTTTTGTTTTAATCTGAAAGTAGGTTTTTTAAATGTTCACATTTATTTAAGAGTTAATATGACCTTGTTTTTTATTATGTAGTTTTATTTCAATCTTAGGGTTTATTCTTTAATTTTTAACACGTGATATTTGTGACTAAAAATAAGGCCAAATTAAAACTGAAAACCTTTCAAAATATTTATAAAGTGTTACGATGTCTAGGATTTGCTTCAAAATAATATGAAAGCAAAAGGAAAAAATTTAGGTAAAACAATATTAGTTAAGGTTTGAAAAATGTTGGAAGTTTTTATGAGGTCATTAATAGAAGGTCCAATGATAGCTTCAAGATAGGGACTTGTACAGAGAAAGGACAGCCACATGATTAGTGGGGTTGAAATACTGATCTGTCAAAATTCCAAAGATGGAAGGTTGGGTAGAGATTGGGTTCAAATATATGGCCAGTCATTTAATCAATTGTACTTATATAATAAAATTCCAATAATCTGTACACCTAAGCCACATGGACTTTCTTGATCAGTGAACACAAGAACATGCCAGGAGAGTGACAACCCCTGGTGCCATGGGAGAGGGCAAAGAGACTTTGTGTGCCCTCCCAGAATGCACCCTGTGTGTATCTCGTGTAATATATTTGTAATTATAAGTAGCACTTTCTTGTGTTATGTAAACCATTTTAACAAATTAATTATCAAACCTGAGGGGATTGGTCATGAGAACCTTCAAACTTGTAGCCAGTTGGTTGGAAGTAGGAAAACCTTGAGGCACTCCTCCCCCCCAGACTTGTAGCTGACATCTAAAGTGAGATTACTTTTGTGGAAGACTTTACCCCTAATCTTTGAGGTCTGTGCTAATTCCAGGAGTTAGTGTCAGACCAGTTGAAATAAACACAATAATTGCCTTTTGAATAAAATTTACATTTCCTTTGCCATAAAGTATCTTTTGGATGTATTTTTGTATTTTATATTTTTTATTGATTCTTATTTCTCCAATATCTGATGCCACTCTAATTCAAATTGGTGTTGTAGAAACACTAAAACAATTATATTTTCTTAAACACACAATGCTATATTCATGCTAATGCTCTTGGTATCCTCTTTCTTTTCTTTTTTTTTTTTTTTTTTTTTTTTTTTTACAGAGAGAGAAAGTCAGAGAGAGGGATAGATAGGGACAGACAGACAGAAACGGAGAGAGATGAGAAGCATCAATCATTAGTTTTTTGTCATGACACCTTAGTTGTTCATTGATTGCTTTCTCATATGTGCCTTGACTGGGGGGGGGGGCTACCGCAGACCGAGTAACCCCTTGCTCAAGCCAGCGACCTTGGGTCCAAGCTGGTGAGCTTTGCTCAAACCAGATGAGCCTGCACTCAAGCTGGCAACCTTGGGTCTCGAACCTGGGTCCTCCACATCCCAGTCCGTTGCTCTATCCACTGCGCCACCCCCTGGTCAGGCGGTATCCTCTTTTTCTTAATTTCCTTCTTATAGCACATAGATATCATTTAGTTGTGATCGACTGATACTTTTATACTCAGCTTGTTAACCACTTCTCCAGGGTGCCTTTCAACTACCATCTACTAACTTTTTCCTAGCTCCAAATTGCACACACTGCCAAAAACGTTGGAGTAAATTACCTCTGTTTAGTATTTTCATCAAACAGTATGTATATTTCCATTACTGTTCTTGTATATCATTCCATAATGCTTATGTAACTATTTCCCACAACATGTTGTTAAGTCCTCAAGAATCTTTTCACCTTTGTTTTACTTTATCCTGAACCTATCTCAAGAATTGAAACAAAGTGTGTGCAATAAACATTTGCTGTGAGAATTATTTGAGCAAAGTGAATGCATCTATATATGTCTTTCATAATGTACCTATTTCTAGATTTAGGTGTACTACATTGTGTGTCATTTATTTTATGGAAGTTAGCTATTTTTTATAACTAATTTAACTTTAAGTAAAAAAAAGTTTATTCTAGATAAAAAGTATTGTATGTTTGCTTTTTGTTATTTTTTTCTCTAAAATTTTATGTTTAAACCCCAGTTGTTTTGTGCCTGAGTAAACACAACAATTGTTTTTTTCTCTCTCTCAACTTAAAATAACTTTATATATTTTCCTTGAAATGTTTTTACCTATAAATACATTGTAATTTTGATACCTGAGGTCTAAATAATAACACAAATACATAAGTCTTGACAATATTTATTACTAATATAAGGTTAGATCTTTATGTAAAGAAAGGGATACTGTAGTTATCCTTTTTAAAGATTAAGCTATGGTTATACAAATCTCATATTTATGACTCAAAATTACCAACTGTTGAATAGTGAAATCCTTAATTCTAACAGAGTGTATGCTATTAACCAATTAAAATTCATTTTTTCTTCTACAGTGTATGTGAAATAGACGAGGTCTGATCCAACAAATAGTAAGTAAGACTGGTCTCTAAAGTGTCGTTTATTTAGATGGTGAATAAAAATTTTAGTACTCCAAATGGATGACCTGTGTGCAGTTAGAAAACTGAACATTTGTTTCTATTTTTTTTTCCTTAAACTTGTAGCTAAAGTTATGTAGTTCCTTGGACTCACACTGTAAGATAGTTAAGAATAAGAATCAGAATCTACTATAAGAGAAATGTCCATTACTAAAATATAAGTAACTCTGCCATCAAAAACATTTGAAGTCTTATATACAAAGGATGGAAATGATACATTTATATCTATATATAACATTTTTTTCTCTCCTAAGCCATTTCTTTGCCATTATGTAGACATGAGTTGAATTTATTTATAATTGAGATCATCCCATCCATGCAGGTTACTTTGTCCATTTGCAAGCTTTATTATAGATAAAAAGTTAAAATTATATATAATTTCTATCTTAAAAGAGTTTTACAGTACCATTAGAAAACGGAGTAAAGCAAACCTTTTAGCAGCAGCAGAAAAAATGCCCTCCTCAGAAGTCTTAATAAATATTATCATTCAATAATATTTCTTAATAAATATGTTCTGGATAAAAATTATTCCATATTATTGAACACTGCCTGGGAATTAGCACCAGATCCATTTATCGGTTTCCACATGTGTTGTTCTATATTTAAATTTGTTATATTTATAGTTATCTACTTTTTCTACTATATTCTAGAAAATTCTATCCCCTTTCTCTGATTTTAAAAGACCAACTATCTTTAAAATTTTCAAATCAAGTAGCATCCTCACTGATGACACTGGATTAAAATTAATTTTCCTTTTCTGTAGTATAAGTGCATAGCACATAACAATTTAGTATTCTATTGCCATCTAACAATCTATGTAAATTATGCTTATCCAGTTAGATAAAATGCTTTTTCAAATCACCGTAAGGTCTTGTTTTTTTCTATTTCCCTATTTGAACAAATAAATATAGTACCAAACATAGAGTGTGTGTATGTGTGTGTGTGTGTGTGTGTGTGTGTGTGTGTGTGTATATATATATATGACAAATTGATTTAATAGAATGGCTAAATTTTCTACTCAATATGACCTTTTCTATAAAAACCTTCTAAATTGAAAAGGAGGTTTGGGCTAATATATTTAAACAATTTAAATAATAATGCATCTTCCCTAAACATTTTAAGCTTATTGATTCATATTTAAATTAAATAGTTGAGTATATGTGACTATATCCATTTAATATGGAGAGAAACAAAAAGCAGAATCAGAGACGATCAATTTGAATAGTTCAACCACAAAAAGTATAAGCTCTGGAGCAAAAACGTTTAGATTTTTATCTCAGCTCTTTCATATATTATCAGCCCTTTGTTTTTTAAATCTTGGGCATATTTCCTAATTCTGTGTCTTAACCTTTTCACTTATAAAATTTTTATACCTTGTAACCACTTCACATATTTTTTTTTAAGTTTTTTTTTTTAAATTTTATTTATTTATTTATTTTTTTACAGAGACAGAGAGTGAGTCAGAGAGAGGGATAGACAGGAACAGACAGACTGGAACGAAGAGAGATGAGAAGCATCAATCATTAGTTTTTCATTGCACGTTGCAACACCTTAGTTGTTCATTGATTGCTTTCTCATAGATGCCTTGACCACGGGCCTTCAGCAGACCAAGTGACCCCTTGCTGGAGCCAGCGACCTTAGGTTCAAGCTGGTGGGCTTTTGCTCAAACCAGATGAGCCCGCGCTCAAGCTGGCAACCTCAGGGTCTTGAACCTGTGTCCTCTGCATCCCAGTCCGATGCTCTATCCACTGCACCACCGCCTGGTCAGGCCACTTCACATATTTTTGATGGAAAATAAATGAAGAATAAATTAAATAGCCAGCAATTATTTAATAAATATGTATATGCATATATAAATAGTACAATATAGGAAAAGTTATGAACTCTATGCATATGCATATACACACATACAGTCTATAACTTACTCTATATTGTGATCACTGTAATATTGTGTCATTCTCAGGCATTCTTACAACACTAGTTGAGAAGTTGTTTTGTTGATCTAGTTACAGACGATATCAAGTTAATCTCTGGGAAATAATTCACTCTCATTGAAAGGTAGCTATAAGCTCTGGCAGGTTGCCTCAGTGGAGAGCACCAGCCAGCATGTAGATGTCTCTGTTTGATTCCTAGTCAGGACACACAGGAGAAGCAACCATTTGCTTCTCCACTCTTCTCTCATCTACCCCTTCTCTTCTCCCCTCAAGCAGCCATGGTTGGATTGGTTCTAGAGTATCACCCACAGCACTAAGAATGGCTCCCTGAAGGCACCCAGGTACTAAAAATAGTTTGGTTGTGAGCATGGCCCTAGATCAGCAGAGCATCAGCCCCAGGTAGAGGTTGCTGGGTGGATCCTGGCCAGGGTGCATGTAGAAGTCTGTCTATTTTCTCTTCTCTCACTTGGTAAAGAAAAGAAAGAAAGGAAGGGAAGGGAAGGGAAGGGAAGGGAAGGGAAGGGAAGGGAAGGGAAGGGAAGGGAAGGGAAAGAAAGGGAAGGGAAGGGAAGGGAAGGGAAGGGAAAAAAGGAAGGTAGTTGTAATATTTAGTATCAGCTCGTAAAGATCTTTAAGGTCAGGAAACTTGGTTGAGTACCAAAGAGCATGATCACTTAGGTCACTTTGTGACTTGGGTCTTCAGAGACTGATACCTGAGCCCTGTGGAGAAAATTTAACTAAAATATATGCTTGAAATTTAGAGGAAAAGGCAAAATGATCTTGTTGTTTAAGGGAGCATAATGAGGATTATTGTTGGCAAAGCATGACATAGATAAGCACTTAAGATAAACCTTGAATAAAAACGCTGGCAGGGCTATATGTTTTTGAGACACTACTTCTAGAGGTAACTGAAAAAAATGGTAGTGCAGTGATTTCATGCTGTCAGTGGTTTTGGAGTGATTGGCTAGCATTTTTTTTAGTATTAGCAGCATCCTCTCACCAGTAAAGAATAGAAGTTATGCCAGGAAACAAATGGAGATTAAGAAAATCTAAGAACCACAAAGCAATTAATTAAATATTATGTGACTTGCCTAAAATTTTGAAATGGCAGAACAAAAAAAATATAGATTTTTCTCCTGATCCAGTAATCTTTGTATTATACTTGGCTCCCATCTTTACCTAGATTTGCATATCAACTCCTCAAAATCACTTGAAAGATACTTTAAAAATCCATAATACTGAGTCATAGAAAATATGATTCAATATGTTGATGGTTAAGTCCAGGAAGCCACAATTCTTTAAGTCTTTCTGAATCCTAGACTGTGGGTGGAGCGCAGAGCACACTACTAGCAGCTGTGGCTGATGCAATGCTATGAGAATACTCCAGCTCCAGAAGCCTCCTGGGCATACCCAGTAGGAAGCTTGCCCTCTATAAGGAAGTGACAGCACCAACCATGCAGCTCCATGATCTTTTCAGCCATTGGCTATGAAGGACACTGTAACACCCTATAGGCTGAACCCATGTATATAAGCTAGCTTACTTCCTGAATAAAGTGGATCTGCATCACTGAACCTGGTCCCCAGAGTCGGGTCTTTGTGTCTCCGTCATCCTCACCCCTGGCAGGACTTGTCCACACTGGACAACCTTTGGAAGCCACTGACATAGATTATAAGGGATTCTTTTCAAACTTTTAATGTTAATCCAGCCTTGAAATCAGCTAGCCCACGTAAGCATCCTAGTTCAACCATCTTAGTATGCTGTCAGGTCTGAGACAACTTTTCAGAAGTTCATAATATTTTTTGATTAGAACTATTTAGCAGCAGTGTTGTTAAAATTAAAGATAATGTGATATATGGCATGTCATAAGTATTCAACAAATGATATCTTTTATAAGAGCTATAATGTGGGTCTAATAAAAATCATCCCAGTATGTTATGATATTATGTGTTAACTTAAAAGCCTTTTAATAGCAATTACTTATTAGTCATTGTCATTTAAAATTACTTATTTTCTTAATATTCTAAATATAATTAAAATTGCATATATTACCTAAATATTATATCAAATATGAAAAAGAAAATTAACAAAACCAATGAAATTTTACTAAAATGCCTTCTATGTGAGCTATAAACATAAATAAATAAAAATAATACTTTTCAAGGATAAATTATTTTGTTGAATTACATACTAAGTAATTATTTCCATTTACTATTTTAAATCTAAGAACAGTCTATCTGTTGTATAGTAATTTTTACAACCACCTAATTGTTTTGTTTGGTTTGTTAGTTAGTTGTGTTTGTTTATGTTATTACTCAGAAAATTAATTGCAAATATATTCAGGAATACTAAGTTAAATCTTTGAGTGAGCCAATTTATTTTCCCTGGCTTTAAGATTTTATTGCTCATTGAAAAATCCCAGTTATTTAGATTCTCAGTAAGCATACATCATTTATGCTTTATTATTTTTTGTTGTAAAATTAATGCAAAACTCACAATTCTACTACTCACTTTTTAAAATATTCTAATATGAGAAATATACTATTTATAAAGTTTAGATTTTAATTATATAAAAATCAAAAATATCATACTTAATCTAGTTTTAGATAGTCCTATTAACCAACATAAATGAAAATAGTAGATGCTTGTGATACTGGAGTATTTTGTCCTTTTTTGAAGTTATTTATAGAAACCAGTGTAATGTTTATATACTGTACTTTTACCACACACTAAACATGTTTGTGGATGTGTTTGACAAAACATGCTCTATTAATGGCATACATTTGACTGTATCACCACTGCAATTAATTTATTCATTCATAAAGAATGTTAAAAAGTGATATTTTTGTGTTTTTAATAAACATACATTATATAAGCATACATGTTTTTATATAGAAACCACTAAATGTAGAAACACTAATACCTGTACATGTATTTCAATGTTATTTCTGAAGACAAAAGTAGATTTTTTGCCAAAACTTAGATAACAGTTTTAATTAAATAAAAATTATTTGCTAAAGAGATTTTAAATTTTTTCAATTCTTCATAATCCCTATTTATAAAGTTTCAGGCCAAGATATAAAATGTAGTCAGTGTAAGTTTAGCAAAATTCTGAAAATTAGTAAATATTTTCCTAATATTGTATCATTCATTCTTTACAAATAATTTAGAATACAACAAAAATATATTTGATAGCTGTCATTAAATTTCTATTATATCAAATAGCAAAAAAATGTAAGAGGAATCACAAGAGATGGGCTGAATCTGCTTGACATTTAAATTATGTAACAATAAAAATCTATTTCTGATTATGAATATAAACATAAAAGAGAAAAAACACAAATTAGATAGAATTCTTATATTGAAGGTGCTATCAAAAGGAGAAGCTAGTATGTAATTTAACAGAAAGCAGACTATATGATACTAACTGTATAAATAACTCAATAACAAGGAGATAAAATTATTCATTTGGGTGAAGAATTAGAAGAAATCCTTGATGAAAAGATTGGACTTCAAACCTAGGACATAATGGGTTTAAATAGGTGGGGAAAGGGGAAAAATTAGAAGAATTTTAGAAAAAGGCACAAATTTTGGAAAGTGCTATATGCCCATCATTAAGAGAATGGCAAATTGGTATTTGCCTAAAGTATAAGGCAGGTTTGGAGATATATATAAAAAGAAAGATGGAAAATTACAATGGCATATTCCAGCAAACCTTGCATATAAATTGAGAAGTTTGTTTTTTAATACTCACTAAACAGCTGTGAAAATAATGGTTTAAAATAAACTACATTAGGATAAATAGTAGTTGCAATACGAACAATACTTATATAAAGTAAAGGATTGGGTTTTTTGTTTGTTTGTATGTTTGTTTTTGTTTGTTTGTTGTTGTTGTTGTTTTCTGAAGCTGGAAACCGGGAGGCAGTCAGACAGACTCCCGCATGCGCCCGACCGGGATCCACCCGGCATGCCCACCAGGGGGCGATGCTCTGCCCATCTGGGGCGTCGCTCTGTTGTGACCAGAGCCACTCTAGCGCCTGAGGCAGAGGCCACGGAGCCATCCCCAGCGCCTGGGCCATCTTTGCTCCAATAGAGCCTTGGCTGCGGGAGGGGAAGAGAGAGACAGAGAGGAAGGAGAGGGGGAGGGGTGGAGAAGCAGATGGGTGCTTCTCCTGTGTGCCCTGGCCAGGAATTGAACCCAGGACTTCCGCAAACCAGGCCGACACTCTACCACTGAGCCAACCAGCCAGGGTAGGATTGGGTTTTAAGTGAACATTTTGACAACTAATAAGCAAAAGGTTATAAATTTTGAATAGCTATGTAGTAGGATAGAAATAAAAAAAAATTACAAAGTTACTTTGTCCACTATTTAAGATGAGAGTTAAAGGAAAGAGGTAACAGATTTTTACTCTTAGAGGTTAAGAGAATATATATATTTAAAATAAAATACTAACTTAAGAAAATAAAAATCAATTTAAGAATTCTACAAAAATAAGTTTTCTAAAAGCCTAGCCTGACCTGTGGTGGTGCAGTGGGATAAAGCATCGACCTGGAACACTGAGGATGCCAGTTCAAAACCTTGGGCTTGCCTGGTCAAGGCACATATGGGAGCTGATGCTTCCTGCTCCTCCCCCTTCTCTCTCTCTCTCTCCTTCTCTCTCTCACTCACTCCTCTCTCTCTAAAAATCAATAAATGAAATATTTAAAAATCTAGTAAAAGCTACTTTTTTAAGTATTTGATTTTACATGTGTGTTTTTTAAGGAAGTCAAAATCTATAAATTTTAACATATTAGAGATTTAACTACAATAAAGAGTTATTGTATTTAAAGGAAGGAACTTATATATGCACAAAAACCACTCTCACTGTTAGATCTTTTAAATATGATTGTGATATTTCCTATCATAAAAATTATTAATTCTCAGGGATAGTATCACATGACATGACTCAGTTTATGTTTGGTAATATTATCATCCTAGTATATATTCAGTAATTATTGCTTCAGGTCATTAGTCACTGACAGAAATTAAGAAGTTATATGTAATATTTTTTGTGGGCATCTACAAATAGTTCAAAATTATGATGTTATTCGTTATATATAATATATATTATATATTTATATAATATAATATATATAATATATATTATATATATTATATATATTAGAGGCAAACAAGTAGAACAATGCTATTACTTGAATAATTATTTATGGGAATAAGAGCAATACATAGAGAATCCCCTATTTCAATTGTACTTAATTTCTTCTACATCCTCATGCTAAAAGTTGATGAAACAGTATTTGTGAAATATTTTTCGCTTCAGTATAGTCTCTAAAACAGATACCAGTAAAATAGTGAATGGTCAAACCCTTGACTAGGTAAGAATATTAAAAAATGATATAGAAGAAGCTGATTAGTCAAAACTAACTGTAAACAAATGAATAATTTGTAAACTCATAAATGATAACTTGATAGGTTCATTAAGCTATTTACCAATTCCTTACATAAAATAGTCATTTTAGGTTATGAAATGCTTAAAAAAAATAGAGGCTTGATTTTTATGGCTCATCTATCTATTTATTTTTATTGATGCTTTCTCTGTATGTCTTATAGGCAATATGACATAAGACCACACAACCTGAAAGCTATGAGTAAAATGTGAGTTTACAAGCTATATTAGCCTAGAAAATTATTAATGACAATATTTGGAAAGACTTAACAGATACTGATGTATCCTGTTTTAAGCAAAGTTTATTTTGTAAAGTAAACTTCATTGATTTTATTAAAAAATGCTATTATTCTTAGTGCTGGCTGGATAGCTCAGAGCATCCCTCCAGATCTCTGATTAGGACACATTCAGCCAATGTTACTGTCTCTTTCCCTTCCTCTCTTCTAAAATCAATCAGTAATTTTTTTTTTTTAAATTGCTATTATCCTTAATTAACCTAAAAGTCCTGTGAAGATAAACTTTGGAAACATACCCTAAAAGCTACTATTGATAGAGTAGGAATCCAGTGCTTATGCAGTGTTCTGGTTTTAGCTAATCTATTCTCTGCTTTACTAGGATTAATTTTAAAACCTAAAGAATTATAAAGAAAAAGAAAATTGAATTAATAGACTATGTTAATGATATTAAAATGTTTCAGGAAGAGAAAAATTACATGATGATTAATCTTATAAAGATGGCATTATAATAATCCCTATTATTTGCTATGAGCCAGTCTTATGTATGAGATCTTCAAAACATAATTTATTTAATTCTCACAATTTTTCAATAGATCTTGCTATTAACAACATTTTTGTAATTGAGGAACCTAAGATCTAGTAAATATTACTAGTCAGTTAAAGGTTAAACAGCTAGGACATGAAAGACCCAAGGTTCTAGAATAGAAATATATGATTTTTCAATGCTTTTATCTTTGTGCCATACTACTTTTTTTCCCAAATAGATTATTCAGTGTTGGTTATCGGTATTATAGGCATTTAAATTAGTTTTCATCTATAATTCCAAGATTTTTATTTTGACAGGATGTGTGTGAAGAATAGAATGAGACAATATAATGGTATCACTGTAGTCAAGCTGTTAATTTACTAAATTCAGGTATGTTGAGGTATAAAGAAATTATTTTATTCTTGTTTTAACTAACTTGGAAATTTAAACTTTTGAACTTTCAATCCTGAATCAATGTTTGGATATACATCAAGCATCCAGCTCTGTCTAACTTTCTGATTACCCCCTATAGGACTAAGAAAGAATATTCAGGTATTTGGATCACCTGACATCCATTATCTAGAAAAATAGTCATTGAGAGCATTACCATCTGACACCAATGCAGAGGCTAAGAACGTGGGAATGATTCTTCTCAATAATGTACTTTAAACTATAAGAACAGTCAGTTTTACTTTCTTCTTTGAAACTCTTTGAGTATTGCCTAGTTGTGTTCCAGTTGGCAGATCTTTAGATCTTTAAATAAAACTTTATCCACCTTATTTTTAGCCAAAATCTCCAAATTATTTTTGAGATCATTTAACAATTGTCTGTTGACTATGCACACTTTCTTTCTGTTTTTGAATCTCATTTAATTATTCTGCAAGTATAAAACATCACTTTAATATGACAAGGATTGAATTTAGAATCAGTGTCCCCACATTCAAGTTAATCAACTGTCAAAGTAAAATCTTTCTCTGCTGCCTTTCTATTTAACCTTAATAAAGAATTGAAGTGAGACATACTTGCTAGGACCTCTGATCAAGATGTTGGAGTAGGTAAACTCTGTGCTCACTTCCTCCCATGAACACATCAAAATTACAACTAAATTATAGAACCAACATCATTGAGAACCACCTGAATACTAGCTAAACAAATTCCTTTCACTGAGGATATAAAGAAGAAGCTATGTTGAGACTGATATGAGAGGCAGACTTGCAAATTAGCCAGGCCCCACTCCCATAGTTTGGTGATTAAGAATCAGAGGATATCCAGACTGCAGATTCCCTCATGAGCAGTAAGGAGTCCCAGTTCTATACCAAGCTTCCAAACACAGGACATCGTGTAGATAAGAGCAGTCTTCTATCACATCTATCTGTGAAAAATAGCAAAGAGTGTATCCCAGAGGGACAAGAGGCAATGGGAGACTGAGGTGCTGTAGGTCTTAATGGACCCACACACAGATCTTGCTCATTTACTCACAAGCTTTAAACTTCAGTGCAGGGATAGCAGTTCAAAAGATGCCAGGTTATAGGAGGATGAACAAAACATGTGAAATTCAGGAGGGCTGGTTGGGCAGGGGCCTGAGAAACTCTCCAAGTAGATAGAAGTGCTAGCATGCACCATTGTTCCTCTTCAGAGCTCCCCCACCCAGCTGGCCCAGCATAGATGGATGTCATATCTGAGCCCTTTGTTTTTTCTGCCCTAGCAATTCTCTGCTGCTGCCCACCCAAATTGACTGCCTGGCCACAGCTTTTGTGATGCTCCTCCATAGGCAGTTCTGGGACTCTCTCAAAGTCTTTTAAAGGTCCACAGACCTGAAACAAGTAGTGGCCAGCTTCAGTGTACCTTGTAACTCTTACTGAATGGTCCCAAACCAATCACAAGCAGTGACCAGTATCAACTGCATTAAAATTACCATCATGTAGCCTCAGACCTGGCAGAAGCAGTGACCAGTCTGGGCCTGAAACATAGTTTTAACTAAGTGGCCACAGCTCAGCACAGTGGCAGCAGGCCTCAGCTCACACTGGGGTGCCCACCAAGGATACAACGCCTGGCACAAGCAGCAATTACCATCAGTTTGCAGGGTAGCCACTCCCAAATGTCTTCAAGTACAGTACAAATGGAAACCAACCACAGATCACATTGTAGCTCTTACCTGCATGTCCCAAGCCCAGAACAAGTAGTAACTGGCCCCAGCCTGTAATAAAGCCCCACCGAAGAGGCTTCGTTCACAACATACATAGTGATCAGCTTTAGACCATACAGAATACTACCCAACTAGCTCTACAAAGAACACACCTGAAAGACACACATGGATAGCACCAGAACCTTTATACAGAAACTCCTATATTGAAGGGTCAGCCCTTGCACAACATTCATCTTCTGCAGTCACAGCCACTGTGATGGTCAACTCAACACACTAAAATGTCCATAGCAATTGAGGCTAAAATACAACAGGAAGGCACATACAAACCACATAGCAGACATCCCTGGAGCACTTGCTCAAATGATTAAGGAGACTATGACACTGGATGCCACAGGGTAACTTCTACGTAAGACCATCCTACCAAGACTAGGAAACGTAGCCAACCTACCTCATACATAGAAAGAAACACAGGGAGTCAGAAAAAAAGAGGAGACAAGAAATATGTCTGCAATGAAAGAATGAAACAAAACTACAGAAAAAGACTAAATGAGAAAGAGATAAAAAATCTACAAGGAAAAAGAGTTCAAAACACTGTTTATAAGTTGCTCATATATTTAGAACTGATTAACTCAGTCAGAACTTCAAAAATGAGATAAGAAATATTAAAAATACCCTGACCAGGCAGTGGCACAGTGAATAATAGAACTTCAGAATGAGACACAGAGGACCCAGTTTCAAAACCCCGAGGTCGTTGGCTTGAGTGCAGGTTCATCTGGTTTGAGCGTGGGCTCATCACTTTGAGGGCAATGTCACTGCCTTGAATGTAGGATCATAGACACCATGGTCACTGGCTTGAGCCTAATATCCCTGGCTTTAGCAAGGCATCACTCACTCTGCTGTAGCCCCCCAGTCAAGGCACATATGAGAAAGCAGTCAATGAACAAATAAGGAGCCGCAACTATGAGTTGAAGCTTCTCATCTCTCTTTTTTCCTTCCTGCCTGTCCCTGTCTGTGTGTGTCTCTCTCTTTTACTAAAAAAAAGAAAGAAAGAAAGAAAGAAAGAAAGAAAGAAAGAAAGAAAGAAAGAAAGAAAAGAAAGTCTAATTGAAGAAATGACAGAAAACTTTCCTAACCCTGCAAAGGAAAAGCATATAAGTCCAGGAAGCACAGCAACCCCAAACAAGATATCACCAAAAAGGCCCACACCATGACACATCATAATTAAAATGATGAATGTTAAAAACAAAGAGAAAATCTTAAACACAACAAGAGAAAGCAATTATTTATCTTTAAGGGAGCTTTCATGGGACTCTCAGCTGATTTCTCAACAGAAGCTTAGCAAGACAGAAAGAATTGGCAAGAGATATTCAAAGTAATGAAAGTCAAAGACAACCAAGTATGCTGTACCCAGCATGATTATCATTTAGAATAGAAGAGATAAAGTTTCCCAGTAAAAATGATAAAGGAGTTCATAACTACTAAACCAGTATTACAAGAAATGTTAAAGAAACTCCTGTAAGGAAAAAATAAATGATAAAAAATATAAAGAAAATATTATAACTGACAAAGGTAAATACTTAGAAAAAAGCAGTGGACAAACCAATTATAAAGCTAGTACAAAGGCTAAAAGACAAAAGTAAGAAGATCATGTGAAAATACAACAGTAAGTTAAGGGTCAAACACACACAAAACAAGTAAACAACATTCACAAAAACAAACATGGAGAGAGTAAGTAAAAATTTAAATTATTTTAAAATAAGTTTGAACTAAAGTAAACTTCAATTTAAAAAAACTATTATAAACTTAGCTTCATCTATATGAAGCACATAATAACCACAAACCAGTAATCTATAAAGAGAAAGAGGAAGACAGCATAACACTATAGGAAGTCATAAACATACAAGAGAAGAGCAAGAGATAAAAAAGGAACAGAAACCTGGCTGGATGGTTCAGCTGGTTAGAGCATTGTCCCAATGCCCAGAAGTTGCAGACTTGATCTCTGGTTCTGGCATATACAGGAACAGACCGATGTTCCTGTCACTTTCTCTCTCTTAAATTAATCAATAACTTTAAAAAAAAACAGAGAATAACTAAAAACAATCAGAATACAATAAGATGGCAATAGCTACATACTTATTAATAATTATTTTAAATGACTTAATACTCCAATCATAAGTCAGAAAGTAGTTGAATGTATAAAAAATATCTGAACTTACACTGTCTACAAGGACCCACTTTATATCAAAAGACACAGACTGAAAATAAAGAAATGGAAAAAGATATTTCATGCAAGTTAAATGAAGAATTAATGCTGGAGTAACAAATTTATATCAGACAAAACATATTTTAAATAAAGGCTGCAACAAGAGACAAATAAGGACATTTCATAATAAAAGGATCAACCCAACAAGAGAATATAACTCTGTAAACATCTATGCACCGAACATAAAGACACCTAAATATATGAAGCAAATATTGTTGAACATGAAGAAGAGATTGACAGTAAGACATTCAACATAGGAAGTATTAACACCTCATTGACATCAACGGGTAGATCATCTAGACAACAAATCAACAAGAAAACAGTACCCTTAAATGACACATTTGACCAAATAAACTTAATTGATATTTTTAGGACATTTTACCCAAATGTAGCTGAATATACATTCTTTTCAAGTGCATGTTCCATATTTTCCAGGATAAACTACATATTAGTGCAAAAAATGTCTCAATAAATTTATAAAGATTGAAATTATATCAAGCATCTTCTCTGATTACAATTGCATGATACTAGAAGTTAATTACAAGAAGAAAACAGAAAAGAACACAAACACATAAAGACTAAATAACATGCTATTAAACAATAAATGCTAATAATGAGATCAAAGAAGAAATAAATGATACCTTGAAACAAATGAAATTAACAACACAATTACTCAAAATCTATGGGACAGAGCCAAAATAATTCTAATATGAAAATACATAGCAATCAATACAAGCCTACCTTAAGAAGTAAACAAACAAAATCTCAAATAGCCAGACCAGGTGGTAGCACAGTGGATAGAGCATCAGCCTGGGATCCTGAGGACCCAGGATTGAAACCCCAAGGTTGCTGGCTTGAGCTCAAGTTCACGAGCATGAGCAAGGGGTCACTAGCTTGGCTGGAATCCCCTGGTCAAGGCACATATGAGAAAGCAATCAATGAAAAGCTAAGGTGCCACAACTATGATTTGATGCTTTTCTCCCTTTTTGCTTGCCTGTCCCTATCTGTCCCCCCCCCTTGCTCCCCCCAAAAAATCTCAAATAAACAATAACTGAAAATAAACATGAACAAACAAAGCCCAAATTGAGTAGAAGGAAGAAAACCATAAAGATCAGAACAGAAATAGATGAAATAGAGTCTAAAACCACAATAGGAAAAATCAATGTAACCAACAGACGATGTTTTGAAAAGATAAACAAAATGATAAACCTTTAGCTAGACTCATCAAAAAAAGAGAACCCAAATAAATAAAATCTTAAATAAAAGAGAACTGATAACCAACACCACAGAAATACAAAGAATTATAAGAAAATATTACTATTATATGTCAACAAATTGTACTACCTAAAAGAAATGGTTAAATTACTAAAACATTCAAACTTCCAATCAAAACCTTCTAACAAAAGACCTGGACCAGATGCTTTCACAGGATAATTTTAGCAAACATACACAGAATAATTAAAACCTATCTTTTTCAATCTATTCCAAAAAGTGTGAGTAGGACAGAAGACATTCAAACTCATTTAAAAGGCCAGAATTACCTTGATACCAAAACCAAAGACGGTATGAAAAAAAAAAAAAAAAAGAATATAATCCAGCACATAGATGCAAAAACTTTTGACAAATTATTAGCAAGCTGAATTGATTATACATTGAAAAATAATACCCCATGATAAGAGGGATTTATTCCTGAAATAAAAAGTTGGTCCATTATCTACAAGTCAATTAACATGATACACTACATAAAAAAATAAAGGATAAAAATCATATAATCATATCAAGAAATACAAAAAGGCATTTAACAAAACTCAACATCCATTCATGGTAAAAACTCTCAGCTAAAACAGGATAAAGGGAACATACACCAACATAATAAAAGCCATATATGAAAACCCAAATAATGTTATACTCAATGGTTAAAAGACAAAACATTTTCTTTAAGATCAGGAACAAGACAAGGATGTCTATCTTTACCTTGTTTAACAGAGAATTGGAAAGCCTAGCCACAGCAATCAGAAAAGAAAAATAATAAAGGTATCCAAATTGAAAAAGATAGAAATTGTCTTATTTGCAGATGACATGAAACTGTATGAAGAAAACCATAAATATCCTACCCCCCCCCAAAAAAAAAACTATTAGAACTAATGAATGAATTCACTAAAGCAGCAGGATACAAAATTAATATTCAGAATTTGGTTGCATTTTTATACACCAATAATAAACTATGAGAAAGGGAAATTAAGAACGGTACACATGAATAAATTTAACCAAGCAGGTAAAAGGCCTGTACATAAAAAACTGAGACATTGAAAATGATACAAATAAATAAAAGCATGTACCATGTTTATGGATAGCAAAATTAACATCATTAAAATATCCATACTACCTAAAACAATTACAGATTTTATTCAATCTCTGTCAAAACACGAATGAAAATTTTCAGGGAACTTGAACAAATAATTCTTAAACATATATGGTAACACAAAGGAGCCTAAATAGGATGGCAGTCTTGAGAAAGAAAAACAAATTTGGAGGAATCGCACTAGCTGATATCAAACTATACTACAAGGCAAAAGACATGGCACAAAGATGAAATGCATAGATCTCTGGAACAGAACAGAGAACCTAGAAACAAACTCACACCTTTGTTGTTAATTAATCTATGACAAAGAAGTCAAGAACATACAATGGGTTAAAGATGGTCTCTTTAATAAATAGTGATGGGAAAAGAGGAAAAATACATGCAAGAAAAGAAACTATTCTATTACAACAAATACAAAAGTAAATACAAAATGGATTAAAGATTTCAAGGTAACACCAGAAATAAATTTAAAAAAAGAAAACTTTAGGAGAAAACAGAGTGAGTAAATTCTTTGACATTACTGTTTACAATTTATCTTGCATATGTCTCCCTTGCAAGAGAAACAGAAGAAAAATCAAACAAATGGAATGATATCAAACTAAAAAGTTTGCACCATGAAGGATATCATCATCAAAGCAAAAAGATGCCCTCCTGAATGGGGGAAGATATTTGCCAATGATTTATCCAAAAGAGCCTAATACCCAGACTATGTAAAGAACTTATACGATTTAACATAAAAATAATAATCCAATTTAATTTGCTGAGAACATGACATTTCTCTGAAAAGGATATACAGATTTCTAATGGACATGAAAATATGATCAACATCACTAATTTTCAGGAAAATGTATATTAAAACTACAGTGATATATCACCTAACGCTTGTTACAATGGCTATCATGAATAAATCAACAAACAAGTGTTGGCAAAGATGAGGAGAAAATGGAACTCTCATGTACTCTTGATGGGATTAGAAATGGAGGCAGCCACTGTGGAAAACAACGTGAAGGTTCCCCCAAAACTTAAAAATTGAACTATCATATGACTCACCAATTCCACTTCTGGGCATTTACCTAAAAAAAAATCTAAAACACTATTTTGAAAAGAAATATGCCCCTTATGTCCATTGCAACATTATTTGGAATACCCAAGATATAGAAATAGGTGCAACATGAGTGATTGTTGATAGAAAAATGGATAAAGAAGTGATACACACACACACACACACACACACACACACACACACACACACACACACACTAGATATTACTCAGCTATGAAGAAGATAAAATCTTGCCATTTTTGAAAGTATGAATGAACCTAGAAGTATTATGCTAAGTGAAATAAGTCTGACAGGGAAAGACAAATACCATATGAACAAAATAAACAAATAGATGAAAGAGAAAGAAACTCATAAATACAAAGAACAAATTGATGGTCCCCAAATGGGAGGGATGTTAAGGTGTGACTGAAAAGGTAAAAGGGATTAAGTATTACAAACCGCCAGTTATAAAAACACTATGGGTGTGTAAATTACAGCATAGAGATTATAGTCAATATTATAATAACTATGTATGGTATCAGATGGGTACTATAATTATTAGAATGAACACTTCATAAGGTATTTAAATGTCTAATCACTATGTTGTATACCTGAAAGTAATATAATATTATATAACAACTGTAATTAAAAATAATTATTTTTTTAATAAAAGAAAGAGATTCTGACCCATTGACCCATATTGCATCATAGGTAAACCTTGTGGACATTATGCTCAGCATACAAAGACAAACAGTATATTATTCCACTTATATGAGCTTCCCAGAATAGTCAAACTCATAGAGATAGAAAGTAGAATGGTGCCTGCCAGGAGATGGGTAGGGAGGGAGTTATTGTGTAATGGATATAAATTTTCTGTTTCACAAGATAAAAACGGTTCAGGAGGTAAATGGTGTTAATGGCTGCACAGCAGAGTGAACGTACTTAACACCATTGAACTGTGTCCTTGAAAATGATTAAGATATTACATTTTATGTTATGTGATTTTAACAGAATAAATTTTTCAAAACTGAATAGCACAATTCCTACACTATTAACTCTAATTTGAACCTGAAGTAATTTGCATTTCAAGGTCTTCATAGTTTCAGCTTCTCAGCCATAGTAATCGATTTTTCAAAGGTGAATATGAACTAGGTTACCAATACAACTGTAAAATTATATTTCAGCAGGAATTCTTTTCTGGATAGCTTACTTGTCATCAATATTGGCTTGCATGACTTAAAAACAATGAACATAAGTTAGAGTCCTGAAAATTAGTTATGCATTCTAAAATGTGGCTACTTGTAAGTTTGTAGAACTATTCAAACACCTACTTTGTTCTTATCTGTCTCTTTGATTTATCTTTGATGCATTTTATCATTTATAGAAAATTTAGAAATTGATTTATCTATTAAATTTCTGAAGGAGGTAAAAGAAGCTTCTCACTTTTCTATTGCTTAAAAGTATTAGATCTACATTAAGATCATTTTTCATTTCTCTGGGGCCTTTTTAAATTGTGTTCTAAGGTGAGAACAATGAATTACCTGACAGATTTTGCCTGCACTGCCAACCTTCTAGTGCATGATAAAATGATCTCATGTAGTCTTTATGCAGCCCATAATGGCTGCTGGCAGGCATCTGTGACAGACAAGGGCCAAACATCACCTTTATTTCACAGATCACACAAATAGCTAGTGAATAAGAGAAAGAGATAAAGTGAAAGATGAGAACTCCAACTCACCTCATTTAGAGGGTACACTGGCTTACATTTGTCTCTCTGCTTTCGAAAAAAATTGAGGCATTGCAAAAAAAAACACTTCCCAAAGGTGAAACAGTACAAAAGATTACTTGAACCAATAAGAACTATGTTGCAAAATTAAGATTCTTACTATATGAAGTGGGTTTGGATAGATCTTGAAAAATATGTGGCTAAACAGAAGTCAGATAAAGGCCATATATTATGATTCACTTTATAAGAATACCAGAATAGGCAAATTAGTAAAGATAGAATGTAGATTAGTGGTTGCCAAGAAATAGAGAGAAGCTGCCAATGAGTACAGGTTTCTATTTGTCATCACAGAAATCTTCCAGATTTAAATAATGGTGGTAGTTGTAAAAATTGAGGAAAACCAAATGAATTGGACACTTTAAAAGACTAAATATTATGATATGTGAGTTACATTTTTTTTAAAAAAATGACCTCATATATATCATGAAAATCTTAGAAACTCAAAACTCTGGCTGAAAAAAATATATAAATTTGAGGAAAAACTAGGTAGTCTAAGTTTAATAAGAGCACATATTCTAAAGTTACTTATCTTCAGACCCTTGAAATAATTTTAAAATAGAATGCAAAGTAAAATATTTCAGACAATAGGCAAGCTATGAAGCCCTAGAGTTTTTAAATAATTTTTTTTTGTGATATGAGATTTGAAATATGGAGTTCCTAAACTTTTATATTAGAAGTACTGAAGAATTCGCCTTCATAAGACACTCATATAAAATAGCCATCAAGAGATTAAAATATTGAAAAGCAAAGTGGACAAGGTTAAATATGTTAGTATTTCTGTTATTTATCCTAATTTTACATTCTAATATGGATATATACTTCAGTGTCTTACTATTAATTCTGAAGTGGAAAATTCTATGACTAAAAGAGTTTTGTTTGCTTCTATCTCTCTCTCTTTTGGAGATGTGTAGCCTAAGATTTGTTTTAATAAAGTAGTAAAGTAAAATTGTTTTTTTTACAAAATAAAACTACTAAGTTTATATCTCAATGTTGTAACAACTTAGATATGCTATGGTTAAATATAATGCTTATTGAAAAGCAATTGTGTTTATGGCCCACACATATTCAAATGTGGCTGAAAGCACCATAAAATTTTGGCAATGTAAGGACTCTAGCCAGAAATGTATATTACTCATACAAATTGCTGCATTATATATTTTAGAGTAGAAAATTCAAAGAAAGCATCTTATTTTCTGCACTTGCATTATACACAAGTTGAATTGTACATGAAAATATAAGTTTTACATTTTTGTCTGCAGTTACTTATTATTTGCCAAACTATCTTTTTAACAATTTAAAGTAGATATGTACTTTATTATCATGGAGTTAACATTTTAAAAGTAACAGTAAAAGAACTAAAGAAGAAAACATCAAAGGAGAGTACCAAAGAGTATAAGATGATTTTTTGCCTTAGAAATCGGGAAATGATTTTAGGTACCATTTACTGAGCATATATTAGAAACCAGATTCTGCATTCACAATATCAACTGATTTTTTCATCACACCTATGACTCATCAACAACAACAACAACAAAATCAACAGAAAACCCAAACTATAAAGCAGTTAAACTTCCCTAAAGTCATAACTCTCATGTTAATATTTAATGTTAATGAGAATTAATAGAGTAATATTTTAAAAATTAAAACATGTTAGAATAAATTTGACCATATAATCAACTGATTATAGTATACACACAAACATGCTCAAATAAGAAAAGTAAAACATAAAAATTATCAAAAGGTTTCTCTTTATCTAAATGGAGCAAAGAGTATTAAATATAATTATAAAATTTGGCATTTAAAAATTATTTATGGAATTATTTTGTAATCACTCTATTAATTGAGATGTATTTAAATTGCCCAATTATTAAAAATAAATATGTTCAAGTCATGTATTATCTACAAAGTTATTGGAATGCACAATAAGAATTACTCTAGCATAGCGAAACAAAACCACATGAAACACCATGGATAGAACATATTTTTACACAATGGTGTAATATCATATTAAAGCCATTTATTTCACATGGCCATGTTGATACCATAATTTCCTGTGAAAAGGACAATATTGTTTTGTAGCAAGCCATTCATTAACAAGAATGATGGTAGTGTTATGTAGAATGTATTCATCAAATTTGAAGAGAATATAGCATCTTTTCCAAAAGCAAATATATTATTTTTCAAATATACTTCCCTTTGAACCACAGATTGTTAGCTGTAGATTCTAAGTATCTATTTATATGCTGTCTTAATATTATTTAAATGTGAAGTATAATGTTCCACATTTTATAAATAAAATATTTTCTAGAATTTAAAACATCATAAAACATATTTATTGTAATCTGTATAAAATGTTTATGGTTACTGATAGCAAGTAAGCACTTAATCTAAAATAAGTCCTGAGTTTTCTTACCAAATTAATTATGGTGTATGAAAATTAATATATCCTATTAATTTTTTATTTAGTATATTAAAATTAAGTATACTATAATAAAGTTACACTTATATAATTCTCTCAACTCCTCAATTAAACAATTTTTTAAAAATGCTGTATATGTATAGGCATACATGTCAAAAGTTATTTAAATAAAATAAGAATTTTAAATTCATTCATATGTTTTATTAAGTAATATTTATATGCAATTTTTAATTTTTATTTTGTAGCCAGACTGACATTTCAAATATGCTTATACATAATATATTAGATTTTATAGTTTCAATAAAATATTGGTTTTGGTGCTTTCTACTCAGTTAAATAGTATTGTTTATTTTTATTGTAAAACCACAAATTTACCTAAGATAAAAAGGTTATTTTGTGAATGGCACTACTTGTTTTTTTTTTTTTATGTTTTATAATTTCTTTTTCAGCTTACTTTCTTTGAAATTCTCATTTAATACACTGTAAACTTGATCTCCAACATTTAACACAATACACCTGACCTGCTCTTTACAGACTCGGTTCAAGAAAATTCCACATCATTTAGATCCAGTTCGGTTGTCAATGGTAACAAAGATAGGAATAGTATGAATTCTCTATATAACATATTTGCAAAAAATATGATTTTTATTCTTCAATAATATTAATCTTTAAAATTATACAAATTCTATAACAGTACGCACAATGTGTTAGTGTCATGTTTCCCTTGAGATGCACGGCAGACTGAGCAATCAGAGGACTGCTTTACAACAGTAAGAGGATGGAATGGAACCTGGATGGACAGTAGTCACCATTATAGGAATCTTCCTAATCATAGATATTGAGTGTGTGACTACTGATTGATCTGTGTTGCATAGCGGTTGTTTAATTTCTCCTTTAGTATAATTGAAACAAATGGAAATAATATTGTACTATTGTAATATATAAATCATTAATTGTCCATTAACTCAGTTAATTGTCATTAGCTATGTATCTTTGGTTAACTTGATTAAGCACTAATTTCATTATATTCCGAATCATAAACAATTTAAGACAATCTCTAATACTAAGTTAAATTTTTCTCCCTAACAGAATGTTTAAATACTTGAAATGATAGCTCTTAAAAGAAAACCTTTAACAAACATTTCCCAATATTGATATTAATATTGGAGGTATGACATTAAAAGCGAAAGTTATTTGTATAAATTTATATTTTTAATACAACTTTAGTAAAATAAAATTTAATCTTTCTAAAGCTTTTGGATGCTTATTTACTGAGAATGTGTAAAGTTTCTGGAAGTTATATGAGAAAATACTTAATCATAGAGTTGATTTATAATTCACATCTATTTTGGTTTTTTAAAACTTTATTCAGTGTCTAGTTACTTGACAATTGAGTCATATTTTTATACATTTTCTTATTATGGAGTAGTAGTTACTGCAGAATGTAGTTAAAACTGATGTTTTGGTATATTTACTCATATGTGTAACAAAGAACATTGGAAATGAATTAAATACTGCTTTATGTAAAAAGATGTATAAATCTCACACAAAATATCTGCAGCTAAATAAGTCATACACAAAAGAAAGCATGCTATATGATTTCTCTTAGATGAAATACAAAAAGATATAAAATTAATCTAATCTATTAATTAGAAGATGATTTCTTTTGTGTAAAAAATCTAACAAAAAAAAAATCTATATAATTTTTATTATTTTTTTATAAAAGAATTTGATGAACAGCTAAAGAACACATGATATGCATTTTTAAAATACACTTATTGTGATTATCATATATTTTATAAAGGTTTTAGAATAACAAAGTATCATAAGCTAAAATGGTTTTAACCATTGTAATTCTTCCAACAAACGTTTTACTGCTATTATGCACCCTGAAATTATATCTTGTATTAAATTAACATTTTAAATGTATACTATTCACTTTTTTATTGAAAAGCATTCATGACATATCAGCTATTATATGATGAGGGTTTGTAATAGCTCATGTCAGACTATGCATTCATTGTTCAATATGAAGGCACATAAGTAAGCTTTGTTTTTAGAGTAAGTATGGCTGGAAATATAAAGATATTCCAAGTCTCAAGTATGAAAGTTGTGGAAATTAAAAGGTATTGTGTACTTTTTAATGAAATAGCTTTCAAGCCACATGGAGTTATTGCTTTTTTAGAAGGTAACAAATTCCTGCATTTTATCTCTGTCATAAAGTGAGGTAGCCAAGGAGTTATTTCTTGTGCTTATTTAGCTAATAGTGTTTCTCTTGACTTCCTAATAGAAATGAGATCAGTCCTAATTTTGTTTTCCATACCTTCTTTGATATAACAAGTAGAGTCATGCATTTGCCAGTTGTCAGCATTGGTCTGGAGTCTTAGTGAACCAGCAAATTTCTTTATCAGAGCACTCATGAGATGGGATATTTTTTTTTATCAGTGACATCATAGTATTTGAATAAAGTTTGGTGGAAGAGAAAAATCTTTGATCACTGTACTTCAATCCATAGACTTCTGTTTGGTAACAGCACATCCCAACAGAGAGATTCAGATGATCCAAATAAGCAGTACTTATTAGTTGTGCAAATACATTCTTTTTTATTCAATAATTAAAGTATTTGGGTTGAATATTCAGTTAGATGACAGAGCACAGAGTTCATGGATAAAAATATGTAATTCCAGTCCTTTTGTCTTTTAGTTCAACTGCGTATGGTTTTGCCAAGAGGATTTTTAAAACCGAACATTTAAAGCAGTGAGTCTCAACTCTTTTTTTAAAAAAATAAAAATTTTGAGGCATACCTCAGGGCGATGAAATAATTGTCTTTGAATATGAAGACAGGTAGTTGCTATGAATGTTAAAATCTAAGAAGCTCTGCTAGAGCAGTGGTTTCCAATGTGATGCCACTGGAGTAGGAGCATAGATGTCACTGGAACCTTGTAAGAAATAAAAATTAAAGGGTCCATTTTCCCCATCAGAAATTCTGGAGTTGGGACCCAGTAACCTGTGTGTTAACAAGCTCTGGAAGTTAGTTTGACCCATGGCAAAGTTCGAGAACTGTGGGTGTAGATTAGAAAATAAAGGAGTGATTCAATAAAGTTAAAAAGAATATTAAATTTAAACTTCCCACAGCAGTAAACAAAAGTAAACTAGGAAATTGTTAAGTTCATTATAAAAATTCTGACTAGAAAAAATATGTCTAGGTATAAATATAAAGAGGAACCACTTTTTATAGGACCCACCTCTATTTATAAAGATCATCAACACTGCTCAGAGTAAACTGGTGTAGAAAAAAAAAGAAACAACTAAATTAAATTATTGTTTTAAATGTTTTTAATATTATTTAAGCTTTTCTACTGCCATGATACACTTTTATTCTCAACTTCAAGTAAGTGATCCAGAAATGTCACATACACGTTTTATGGACCAGGTTAGAGAGTGAGTCTTAAAAATGAAATAATTTACTTAAAATCCTATGGCTAAGAAAAAGCCAAACCAGAACTTTTGACTTTGAAAATGATTTTCTTATGCATTTACTTTTTTAGAAAAAAATAGAAGGAAATATTTGCTTGACAGGCATAACCATTCATGAATATTGTCTGTTTATGCCACTAGATTCCCCATAATTACAGAAAAGGGAACTGAGCTTTTACGTGAAGCTCAGAGCTATAATTAAAACAATCATAACCAAGATCTCTATAAAGATTCTGAATGATTGCAGATTGCTTAAAAACTGAATATAATCAAGCAAATCCAAAGAGGATTTAATAGACAAATTCCTCCTGTTTTAATTCCATGTGCTGGTTTAGTAGAGGGCCTATAATAAAAAGGAATCAGTTTACTTTGTTTTTAGCAGACCGAGACTCATTATCTTGCCATTTGTCATACCAAATATTTATCTTAAAATGTGTGTGTGACCAACCTTCAAACTCCTCTCTCTGTAAACTATCTGCATCTAAATTTTCTTTCAAGAACTATAAAAATAAGGTCAAAGAAAACCCAGTGGTTTTTCTGATTATATGAGAATAAGTGATATAGACTACTCCATCAATTACCACCAATGAATCCCCCAGAATAAGTTTAATTTGTCTTGTAAGGGTGTACAAGTATAACATGTTCCAGGTTAAAAAGCAAATTGACAGCATGGACCATACATTATTCATGCTACTATTCACATATTGCCTTATATATGTTACATGCTTAACTCATTATTTTAATTTAATTTCCCAGTTCACATAATATATATGGAATTTTATAACAGAAAAAAAATTAAATTCAACTGAACTGGGGATTTACTATATGCCAGGCCTCATGCTAGGTCCTAGAATCAGCTTATTGCCTTCTTGGAAAAGAGAGACAATGAACAAATAATTTTATGTGCAATAAATGTTACCAATGTGAAAGTAAAAAGGACTGTGAATCTGACCTAGACAAAAAAAGTATGTTTTCTCAGAGCAAGCTGCATTAAAGCTGAAACCTATAAATGAGTCTGTTAAATAAGTAAATAGGGCGGTTACAGAAGATAGATTTCATTTAATGAGAAGAGTGTGTTCAAAAGCAGAGAAAATGACATTCTCAGAATGAAGAAGAAGAACAGGAGTGAGAGTGTAAAAGATGTAGTGTAAAAAGTGTTAAAGAAGGAAGCAGAGACCATTCATGTGGTCATGATGGCCAAATGCAGGCCTTTACCCAAAGGTCAATGGAAAAGCAATAAGGATATTAATATACTATAAAAATAAATTAGCATTCAGCATACAGTGGGTAGGATAAATTGAAGAAAGTTAAGAGTAGATTCAAGACATTGGCAAGACAGTGACTTAGGTTTGTGGATGATAGAGCAGTGGTCCCCAACCTTTTTTGGGTCACAGACCAGTTTAATGTCAGAAAATATTTTCACGGACCGGCCTTTAGGGTGGGACGGATAAATGCACAAAATAAAATTATGTGACCGGCATAAAAACTGTGGTATTTTTAAAAATAATTGTCGAACTTATGAAATAAGCATCAAGAATGAGTCTTAGATAGATGTAACAGAGGGAATCGGGTCATTTTTTAAAAATAAAACATCGTTCAGACTTAAATATAAATAAAACAGAAATAATGTAAGTTATTTATTCTTTCTCTGTGCAGCGGTACCAAATGGCCCACAGACCGGTACCAGTCCACGGCCCGGGGGTTGGGGACCACTGTGATAGAGGCATTAAGGATTGAATTCAGTGGACAAGTTCAGGAAAGACCTATTAAATTGTGAAGTGGAAAGGTCTTGATGATTAACTAGTTATTACATTAGTTATTAGTGTGTTAGGGAGAGGAAATAATCAAGAATGCTTCTCTGGTATGTGGTTCGAGAAATGTAGTAGATGAATGTTTTAATAGCTACAATAAGAACTCTGGTAGAAAAGCAGATTTGATACGAAGTACATAATAATTCAGTGATAAATAAACTGATTTTGAGGTGTTTGCAATGAGGGAATTCTTAGATATCAGCAGTAAGTTCTATAATCATTCTAGCTCTGAAAATGAGATTTTAGCCTAGTCATTTGCATTTAGATGTTGATGGTGGCCCTGGCCAGTTGGCTCAGCAGTAGAGCACCAGCCTGGCGTGTGGATTCATAGGTTCAAATTCTCGGTCAGAGCAAACAGGAAAAGCAACCATTTGTTTTTCCACCCTTTCCCCTCCTCTTCTCTCTTTTGATCTCTCTCTTCACCTCCTACAACCATGTCTCAGTTTGAGCAAGTTGGCCCCATGCACTGAAGATGGCTCCACAGCCTCACTTCAGGCACTAAAATTGCTTAGTTGCTGAGCAATGGAGTAACAGTCCCAGATGGGCAGAGCATCACCCCTTAGTGGTCTAGCCAGGTGAATCCTGGTCAGGGTGCATAAGGGAGTCTTCTCTCTATCTTCCTGCCTCTCACTTAAGAGAAAGAAAAGAAAGAAAGAAAGTGATAGTGATAGAAGTAACTGCACTAAATAAAATCATATTAGCAAAAACATAGGAAAATAAAAATGTCAACCCAATAGGGCCAGGAAGACATTCACCATTTAAGGGAGAAAATTAGCAAAGGATATTGAGGGAAAATAGCCCCTAAAGATAGTTGGAATCATGGTATAAAATGTTTTGTCAAGGAAGAAGAGAATGTGACTGGGTCAATTACTTCTGAGAGATCAATTAATTCTTAAAATTATATATTTGCTTAACTGACAAAGACAACATCAGTGACATTAGGAAAATTCAGCTCTATTGATCAGTGAGAGTCAACTGAACAGAAATGTGAAGTTGAAGAATTAAAAACAAATTTAATATTATTTTAGAATATTTTACTGTAAAGGAAAAGTTGCAAAGGGTGGAGAGGAAAACAGTACAGAGTGGAAAATGTTTAAGATTAAAAGAGAATTATATAAAATGCAGACAACTAGGACAAAGACAGGTAAAAAGAAAAGGCTGAAGACACAGGAGAGTGGATATAATTAATTAAGATTTCAAAGTAGTGGTTTAGGTGAGAAATTAGACTATGTGTGGATGTACACCAGACAAGGTCTTCACACTGATGAGAAGTTGAAGGAAGTGAGAAGGTAAGAAAAAAGGAAGTGAGAAGAAGAAGAGGATGTAAAAATGTATTTTGAAAAAAGTAACAATATATATTGACAAAAAAGTGCTGGGATAAGAGAATAAAAAGAGTTGAAAGTTTTGGTGGGATGGGAATGAAAATGAGAAATAGATTTTTAAAGAGAAAGAAAGTTAAGTTTACAGGCCTGGGGAAAGAAGGAAATGTAGAGACAGATATAGGAGAATTAGCCCTAAGGAATCTAGAAGCTTTGAAATAATGAGGCATGTGTAACTTAATATGCAAGAAAGAGTTATGCATGTGTTCTTTTTACATATTATAAAGTAATCTGTAATTGTAACTTTAAACCTAATCTTGGACAAACACCTTTTTTTTTTCTCCATTGCTTCTACTCTCTTCTCTCCTCTTAGCCATTTACGATATGCATTCTTTCTATCATTTGTGAAGCTAGGGCTAGTCTTGATCTACAGCTATCTGTTTTCTTTTTACTTATGAAAATAGTCCATAAATCATAATTTTGATAGAATTGAAAATGCCTTTCTTGACATAGTTGATTAGTATCCTACATATTGAAATAGTTTCCATTGTATTTAAAAAACTTTTGATCAGAATCTCATAAACAGTATACTGGAGAGAGTTATAGGGCATACTATAATAGTTTATCTTCCACCTGCATAATGACAGGCATGCTGTATATTGCATGGTAGATAAGAGTTTGGAGCCAAAAAAAACTGTGCCTAAAATTTTGTTTTATAAATGTGGGCGAATTATTTAAAATTCTTATGCTTTGATGATTGAAAATTAAAGATAATATCTATAACAGAGCTCAATAAATGTTAATTTTTTCTATAAAAGATATTTTGAGGTAGGTTTTGGTTGTTATTGTCAGTAGTTTAATATTGCTTGTTGAGAAAATAAATATTAAATTTAGAAGCATAGATCACCAAAACATTACTAATGTTAATTATTGTTATGATTAATTAATAAAGCAGGATCACTGGATTCAAGGTCAGAATACTATAGCAAACATCTAGGTCATTTTTCAGACATTATCATCCAATTAAATTTAATGACTTACAATATATTTTCAAAAATTAAAGAAGTCTTAGTAAAAGAGGGAGTGGCATGATATTCCTGGAGTATCTGATATGGGCACTATGCTAAATGTGTTATTTATTTTCATTATATAAATCTGGAACAACCATTACCATAGCAAGCCAAATTGAAACCTCTAGTGTTTGAATTACTCTTTCAAATTCACTCACGTTATACTTACTGAAAATTAATTAAGACCAAGGTCTAGTTGGTGCCATAGTATATCCTTTCTACATTTCATAACAACATAAATCAAGGAAAAAAATCACAAAAACTTTCAATTCAGAAAAAAAATTTAACAAGTACTTTCTACCAGGAATTTGAGAGAAAACCTTCCAGGAAAAATAGCATGCTAAATTACTTTGCTTATAGTCAAGTAATGAAGGCTCTTGTGTCCAAATCCTCAAGGTCCTTGTGATTGATTTTATCATGTCAGTAGAAAATAAGTTTATCTACATACCTGTTTAAGTCCAATGTCGCTTTTCCTTGGAACTTATATTTATGAGGAAGCTCTGGCTGTAGTGATTTTTCCACACTGTCTTCTGTGGGAACTGAACTCTGTAATCCAGGCTGTGGGGTGCCTATTCTATGGAACACTCAAAAACATAAAACAATAACTTACCAGCGCCCAAATTAGCACTGCAGAAAATCAATGACATTTTTTATCCTACTGGCTCTGACTGAATTACCTGCAATACTAAAAACCTAGTACTGAAGATGTTATATGTTCTAGATGATTCTCAGACATCACTAGCTAGTTACAAAATCCCCACAGAATACTTCTGACATAATAGATTTAGGTGAAAGTAGCTTCCAGCCCATTGCTGTCTCTTTGGAAGCTGTCAAAGTAATAAAATATAACTGTCATCTATGTTATTCTGTTACCTATTTGTTTTAGGCAATAAAAACATATAAAATTAATGACATATATTTTATATGTAACGTAACTAAAATATCATAAAAATCTAAGGAAAGTTCTATATACCTTTTTTCTTCTTTGAGACTGTGTCTACATAATGTATGGTAGAAGCAGGTGTTTGCAAGATACAAGTTCAAACACATGCAGAAATGCACAAATTTATATAGGTGCTAAATAATTAAAGTTACATTTAGTATTCAGTACATAGAACAGTAACACAGATGAATTTGTAACATTAAAGGCTTTTTAGACTCTGGAATTATATTCTGTATTCAGATTGTTGATGATGTTTTA
Source organism: Saccopteryx leptura (assembly GCF_036850995.1). Classification (NCBI taxonomy): domain Eukaryota; kingdom Metazoa; phylum Chordata; class Mammalia; order Chiroptera; family Emballonuridae; genus Saccopteryx; species Saccopteryx leptura. The sequence continues at coordinate 65,922,447 of NC_089506.1, read as the reverse complement.
GTTTGGGGATAGGGAAGAGTTGACAGTCTTGATAATTTGGGGAGTGCACACTCCCATTATTTCTCATATGTTGAAGAGGAAATTATTTTATTGCATTGAAGTTGAATACTCAATTCTTCAGTTCATTTGCGCTCACTTCTCTCTTGAGGCCTATTGTCCTCTCTTTTTTTATGGTATAGCACATGATTAATATATTCCCTCACAATTACACTCAAAATAAAGTTTAAATTTAAGAGGCAACAGTAGTTTTAAAGAGAGGTGAAGAGACTGACTCTAGATGATGTTTCTAGCTTGAAACTAAGTCAACAGTAAGAACTTCATGGTTTTAGAGTCACTGCACATTGCAGAATATATGAAATACCATTTGAAAATTATATTTGTGTTTATTTTTATAAAGATGTATAATCTAATTATATGTTAGTTTATGGCACATATATATGTGTATATTTTAATTTTCCTAAAGCTTTAACATTTTACTCATATTTTTCATACATTATTTGCTATTATTTCAAAAATTCTGAATCCTATGATGTTACTGCATTGTGATAAATGTTTAAAACTGAAATTCATAGACACAGACAACAGTGTGGTGGTTACCAGAGTGAAGGAGAGTGAGGAGGTAGCCATGGGCAAAGGAAGCCAAATATATGGTGATTGAAGATGACTTGACTTTGAGTAGTAGACACACAATACAACATGCAGATCATGTATCAAAGAAATCTATAGTTGAAATTTATATGGTCTTCTTAACCAAAGTCATCCCAATGTATTTAATAAAAAATGTAAAAGTTAAATCATGGTATCATCATATAATATAAAGGAAAATAAATCTGAAATACATAAATTTTTACTATAACAAAATAATATAAAATCATATTTAAACTTGAATGTCAAAACTGTCATAAGATTACTTTCTGCATATATTTCTGAGTACTTTATGAATTTCTCTGGGACTCAAAGTAAACAGATTATGTTATTAATGATGTTTATTACTATTCATTTTATATATATAGAATAGTATATATGCATACTTATATATATGTTTATATGTGAATTTGTATGTTTTAATATACATTCATGTATATATTCCTTAATGCCTCTCAGAGAATGCATAGCCTTATAGCAATCACATATAAAAATACAATCAAATATAATCTACATGAATATCCTTGTTATCACTGTTTCCAGACTCAGTAATTTATTGGAATGTTTTATATTATCTTTCAGATAATATGTATAAATCCTGAGAAAATTGACTTCTTCTGAGAAGTATTTCTTAGTGAGATTTTATGTTCTGTTGATATTCATCTCTAGTAAATCCTATCATTATTTTGACTTCCTAGGTAACTTTTTTGTAAGCTATTATGACTCATCATTCCTCTACAATTTCATATAGCACCCACAGTAGCCAGACCTATTGGCATTTTTCTACTACCGTCATCTACATTGTGAACTTAATTGTTTTACTGACAAATACTGAGATAGGGACATTGTGGCATACATTAAAACATTATGAGTTTCCTCATAATGTTTCTATCACTCCTCTGACTACTATTTACTGCTACTCATCTCTGCTTCCAATTATTATACACAGGTACAGAGATTAAGTATATTTGTTTGTGAATAGCTGTCACCCACCTCAGATAAATGCATTTGTAAAAAAAAAAAAAAAAAAAAAGAGCTGTTTCTAAGTAATCAAAATGTTGGTGATGTGCATAGAGAAAACATCTTGTGTCTATCTTTAAATGTCAGTACGCACCGGTGCAGTTGTTTAGGATGTGGAAAACATAAGGGAATAATTCTCTTTTAAATCAGGATCATTTGTGCCTTTGAATGGTCTATACTTTTTGTGTTCACTCTTTTTCAGATTTTGCATCTAAAAAGCATATGATTGTCTAAGACTCTGCTGTATACCTGTAATTAGTACAAAATATAGTGAATGTAAATGGTAATTGAAAAAGAATTAAAAATTCTGAAACAAAAATTAAAACTAAAATGTATTGGATATTTCTTTTCTTATTAAACTTTTACAGAATTAAAGGAAATTCTCAATATTTAAAATTACAGAAGTAAAAATAAAAAAATATTTTTTAGAGAATTTCTGAAATCAAAAAGAAAAGAGAAAAACCACTTAAGGTAGTAAGTTTCTGCCCACACAGGCCTTTTGTTTCTTTTTGCTTTTCCAGTGCGAACAACAATAAATTGTGCTAAATTTTTCCAAATTTTTCACAAGACAGTTTTGCTTATTTCCCACTGTTGTTTTGAGCATGGTGGTGTTTGTTTGATGTATACAAGAATTAGATCTCGCCCTGGCTGGTGACTCTATGGATAGAGTGTTGGCCTGGCATATGGACATCCGCGGGTTGATTTCTGGCCCAGGCACACAAGGGAATTGACCATCTGGTCCACTCTCCCTTCTCTCTCTCTTTCCCTCCTGCAGCCAGTGGCTCGATTGGTTTGAGTATGGTCCTGGGTGCTGAGGATAGCTCCATTGGAGCACATCAGCTTCAACTGCTAAAAATAGCTTGGTGCTCAAGCATTGAACCTAGATGGGGTTGCTGGGTATATCCTGATCTGAGTGCATGGGGGAATTAGCCTCACTATTTCCCCTCCTCTCACCTAAAAAAATAGTAAATGGAAAAAAAATAAAGAATTAAATCTGATTACAAATTTAAAGAAGACAAAACAATATCGTGAAAAATTCATAAACTTTTAAGCAGGAAAGTGTTATTTAATGTGTGGCCTTACTCTATTTATTTTTTAAATTTATATTTTATTTTCAATATTTTGTATTAGTTTCAGGTGTACAGCATAGTAATTAGACAATCATATACTCTATACAGTGTTTTCCTTTATATTTCCAGTACCAACTTGGCACCCTTCATAGTTCCTACAATATTATTGAATATATTCCCTATGCTGAACTTTATATTTAACCATAATCTTTGACAATGATGTGCTGTTTCATAGATGAGGAAATATTCCCTATTTGAAGTTTCTACTGATTTTTGCATACCTGCTTACTTAATCATTTATATACAAATATAAAATAATTATGTAACAAATTCAGTGGGTTTATAAAACACGTAAGCTTTTCTCATGGGAAATGAAAAAATATATTACATAACAAAAGCCCCTATGTTTCTTTTTTTTTTTCACTTTAACACTGAGTACAATCTTATACATAGCTAGGACTTCAATCAAATTAATCTCATGGACACATTTGACATTTGTCTACTGATACCCTTTTTTAGAGAAGACAAGATTAATGACATATGATCCCATATGTATCAAACATCTATTTTGTTCCAGACACAATGCTAGCTAGCTACTGGTGGTCCAGAGCTGAATAATACAGATATGCTCCTTGCTCCATGGAATGTATCCCCTGAGTTTACATAGAGTTTTTTTCCACCAAGAAACTAAACTCTATGTGAATCTAACAGAGTCTTCTAATTTTCTTGCTCCAAAACTCTCACATTTTAGAGAGACTTTCTACTATAACATATATTTACAATAATTAGAAAGAATCAATTTTAAAAGTAACAAGAAGTATGAAATTGAAAAATGTGTCTTATTACCTGTTCTTACCATATTATATTTAAACAAGAAAATGGAGTGGAAAAAAGAAAGCATATGTATCAAAGTAAGGAAAATATACAACTAACCATGTAACTGTTGATCACCACTTACCTCATTTTTTAAGACTGATTTATAATGTAACAACCAACCATACAGAAAACTTTTCTAGACATTTTAAGCCTCATTTTCTCTTTTGACAGCAAATGCTAGTGGCATTTGTAATTTAGCTTAACTATTTACTGCTATCAATCCAAATAGAAGTCTTGTTCCAATTCGCACTGAAATCCAAGCATCTCCTGATACTAGAGTTATTCTATCTTTATTTAAAAATCTTAAATTGTACTATTTTCATCAGCAACATATTGCTCAGAAGTAGTTTTCACAGCAGTCTTTTTTACCACATATCAATCAACATGATTAGTCCTGCCAAATACTCAAAAGAAATAAAAGAGCAAAAATGACAGACCTGCCAGGTGTAACTTTGGAGATCAAATGATTCGAAATCTCTGTATTAGTGATTACTGTAGCTCTAGGAATATTTCAAAATAAGTAGCCTTGAAGTTAAATTTATAAAAAAAAATTTTAAAGAAAAATATGTTTATGTTCTTGTATACATTTTTTACAGCAATTTAAATATATGGCAATGAGCCACTGAACTGCAATTTCTAATAATGTAGACAATGTAAAGAAAATTACATATAAAACAATTTAAGCAAACATATATAATGTATAAGGTAACTACCCAAATCTTATACTGTTTTTGATATTCACTTTTATTAAACATAACTCCCCTTTATTTTTATAATAAAATGAGATAGTTTTGTAATTTGTAAAGATGATTTCTATAGCAAAAACAATATTCTTATAATGAACTGTTTTATATAATTATTTTAAACTCTCTTTCAGTTGTTTTCATCAGTATCATGGTACTAATTATAATGCTGAAGTAATTTATTGATAGTAACAAATACTTAACCATTTGTATTTTTAGCTCACCTGTGGACAACAGTTTTTAGTATAACTTATAATTTAATACTTAAAATTTTAATAACACTGGAATATGGATTAATTTTAGATGATACCCCTTATATATGTGCATATATATATACATACACACATATATATATATACATTTATCTATCTAGATCAGTGGTTCTCAACCTGTGGGTTGCGACCCCAGCAGGGTCACCTAAAGCCATCAGAAAATACATAATGCATATCAGGTATTTACATTCCAAATCATAACTGTAGCAAAATTACAGTTATGAAGTAGCCACCAAAATTATTTTTTGGTTTGGGATCACCGCAACATGAGGAACTGTATTGTGGGGTCACGGCATTAGGAAGGTTGAGAACTACTGATCTAGATAGATAGATAAATAGATAGATGATAAGTATAATACGCGCGCACGCGTGCACACACACACACACACACACATATCAGACCATGATGAAAGATGCTTGCATCTGATGAAGAGAAATGTATATTGCATTGAGATCCTGGACATGAGACTCAGATGTCTCCTGGAAAGACTAGAGTATTTTAGAAAGTATGTATGAAAAAGAAGAAAATAAAAATGGCAGGTGGCTGAAGAAGTTGACAATAGAAGGTATTGAACTCCATAGACACTCATTTCTTCTGCAGCTATCTACATACACCATCCTCACTTTAATGTGGATGTTGGATGTGCTCTGAATAGTTTAAGATGCTAATGAATAGTTCTTCTTCCTTGTCATTTATCTCTAGAAACCCCAACCTAAATGATCAGCACATAGTAGTCTCACACTGCAAGAAATTGGTATAATAAAAGCCAATAAGAATTTATCACTGACTTCTGAGAAGTTTTCCACTTTTATAATCTAAGCCACTGTTGATCTCCTTCCTACTGAATAAAACTACTATTGTTTCAAGGAATCATTCTAAATCAACCATAATTCTCAAAGACTGACCAATTAAAACTATGGTAAAATATTCATAAGTTGTGGTACCACTACGCCATTAAATTTTCAGACCATAAATTTTATGCTAGTGATAGCCTTCCTGTTACGTGACTAAATATATGTTGATGTTGTTCAAAGTAATTTGTGTTGGAGTTTCTGCACCTTGCAACTGAAAGCATTTGAAATAAAACATTTTCTCTAGGTTTCATTAAATATCTACTATCTCAGTAAATATTACTATTGCTGCAAAGAAAAGTGTCTTAAGTTGTCTGTGTGTGTGTGTGTGTGTGTGTGTGTGTGTGTAGAGAGAGAGAGAGACTATAAATATACTCTAGAGGTAAGTAATCCCGGTTATTGATCTGTTATGAACTCCCCAGAGAATAAAGGACTTTCCTATTCAAAACTGCCATGTTTTGAAGAGTTTTACCCCCTACCTCATATCCAAAAACAAAGTATACACATTCCAAAAAGTGATTAGGCAAAAAAGATGGAAAGAATGTTAAAATGTGTTTGACAGCTCTCTCTTAAGGAAGGTTTCTAAAAGCATCCAAGTAATATTTCTGTACATATTTTATCTAACCCCAACTTATCCACACAGTCACACATAGATTTTTAGAAAACTGGGAATCTAGATATTGAGGATAACTAACAATATATGCCATTACCACTATATATCAGAAATTGTGCTAGCTACTGGGTATTAAAATATGACAACTTATAAAAATATTATGATAAGTATATTACCAATAGATGGGATAACCATGTATAAACCAAACAATTATAAGTGTGAAAATACCACTAAAAATAGGCTGAGAACTGAGAGCACCCATGATTTCACTTATATGTGGAATGTACTGAACAAAATAAACAAGAAAACAAAATAGAAATAGACCTACAAATACAGAGAACAGACTGACAGCTGTCAGAGTGGATGTAGGTTGGGGGTTTGGGTGAAAAGCTGAGAGGATTAAGCAAAGAAAGAAAACCTCATAAACATAGACAACAGCATGTTGATTCCAGGAAGGAAAGGAGGATAGGGGGAGTTAGAAGAGGGTAAAAGGGGGAATAAATGGTGGCGGAAGACTTGACTGGGGGTGGCAAACACACAATACAATACTCAGTTGATGTATTATAGCATTGTACACCTGAAACCTATATCATTTTAGTAATCAATGTCACCTTAATAAATTAAATTAAAAAGTAAAAAATAAATAAAATAAAAATTAGGCTGAGAAAATCAATATAAATTGAAATTGCTTATAGACATTGTGTATCCAGAAAATCTCATTCGCATACCAGAGACCTATATGTACTTTTCCTACTTATTTAAAACGTATTATATTTGTTATATAATTTTCTTCTCACAACTGTAGGCCCCTGGTATTTTAAATTTAGAAGCCAAAGAAAAGTATCTTTTATTAATGACTAAATGTCATAAGAAAATTGATTATTTTAGGTATGTGGGGACATTTTGAAAACCGTAAATGAATGTGTCTTTATACATTTTATTCTGTATAATTATACTTTAAATGTTCCTATCTTTCTCTTCCGAGTATTTCTTTTTCCTCTATGGTTAAGCTGTCAATTATTAATCTTGGTTTTGGTCACTCTGCTTTTAAGAATCATTTTAACACCCCCATATAAAATTGGTGTTCTCAAGTTGTTTATTTTGGGCTGAACAAAGTGATATAAAGAACTTGTTAGAAGTATATATGTAAAGTAAAACACCAAGATGTATTCAAGAGAATCCAGTGCATGGATTTTAGGGCATTAAACTTTAGTTTGTTTAAAAGAGCTCAGGTTACTAGAAGAATATATGCATATAAATTATAAAAATAGGTTCATTTGCTATGCATTGTATCACCTTTATCATTTGCATGGAAAAATGAGTTTTAGACAAATTACTTATTCCCTCATCATTGCCTTATAATATGTCAAGTACATTGTCACTATGTTTGACACAGTTCAGTCAAGGAAATAGAAATCAATCCATGTTCAAACAGGCTGAGTGGTTGCATAGTGACAGAGGGCTGAATGATCAAAAGAAAAATGTCAGGATTAAGGCAATAAAAAGCAATATGAGATAATACAAAGACATTTAATTTGCTAATGCCCCTGGGATAGAGGCCATTAGCCTGAATCAGCTACTGCAGTGAAAGAGTCTAAAGCAGTTGTTGTGGACATACCAATAAGGTCACCGGCATTGAAATATTCACACTAATTCTCAAGTCCAATTAATAACTCACTGCTACCACTGCTCTACGTAATGTTAGCAGCTGCCAATATCTGCTATGCCAGAATCAGAAAGCTCTTCTTTTCCTTCCACCTCTGATCCACAAAAATGTTTTCCATTGGAGAAAATATTAGAAGGCCAGCTGGCAAGACATGGGAGAAATGTAGTTTGTATATTCCCAACATCATACATAGCAGACACAATGAAACATAAATGGAGGCCAAGATTAAACTGGAAAAAGATAAGAACAAAGCCCAAATATGAGCTTGAGAAGATTAACCATGTAAATAGAAAATGAAAATTGATCTTTTCTGGTTTGTTTTTGTTTTAGCAAGAGAGAGAGACAGATAAACAGGAAAGGAGTGAGATGAGAAACTTCAGCTCATAATTATGGCACTTGAGTTGTTCATTGATTTCTTTCTTATACATGCCTTGGCTGGGATGGGGGAAGGAGGGAGGGTGGCTCCAGCTGAGTCAGTGATTCCTTGCTCAAGCCAGCGACCATGGGATCATTTCTATGATCCCATGCTCAAGCCAGTGACCTTGAGTTTTGAACCTGGGTCCTCATCATTCCAAATCAGTGTTCTATCCACTGTGTAATGACCTGGTCAGGCTAAAAACTGATCTTATTGGCTCTCAGATTGTCTATGATGTTTGCTCCTTACCCTATGACTGCTGTGTAGGTCCTTCTGACTGGAAGTTTTATAGTTACTCAGAGAGAATCTCTTATTTCTAGAGTCAATCTGGATTTCACTTAAAAATAATGAAATTATTTTTACTACATTTAAGATTTTTCTCTTTGAAGTAAACACATTTTTTTCATTTTCCTTTCCCCATTCATTTAAATATGTATGTATAGTATTAAGATGTACATATGATATTAGTCAGTATAGCCTAGGTTTTATTGTGCAAACAAATAGTACAAAATCTCATACAATAAAGGTTTATTTCTTGCTCTTCCATGTTATAGGCTTAGGTATCTGTATAGATGACACTGTCAACCCCCATGTGGCAAATCTATTTAGATCTCAGCATTTCTTCTCTGCCTCCAAAAAGGTTTTCTCACCTGCTTTTTTGCAGCAGGTTATAATGTAAGTAGAAAATTTCATATAGGCTTTATTATGTCTATGCCTGGTAATAACCTATCAATTATAGCCACAAATTACAGGTCCCAGTTAAATGTAAGGAGGCTGAGAAAATGGAAAATCTTGTTTCTTTAAAATTTATTATTTGTCAAAAGTTACATGGGCTACAGCTATAAAGAAGGAATTAAGTATATCATCTAAAATGGTCTTGAGGAGAAGACTATTTAAAGTAGTATAGTCAGGAATGACTTCCCAAGTATGTAATATTTAGCTCAGACCTCTATGGGATGTGCTTTTAGTTGGGTAGACCAGTCATTATTGATTCTAATCCAGACTTGGAGACTGTATGCAAAATCATAGACTTTCATTTAATAGATATGCAAATAGTTTTTGTCAGAAAATCCCAAATAATGATTATATATTTTTTAGAACATAACTAGAAATAAAACCACCATCTTATATACAAAAATAATTTATTTCTTAATTTAATAGAATTAATTTGTAAAACATTCTTTTTCTGCACAATATAGTTAACCAAGGGCAAGGGTAATTAGATGGTAAAAGTATAGTTTATTCAATAAATTGTGCTGGAACTAGACTTTTACATGTCTAAAAGGATTGATATAGACACAGACCTTATATATTTCACACAAATTAACTAAAAATGAATCATAGACCTAAATGTAAGACAATACTAAAATCTTCTAGAAGACAATATGGGAGAAACTGTAGATGACCTTGGGTTTGGCAGTGAATTCTTAAACATAATACCAAAAGCACAAACATATACGAAAAAATGATAAATTGTTCTTAATTAAAATTAAAAAATTTGAATTTGTAAAATGCATTATTAAGAGAATGAGAAGACAAGCCATATACTGGGTGAAAATATCTGCAAAACACCTGCTGGATAAAATATTGATTTTCAGAATATACAGATAAAACTTAAAACTGGCCCTGGCTGGTAGCTCAGTTGGTGAGAGTGTCATTCCCACACATCAAGATTGTGAGTTTAATATCTGTTCAGTCCATGTATAAAAATCAACCAATAAATGCATAAATAAGTGGAAGAAAAATTTATGTTTCTCTCCTCTCTCTTAAATCAAAAAATAAAAATAATTTTGAAAAGAAGAAACTTTAAAACTGAACAAGACAATTAATGATCCAATATAAAATGGGTAAAAGCTCTGAACAGACAACTACTCAAAAAACATATAGATGGCAAACAAGCTTATGAAAATACTCTTATCATGTGTCATTAAGAAATAATAAATTGGAACAATAATGTTTTATCGTTACATACCTATTGGAAAGACTACAGTTCAAAACAGAATACCAAATGTTGACAAGGAGATGAAGCAACAGGAATTCTCATTCACTTCTGGTAAGTGTAAATTGTATAGCCACTGCAGAAATCGTTTTTGGCAGATTTTTAAAAATCTAATCACACTCATACCATATGATCCAGCAACTGTAATTGTTGACATTTACTCAAATGAGTAGAAACATGAGGGCCACACAAACCCTACACATGAATTATAACATCCTTATTCATAACTGTCAAAGTCTGGAAGTCACTAAAATGACCTTATATAGATTTATAGACTGTGGTACATCCATACAAGAAAACACGATTCAATGCTAGTGTGCTAGTGTGTGTGTGCTAGTGTGCTAGTGTGCCACAAAAATATATGAAGAAATCTTAAATGCATACTGCTAAGAAAGAAATACCAAATATAAAATGTCTACATACAGAATAACTCTATATAAATTCTGGAAAAGGCAAACTGCATATTTCCCCATGTATAAGACATACCCTTTTTCAAAAAATTTGGGGTCTAAAAATTGGGTGCATCTTATACAGTGATTTTAGATTTTTTTTACTTGCATTTCTTGCTTTTCCATGCTTGTTTTTGTGCTCATTGTTGAAGACATTGAGTGATTCATCATCAGACACAGATGAGGACAAACTAATGGATGGAAATTTTGACAGTGATGAGAAGTAGTATGAATTTTAAGATGATTAAAACTTTAGTTCACCTGGCGAGGCAGTGGTGCAGTGGATAGAGTTTCGAAATGGGATGCAGAGGACCCAGGTTCGAGATCCCGAGGTCACCAGCTTGAGTGCAGGCTCATCTGGTTTAAGCAAAGCTCATTAGCTTGGACCCAAGGTCACTGGCTAGAGCAAGGAGTTACTCGGTCTACTGTAGCCCCACAATCAAGGCACATATGAGAAAGCAATCAATGAACAACTAAGGTGTCGCAACTAAAAACTAATAATTGATGCTTCTCATCTCTCTCTGTTCCTGTCTGTCTGTCCCTATCTATCCCTCCCTCTGACTCTCTCTCTGTCTCTGAAAAAACAAACAAAAACTTGAGTTTAATAACTTTGTGAAATGCATTTCTTTTTCAAATTTTGGGCCCCCAAATTAAGATGTATCTTATTCATGGGAGTGCCATATACATGGGGAAATACAGTATATAGAGAATAATATGATAAAGTGGTTGCCAAGGATTAGGAGGGAAAGAGAGCTATAAATAAGCAGTGCACAGTGGAATTTTGGTCAGTGAAACTATTCTATATAATACTGTGGAGTAGATAAATGTTATTATATACTTGCAAAAATCAATAAAATGTTCAACTCAAAGAGTAAACCAAATGTAAAATAGAGAATTCAGTTGAAAATGTTGCAATATTGGCTCATCTATTTCATCAAATGCATAATACTAATGCAAGATGTTAAATAGTGGGTTATAGAGGAAAGGTCAGGTAGCATATGGTAAATCTCTATTTTTTGTTCAATTTTTCTATAAACCTAAAACTTCTCAAAAGATAAAATCTATTTTAAAAATTCTTTGTATTGATTTTACCACACTGTTTGTGCCATCACAAATGAATTTTTTAAATCTATGACACATTTATATTTGAATGAAGCATACTGTTTATAAATTTCAAAAATTATTCTTTGACAAGTTGGTCATAAAAAGTATACAAAATAAAAAATAGGGTAAGTTGAAAATAATTTTAATACATTTTGTGATGAATAGAGTTAGAGTAATTTAAATAATATTATGCTACTGAGATTCAAGAATATCAAGGCTTAGGATAAACTGTCTTTTTAAAAGTTCCTGTGTGTTTCAGTGTGTGATTTAAATAAATTTTATTTCACAAAATTGAGAAAGTAGTTAAAATTATAATTATGAAAAATGTGCTATTCAATCATGGTATGTGTTGACCCCTACCAATATCCAATAACTAAATAAATACTAAAAAGAACTGTACGTAAAACACACACACAAAATGAAACAAAATACAAATAGAAGACTAAACCAGAATGCCATGTGATCGCATCAGCCTGATCTCTCTGCTGTCCCAACCTGTTAAAACTGGCAATAAAAAATATTGTGTGTGTGTGTGTGTGTGCGTATGATATATAGTAAAACTAGTAACAATATTAGGACTAGATCTCTTAAAATAAATCTGGACTCTTAGAAGAAAATATTACAGAGCTAAAAAAATACAGAATTCTGTATATCTAAAGGGCTTGCCAAGTACCAAGAAGTAAGAATGAGAATGACGCAGAAGATAAATATTATGGTAGATTATTTGAAATGTAAGGAAAACATGAAAGCTTTTAGAAATAAGACAAATTGCCTACAAAGCAATAAAAATAAGTGGTGTTACCATTCTCAATATTAAAACTGAATTATGTTGAAAATGTTTTAGGAAAAGCTAAAAATGATCTTAATGCATAAGACCTTGTGTTATAAGCATTCTTTGTTTAATAAAGCCATAGTAATTCAAACACTATGTTGCTGACAGGAGGGCAACTGATTTGGGATTCAGAACTCTATACCCAACAAACTTTAGAAATGTGAGGACAAAATAAATCTAGTGAGAGTAGAGGATAGGCTCTCTGTAGAAAATTTCTAAGAAATCAATGTATTAAAAATCTTAAATGTGTTAGATTATTTAATATAATAATATTATAAGTATTGATATTAATGAAAGTCAAACATTTACAAAAAATATATCAATATATATTTTCCATATAATCTACAAAGTAATCATGCTTACATCTAATAATTAGTTAATATTAACTGACTTCTTACTCTATTATGTGTTGCCCTTTAAACATTTTTTTTTCAGCCTTGTTGGGGTAGCTCAGAACTGTATTGATTTTAACACACTGCTTGTGTCATCACAAATGAATTTTCAAAATCTATGACATATTTATATTTGAATGAAACAAATTGTTTATAAATTTCAAACAGATAATTGAGTATCTTCCTGAAACATCAATGTTGCAGATTTGATTACAGTGAGGACACACACAAGAATCAACCAATGAATCTATAAATAAATGGGACAACAAATCAATGATTCTCTCTCTCTCTCTAATTTTCTCTCTAAAATCAATCAATAAAAATTAAATAAATAACAAATAAGCATATTTTTGTCAGCCCTCATAATTCTGAGAGATAGCTAGTATTTTATGCCTATTTTATGTATAAATAAACTGAAGTGTGTTGTTAAGAGAACTAAAATTTACACTTGAGTAGTCTGTTGCTAATATTGTCTTAATGTGTTATAGTTAGATTGTTTTTTTGTAAGTGGGAAAGCACTGATAATCTATAATATCAAAAATCTGGGTAATATTATATCAGTAACAATCATAGAAAGGTCCCATAGATGACATTAGACATAGTTCTAGATTTTAAAAACTAAATAAAGCAAGATACTGGAAAGCAATGTATTATTCACTAATATTTAATATAGATATATCATGTTATATATTTATGCAAAATATATTTAATAAATGTGTATATATGCAGAAGTGAGAAAGGGAAAAATCTTAAAGAACTTGAGCATTTATTTGAAGATAACTGAGTTTAGGGAACTAAACTAGGATATATCTTTAAAAAGGTAATATTTATATTTTGATTGCTTAAGGTATAATGAAGCTTTTGATCCTCTGAGAAAGTGAAAGTGAAACTAATGCTTTATTGCATGTGTAAAAGTAAATCTGAAACTCACTTATGAAGCCCTACCAATTGCTTCTACTTTTTTATTCTCCAATTCTAGTGTAGTTCTCGTACCTTTTATCCCATTCTATCACTTCTTCTAACCTTTTGATATTACATTTCCTTTTTCTTTTTCCTCAGAGGACAACCTAGCCATAGTTTAGAGTTTGCAAATAGAAGTCAAAAGGATACTGCTCTTTGAATAATTGGTAATTTCACCCCAAAAAAAATTATATATTTTAAGAATGAGAAAGAGAGAAACATCAACAGAAGGCAGAGGGGGGAAATATCACATCTAATGGCAGGATTAATAGATAATCCTGTCATATCAACAGCTTTATCTTTCTGATGATCCTTTTTTGTCCTTTTCTTCAGAAATTACCTCTTCACAAAGTCTCTCAATTTAAATTTATCTAATAGTTCTTTGTCTTTCTCCTATGTGTCAGTGAGAAGTTCCCAAACATTAGAGACCTTTAGAATCATGAAAGATGTCCATCAAAAGTATGTAACTATCTAGGCCCATCTGTAGAATCTGATTCAGATCTAAATCAAGCATCTACATATTTAACAATCTCTCTGGGAGATTCTGGTCAAATTTTGCTTCATAGTTTCACTAGAATTTTCCAGCAATCTTTTATACAGGTAATATTTTCATTCTAAGGATTTTAATGATGTCTTGTTAAATACTAAATGCCTCAACTTTGTAGTAAATAGCATATATATTTAGTTCTACAAAATTAATCACTTAATTGGTCATTCATTCATCCATCAATCCTTCCATTTATTAAACAAAGAAGTATTAAAATCTTATTATGGTCCTGGAATCAATGCTGGTTCTGGTAATAAAGCCATAGGAAAGGTAAGGCTCTTGATCATAAAGAACTCTGTAGTAAGTTGCACTATATTTTCCAAATATTGACTGCTCACATTTATGAGGCATCTCTTCGATGTTTCTATGTGATGAAATATACCTGTCCTCTTTCATTGACATCAGAGTTGGCCATAAAATTTTCTCTAGCCAAGAAAATGTAGAAAAAGTAACATATCACATTCAACCAGAAGTTTTATGAGCCACTGTATGTTTGATAATTGATTACTTCTCCTTCAGTCACAAAATCAGTATACTCCACATATAGGCTGCTCCTTTAGCCTGGGTGCATGAATAAGACACAGAGAACAGAGCCATGGTGAAGGACATAAAACATGAATGAGAAATAAACACCTGCTATATGAAGTCAGTGGGATTTGTCGTATCATTATTATTTTTAATCTTATAAACAACAGGCATTTATTTCTTAGTTCTGGAAGCTAGAAGTCCATGATCAGGGAACCAGCATGGCCACATATTCTGGTGAGGGGCTGATAGTGAGTCTTCTAACTATATGTCCTCACATAGTGAAGGCCAATATCATTTTTTTAAATAGAAAATAAACAGTAGAAGCTAACTATCACAAATCTAGATTTCAAAAATCAAGATGGCATATTAATAAGGGTTACAAGACAGGACCATGAAAAATACTATGGAATTAGATATGAGGCAATTATTCTTGGCCCTAGGATGGGGATGGTAGAGGCATGAGATACGATGAGGAAAGGATCACAAAGGATGTTACATTTAAGATACATTGAGATCGGTGTCAGTGGTAATTTAATTTAATTTTTCCTCTTGTAGACTATATCAATCTGTATACCACAAATATTGTTCTTTTTTTCTCTTCTTTTAATATTCTTTATCCTCTTCCTTAAGTAAATTACCTCTGGTTTGAACTCTGTTTATAAAATTTATGACCAATTTTGGCTTAAAACTGGAACTTCCAATCACAATGGGAATTTTTTACTTTTCTTTCATTTTCAGAATTCTTCAGTGCCAATGTTTCTAGAATTCAATTAAGTTTTGTGTATACCTCTTTGATGAGAGTTAGTTAAGCTATTCCATGGTTTTACTGTCTCATCATCCAGTTTCCGTGGCCATGGGGCCTGCAGCGACCTTAAATGTCACTAGCTGCCTCATGTAAGCACGTGCCCTAGAAAGCAGCTGGCAAAGTAACAAAGGTACTAATAGGACTTGCCCAATAACTCTAGCGGTCAAGTCTCCCCTGCCTCGTGCCTTATGTAGCTCTTAGATAAGAGCCCTGTGGGACCTACCAAAATCCTCTCTTTTGGTTTGAATTCGCCAATCTTGCTCTAGCCCTGGAACCCTAAAGCAATGCACCCATATACACTAATAAAGGCACGTTCCCTCCTTCCTTCCAGTCTCACTGTTTGCACACTACCTTGGCTTTCCTTTGTGATCTCTTACAGTGTGCAGTGCATTTCCTCTAGGACCTGTGAGAAGTAAATGTCTTTATTCCAATGTCTTGGTGGCCTGTTGTTGAACAGCTCACAACCTGGCATGCTATATTCCACTTGATAACTGTTAATTTAACAAAGATATAACATCCTCACCTGATTCTATGGAGCTTTTTAGAAATTTCTCTTCAGAGATTAATATATCTTCATAATGGCTGGTATTTAAAGCCAGAGAGTATAATTATACTCTTGTTTGGGAGTGGAGATTACACTGTTTATTTTTGAGTGTGGCAGACCTTACACTTTTAAGTTACCTAAGAAAATTTACTCCACTTGGACCCACTCGATCTATTAGAGTACTACACTGGGACTTTCAGAAATAGACATTTAGTAATTAATGTATTCTTTCCATGTATAATTACTTTATAGTTTATCAAAACAGTCATTGAAATTATTAAAATGCTGTATGAAGATTTAAGAGTTTACAATGATAGTTTCTGATCAAATAGCCACATTCATATGAACATACTTCACAATATTTTCAAATGACTAACCTGTATGATTTCTATTATATTAGACATATATTTTAGTTTATCAAGGCATATGAAAATGTTTCTCATTATACTTTATGGAAAAATGAAAAGACTTGTGTAAATTATAATATAGTTGTTTTATTTTATTTAACAGATTGTTTCTACTGGGGGTAGAGGTATTAGAATCAGTTAAGTGGTATGTTACAAAGTCCTACCTTTCGTCCTATTCTTTTCAACATTTTTATTAATGCCTTCAATAAACATATTCTGGCTGTTAATGACACAGAGCAGCCAGAGCAAGGAGAAATAGTTTATACTAGCATGTTGGCTTTTCAGATAAGTTGAATAAGAAAGAAATAAATGTCCATTCACCAAAATAAAATAAAACAAAAACAAACATATCCTTACATATGTTCATACACATGCACACAGATAAACACCCTCTACACAAACTGCAATCACAACAGTTAACCAAGGCTATAAATCATAGTAGAAAAGTGTTTTCCTATGTGCCAAAGCAGATGTAGCCAGAGTCACTAACCGGGGAAGACAGTTGCCTATTGCACACTGTTTAAACAAGGCAGGGTTAAGTAAGGCTCCAAAAATTTAATTTATGGTACGATTCTGACCATTTATACATGGATATCTAATTGACACTTTGGGGAAACTTAAATTATTAATGTTCTATTGTTAAGAAAATGTATAGAAGTTGAACAAAACTGCCTCAGAAAGGCCATGCCTTCTTCTAGAGGTAGAAACCGCGCTGCACAAGTGACTGAAAAAATATCTCTGCCTCCAACTTTCTCAAGAAATTTATTTTTCCCTTACATCACCACACTAGATCTCAAGCATCTCTGATAAGGATTATTGAATAAAATAAACAACCCCAAATCTAGCCATGATAAAAGGAATGTCTGTGTTCAGGCATAAAATTCAGCAATAAAAATACAGCATTTGTAGGAAGGCAGGATGCACTTTGGCTTATCAAGTGAGAATGTTCATTTTAAATATATATGATTTATTTTAATGTTTTCTGGTTCACTATCCATCTGCAATAATAAATAATTATACAGCACTTCACTTTAATTAGAGTTGTTGCCGAATAATTCAAAAGCCAAATTAACATAGTATAAGAAGAATGTAGAATTATGGTTTGGAAAAGTAAATATAATAACCATCTTCAAATACTTGATGGACTTATAGGTAGAAAAGGGCAGATTTATCTCATTTGTAATAAACCAGTGCAAACTAAAAGGAGTTGATTTTTAATCAATCCAAGTGAGAAAACTGACTAGAATTAGAACAATCCATTAACAGGAACAGACTATGTCAAAGGAGAAACACAAAGCAACTTGTTTAAATAAAGTTTAGATAAAAATCTTAAATATATTTTGTAAAATGGGTTAAAATGATATATATAAGTCACAAAACCATACCCAAAATTGGTCCTGAGAAATTGGTTATAAAATGTAGGTCTGAATACCATGAGAAATTTCTAACACACATCCTGAAATGGTGATTTTGGATTAAAATATTATAAAATGCTATCCTAGAAAGGTAAATTGAGATTGGCCTGGAAAAACCTTCTATATCCTCAGGCATTTGATCTTAACCTAGAACGAAATGTGGAGATATATAATGTAAGAAGAGAAGCTCGTTCCTCCTGACTTTTTCTACTCACCCCTCTTTTTTTCAACACATAGACATATAGGAGCATTTTAAAATTTTCCTTTGATATGAACTAGATATTCTTTAAATAGTTCAGCACATCCAAATTAGAAATTCCCTTCTTATCTTATGTATCAAGAGAGAATATAGTCCTTGAATTTCTAGTCTGAAAGGGCCTACAACTGGAAGCTGAGATTATATAAAGATATTCAATGGGTGTCTAGAAACAGAAAATAGGGAATTTTGAACAATCATGGCCTCAGAGCAGATTGTTGAACTACTAAATTCCACAAAGAAAAAAAATTCAATGAAAAATTTATTAAGAGTTTAGTTATTTTCAGACATCAATTTATAGGCCTTATCTAAGTATCAAATTATACATGTGTTTTAATAATAGTTATAACTATTGAATATTAAATATATTTTTATTATATTATAGCTAATGCTTATTTGGTGCTTCTTATATGCCATTTACCATTATAATTGTATCATATTATTAACTGATAGAGAAAATTGCATATAGCAAAAAAAAGTTAAAAAATAAATTATGTATTTACTAGATTCTTTTAATCACTCATAAATACCAAGTTACTTTAAAATTACAGTGGATGATACAAGAAATACTAAATATAATACACATACACAATTCTGTTAAGGCTGGTTTAAAAATAAGCCTAGAAAATAGGCCACATACTGCATTCAAATGAGGTCATGTTCTCAATTCAAACTGTAACATACCTACAATATAGTTTTAATCTTTGGCATCCCTTTTCTGTCTGTGTGTGAGAATGTGCATGTGAATAGCAGTGATTTACTAAGATTATACAGACTTATTGCAAGAAGGTGGATCTCTTGGTGTGTTTTGGTGAAATAACTTTGGTTATTTTTGAGTTTTAAGTGAGCAAAAAGAGAATACTTTTTAACTTTGTAAAACATTTAGATTTTCATAACTCTATATAATCCAAAATAATAGCAGCTATAAACTTTACACTTGGCAACCTTAACATTCTTACTCCAAACCCAAAGAAGCTTATGCTATGAAGCCTATGGAAATGTAATCATCTGCAAGTCTATTTTCAACACAGGCAAAAGAAGAGTTTAGATTACATTTAACTAAATAATGAAAATTCTTGCAGATACACTGATTTGTTTAGCAGTATAGCTAAAATGAGATAGGAGCTAATAATTTCTAAATTAATATACTCATTAACTCTGATGTGAGTTTTATGCTGTGACTTCAAAAAAATTCAGTTAAATGTCATTCTATAACTATTGCAATTTTTAATCCAGTTTTTAGTAGGTATAATAAGAAAATTATTGGTGATATGCTTCTTGTTATTATGGTGTTAAAAAGACATGCTTTAGTTTTAAAACCTTTATTATAAAGACTTTAGTGGAAAATGTTTTAGAAACCATGCTATTAACAGTTTCTGAAAAAGAAAGACAAATACAAAGAATGCTAAATATTTATTTTTAGAATCTTGAAGATCCATTCTAAAAAGTACATGTATTTAATTTGTAGTTGGTGTATTGTATAAAAGGCATTACACTTTCACAATGTTGGTGAGATTATAAATTGGTAAAAATACTATGGAAAACAGAGATTCTACAGGAATTAAAACTGTAACTCCCAGTCTAGTAGTTCCATATCTGGGTGTTTATTCGAAGGAAATAAAAACACTAAATCAAAAAGATGTATATGCCCCCATGTTAAATGTAGCATTATTTATAATCACTGAGGCATAAAAGTAACCTCAAGTATCCATTTTATGGATTAATGGATAAAGAAAATACATACACAATATATATATATGAATATTATTCACCCATAAAAAAGATACCTTGTTGTTTGTGACAACATGGATGAAACTTGAGGTTATTATGCTAAATAAAATAAGGCAGAATAAGACAAATTGCTTGTGATCTCATTTATACATGGAATCTTAGAAAACCTAGATTCATAGGTAGAGAGAATACATTGGTGATTGTCAGAGGCAGGGGATCAGGGTGGACAAAATGGGTAAAGGAAGTTAAAAAGGTAAAAACTTCCAGTGATAAAATAAATACAGGATGTAATATAAATCGTGTTGACTACAGTAAATAATACTGTTGTGCATATCTGAAAGTTTTGAAGAGAGTAAGTCTTAAAAGGTTTCATCATAAGAAAAGATATTTATATCTAAGTATAGTGATGGACATTTTTTTTTTTATAAATTTTTATTAATGTTAATGGGATGACATTAATAATTCAGGGTACATATATTCAAAGAAAAACATGTCTAGGTTATCTTGTCATTAAATTATGTTGCATACCCCTCGCCCAGAGTCAGATTGTCCTCCGTCACCCTCTATCTAGTTTTCTCTGTGCCCCTCCCCCTCCCCCTAAATCTCTCCCTCCCTCCCTCCTGCGTCCTCCCTCCCCCCACCCCTGGTAACCACCACACTCTTGTCCATGTCTCTTAGTCTCGTTTTTATGTTCCACCAATGTATGGAATCATGTAGTTCTTGTTTTTTTCTGATTTACTTATTTCACTCCGTATAATGTTTAGTGATGGACATTAACTAGACTTAATGTGATCTTTTCACAATGTACCAGGGGTCCCTGAACTTTTTACACAGGGGGCCAGTTCACTGTCCCTCAGACCGTTGTAGGGCCACCACATACAGTGCTCCTCTCACTGACCACCAATAAAAGAGGTGCCCCTTCTGGAAGTGCGGCAGGGGGCAGATAAATGGCCTCAGGGGGCTGCATGCAGCCCCCGGGCTGGACCGTAGTTTGGGAACACCTGATGTATACAAATATATATATTAGAGAAAGCGGTGAGAGAAAGAAAGAGAAGGGAGAAGCAGGAAGCATCAACTCAAACTCGTAATAGTTACTTTTGGTATGTGCCCTGACTGGGCCTGGGCTTTGAACCAGCGACCTCAGCGTTTCAGGCTGACATTTATCCACTCAGACAAATATTGTTTAAAAGTGTAGATCAAACAACAAAGTAACTTCTCAAAAACTATTGTATACATTGATTTTTAATTATAAATGTGCTCTGAAATTTTAACTACATGGAAACTTAAGGCCTTATTATAACACCGTCTGACTCACATATGGATGGCAATAATCACACTTGTTTACCATACCTACAAAGGAAACAGGAGATGTTTCTCTCAGTTGTAACTGTTACATAATTACAAGTAGAGAATAAAACAGAATCAGATGATATATAACTGTTTATCTTTTTTTTCCCTTGACCAATTCCTACATTTATATATATATATATATATATATATATATATATATATATATATATATATATATATTTTTTTTTTTTTAAGATGAAGGATGGACTTAATTTGCATGATAGATATTTTTTATTTATATGGAAAAAATCCAGAAAATAATGATTTTAAAATTTCCATTATAATTATAAAAAAGAAAAGTTTTTCATGTATTTGTACATATGTCTGTGTACACACATATGAATTATATATACATATACATGCAGTGTTCTATAATTTGAAGTATTTAAAGCCTATATCTTTTTTTAAAAATCATCAGTACATTTATGTAAAACTTTTCAAATTCTTATTCTGTTGCATATTATATGTGGTTAGTCACTCTTAAGCTCAAGAAATAATTATTATTTATTAGAAGTCTATTAGTTTCTAACAAGTATGATAGGTCTAAACCCAGTGAAATTTTCCCAATTATGGGATCAGATACTGGAAATAAAGGCTCGGAGTTTTATTCCTAACACTATTACTCTGACCATGTCATATTACAGTACTTTATAATATGCTTCAGTTAATGACTTAATTTCATTTATAACAAAATTTAAAGTCTATATAGAAGTCATATTAATTTTTAAAATAGTTCACATTTTAGTATAAAAATTAAACCTTTTAAACATAGGTAGATAGATATATAGACTTGGTTTGTGTTGGGGGAAATAATTCCTTCTCTGATTAAATTGACAACTGAAGGTGAAGTTTTTGTGAGAAAGAAATGCTCTTTACGGTGACTCTATGTTTAAAACATTGGTAGTACGCTAATTTGCCTCCTGTCCTGGATATTGATGGAAAGAATACAAAATGCACGATAGTATTCATGATGGTGCGATTTGAAATTGATTAAGTCAATGCAAATGTCACGTATGGGATTCTGGGGGGAGAAGGGAGGGGACGGGGATAGTGACAGAGTGTTCCTCTATGAAAGAAGTGTTTGTGCCGCCTGCTAAAATGAACTACTTGTTGCTGTGCTCAGCTGGCACAAATCCACAAAATTTAGACCTCACGTGTTCTTAGCATCCCTTTGTTTGGTATTCTATACTGTATTTTTAGTGGTTATGAAGATTCCTAACATCCTTCAAGCATGCAAAAACACAGCAATGCTGTTATTTATTTATTTATTTTTTACAGCAGAGTTAAGTCAAATTCCATTACCCTGCAGGGCATGTAAATTATTAGAGATACTGACATGAAATCAAAAGCTATCTTTTGTACTGATCAAGGTTTTTTACTGTAGAAATGCATTTTTGTTTGTGATAATATGTATATTACTCATTAATCTCTTTTTCTCTGTAGTGTCTTTTAAAATTACAATGTGGCAATACTTTACCTTTAATTACAAGGTATAATATGAGATGCATTTTTAAAATAAGGATTTAAAAAAGTAGTTTGTTTTACACAGAAACATCTTAAACAAATCTTTGTGCACTCTTAATTTAAATCCACATAATGTACAATCAGGTTTGGTTTAATTAGAAATGTGTGTCTGAGTATGTCTGTGTGTATACTTTTACAAAATATGATGGCTATGGCAAAAAGAAAAAAATATTTTTTGTTGTTTTTCCATAGTGTAATACACTGATGTTTGAAGTGAATATGAGTTTTCCAAGTTCTAACTTAAAATGGTGATGTTCCTGGATAGTAGAACAGACAGGAAATGTAAAAAAAAGTATATATCAGACACCAATAAATGCTGGAAGTACATATTAGAGATTTAACCAGACATAAACCTTTATAAGAAGTCAATTTTAAGATGGTTACGATAAAATTTCAAAAACAATAGAAATCTTTTATCAGTTAAATATGGGTCAATTATGAACTCTTAAGGAATTATTGAGCCAGGTAGAAATTTGGGGACTATATTGATTATTTTACTTTATCATTTTGAATTAAGCCTAATAGTAAAATTACAGAAATGCTTCCATTTCTGTGTGTTTGTGTGTATTTTTCTGAAGTGAGAAGCAGGGAGGCAGAGAGACAGACTCCCACATGTGCCCGACCAGGATCCACTGGGCATGCCCACCAAGGGGTGATGCTCTGCCCCTCTGGGGCATTGCTTGGTTGTAACTGGAGCCATTCTGGTGCCTGAGGTGGAGGACATGGAGCCAGCACCAGGGCCAACTTTGCTCCAATAGAGCCTTGGCTGCAGGAGGGGAAGAGAGAGATAGAAAAAAAAGGAGAGGAAGAAGGATGGAGAAGCAAATGGGTGCTTCTTCTGTGTGCCCTGGCTCGGAATCGCACCCAGGACTTCTACACGCTAGGCCAGCACTCTACCACTGAGCCAACCAGCAGGGCCTGAAATGTTTACATTTTTTAAAGGTCATGCATGGCCCTGGCTGGTTGGCTCAGTGGTAGAGTGTCGGCCTGGCGTGCAGGAGTCCCAGGTTTGATTCCAGGCCAGGGTACACAGAAGAAGCGCCCATCTGCTTCTCCACCCCTCCACCTCTCTTTCCTCTCTGTCTCTCTCTTCCCCTCCCGCAGCCAAGGCTTCATTGGAGCAAAGTTGGCCTGGGCGCTGAGGATGGCTCTGTGGCCTCTGCCTCAGGCACTAGAATGGCTCTGATTGTGGCAGAGCGATGCCCTGGATGGGCAAAGCATCGCCCCCTGGTGGGCATGCCGGGTGGATCCCGGTCGGGCACATGTGGAAGTCTGTCTGACTGCCTCCCTGTTTCCAACTTTGGAAAAATACAAAAATAAATAAATAAATGGAAAAAAAAAGGCCATGCATTATAATACCCCCCCCAAATTTTAATAAATTAACCTCTAAATACAATAGTTTATTAATGGCTTATATTGAGTAAACAGTAACTAATAATATATATTTGTATATACACATAATATATGTAATGAGAAATTTTCATTTGAGAAAAAATTTTATATTATTTAATTTATTGAATAAAATTTATCCGATGTTATAGTAAAAGATCCAAAATGATTTTTAAGTTACATAAATATTATAAAAATGGTGATGAGGAATATAGAAAACTATAAAATTTTCATTAAAATATTAATATTAAATCTTTCCTTCAAGACATTCAAAATAGAAAACAAACTACATAGTGAGTCTTAAACTTCAATATGTGGTATAATCACCTGGAAGGTCTGTTAAGATGTGGTGTTATAATAATTGAGATAAGTGAGAAAGAGAAAGGACGTATTGTATGGTAGCATTTATATGTGAAATCTAGAAAAGACAAAATTGTAAAAACTTAAAGTAAAATGGTGATTTCCAGGGGATGGGAGCTGCAGGGATAGGACCAGTACAATTTAAGGGTATAGACTTGCAATGAGTAGTAAATAAGCCCATAGTATATTGATTACAGACAACAATACTATATTGTAATCATCAAACTTGCAAAGAGATTCAAACTCAATAACTCCAATGACAAAAAAAGAAAGGATAATTATATCACATGATAGAGGTGCTAATTATTACTATAATTGCAATCATATTACAATATATAAATATATCAAATTAACATGTTGTAGTACACCTCAAATTTATACAATGGTATAATGTTAAATATATTTCACTTAAAATGCACACAAACACACATCACAGTGCCAGCCTTCCTGATTGAGATACCTATAGCAAACCTCAATTTAGATTTTTACATACAGTGGAAACCTCAGAACCTATCGTAATGCTTGCTGCTCCACCTTGCACTTTCTTCCTGCCTAGGTGTGTCATGCCTATTCCTCCCTCCTGACTCCTTAAGTAAGTGCATGTAGCCGGCAAGCTGATGAAAGGGCACACTGCAATAAGGGAATGAGGGCAACCCAAAATCTCTTTAAGTAATTTTGGTGGAAACATTCTTACTTGACTTAATGGATGATTGAGAAACTGGATTTGAACTGAAGTAGCAGTTCAAATCCAGCCTCTGTTATTAAGTGCTGAACAGTATTTGGCCTCCAATTACTTGATGCTGCTCAGTCACCAATTTGGGACCCACTAGCCAATTTTACGCAATAAAATCGAGCATTCTGTTACATTATTAAAAGAATATGAAAAAATTTCAACCTTGGAATGATGCTGAGAACAAAATCATTAAAATTAATTCAATTTCCCAGAAAGTTTGGGTAGGGTAGTGGAGGATTTTACAACAGTTTAAATTAGTAATTTGATGAGGGTATGTTGAAATTCAGGTAGAAGCAAAAAGACAATTCAATGGTGTAAATAGTCTCTTTACCTAATGGCTCCACTGAATAACTTTCTTGAGGAAAGCTGTCTATCCTTCCTATCCTGAAGAACCAAATGCTTTGAAATAAACATTAGAGAGGCAGTCTGATGGTTACTGGTGGAACAGAATTTGTGGGGAGATATGCCAGTTTCTAGGTAGAATCAGTATCTGACTATTTGAGTGATGGAATATTTCTGGTATTCTTAAAGCCAAGTTTTTCCAATAACAAGCTGCAAGGGAATCATCAAGTTATTTAACTACTTAGCTCATTTTTTAATATGTGAAATGAGAATAAATCTTTCCTAGTGCTAGTGTGATAATTTGGCAAGATAATATCTATTAAGTGCTTGCATAGTATCAATATGAGTACTATTAGTACAGTCCCGGAAGATCTAGTAGAAGTCAATTAAGAACATTATTAAAATATTAGGACTGAATTTTAAAATAATGAGGAAGTTTCAGAAACATAAAGATTGAGTACCTAAGATTCAAAATTAGCATGCATAAGAGTTATCTGGAAGTATTAAATTGTAGTTACTTCATGGCTACGGCTAAACCCAAACTTATATTACATCAAAACTATTCTGGATAATTATTTCAATCACACTTTGAAAAATATGGGAGAGGTGTTGATGTTGGTTAATGGGATATACTTAAACAACAGAATGAAAACATGAAAAGGGATGAGAAATAAATATTACCAAAAATTGTAGCATTAGTTGTAGATCTATTAAAATTCAAAATTGATGTGTACCATCCCATGTACTTATTATTCTATACATTTGTTTAGAAACATTTGGGCCTGACCTGTGGTGGCGCAGTGGATAAAGCGTCGACCTGGAAATGCTGAGGTCGCCGGTTCGAAACCCTGGGCTTGCCTGGTCAAGGCACATATGGGAGTTGATGCTTCCAGCTCCTCCCCACCTTCTCCCTCTGTCTCTCTCTCCTCTCTCTCTCCCATTCTGTCTCTCTCTCTCCTCTCTAAAATGAATTAAAATAAATAAATAAATAAATAATTAAAAAAAAAAAAAAAAAGAAACATTTGATCCCTGCACTTTTCTCCTACTGCCTGCTCTATTGTACTCAATAGTTAATGGACAAGTATTGTAACTGTTGGTATTGTAAAATGTGAGTCTGCTGTATATACTGCATCTTGTTTTGTTATATATAGATTCTAATAAGATTATGCTTTTAAGACAGTAAACCAAGTCATATTAAAATGAAGAAAAATAGTTTTTATGTCTGAATCACTTTCTCTGAAGAAAATCAAACTCATTAATTGGAGCTCAGCTATGGTGTCCTATTTTTAAAAATGTAGAAAAATTCATTACTATCAACTGTGTAAAAAGATGATTATAATTGTTGTTTAGTTTGAATTCATCAACTTTATATATGATAAATATATAGGAATTAAACTGCACCTGGAAAGATAATATTAAGAGAGAAATTTCTTATTTCCCTATTGATGTAAACTTCACATTTTAAGGCAAAGTATATCCTGACAAGATCATTCCAAGAACGAACATTTATTTAGTACTTTTTATG
Source organism: Saccopteryx leptura (assembly GCF_036850995.1). Classification (NCBI taxonomy): domain Eukaryota; kingdom Metazoa; phylum Chordata; class Mammalia; order Chiroptera; family Emballonuridae; genus Saccopteryx; species Saccopteryx leptura. The sequence continues at coordinate 65,895,083 of NC_089506.1, read as the reverse complement.
TTCAGTTAAATATTGTGAAGAGTCTGAAATTTTACTCTATTTGCAAGAAGCCAGTTAGCCTGGTCGAGTTTTACTCATATACTATGTGAAGAACACAGACCTCTAGGTCAGAAACATAGAAAATTTCTTATTCACAGGAAGACAAAAAAGCTACCAGAGAAATAACATAGATGGGCTTACTATGTCCCAGTTCCCACAGGGAGACAGCTAGAGGACATGTCACCACAGAAGAAAAATTCTGAATTTTAGAAGATTCTGACTTTTATCAGAACTATTTGTGCCTTTCCCATCCTCCATTTTTTAGAGATTGAAATTATTTGTTACTGTGGAATATAAGCAAATTTCCTCCATAGGAAAGTAGGATGCTATCTCTAGGTTATTACCCAATAATATAAGCAAGAGTTTGAAGTGGATGAAAGAAAAAGCTTTAGCTTCAATATTCTATGATGATGCCAATATCTCCAGAGGGATATAGAATCTCTAACATTTAATTCTGGTTGGTATTCAAGCATGCCTTTTGCATGGAAGTCAAAAATACCATACAGAAACACAAAGAATTCATGGGGAACTGTATCGTAACAGTGTGCAGCATTATTTTAATACATGAATTCTAATTTTAACTACTGTAATGGTCGTTTTCCCCTTCATTGTATTGGTAATGAAAACAAGAACAGTTGAAGTAGTGGACACAAGAGTACAGATTAACACAGTCCTCATTTCAGCTTTATTCTCTGTGTTCTTTTTGCAGCTTCAGCACCAGTTATGGGCTGAATTTGTTCCTCCAAAATTCGTATGTTGACATTCCAAACCCTAATGCCTCAGAATGTAACCAAAATTGAAGATTAGATTTTCAAAAAGATGATTAAACTAAAATGAGGTCTTTAGGGTTGGCCTTAATTCAATCTGACTGGTGTCCTTGTAAAAAGAGGAAATCAGGATACACAAAGGAAGAGCAGGATGCATGCACACATCAGGAAAGTGGCCTTCTGCAAGCCAAAAAGAGAGGACTCAGGAGAAACCAGTCCTGTCATCACCTTAGACTTTTAGCCTCAAGAATTGTAAGAAAATAAAGTTTTGTCTAAGCCATCCAGTCAGTCATATTTCAATAATAGCATGTTTATCAAATCAATATACCAACTTAGACTCAGATAGCTTGTTTTTAGACACAAATCCCTGTTTAGCAATGGAAATGAAGGATACGTCGTAGAAGAAAAAATGGTTACGTTATGTAGAACTTCATCAGGCAAAACTCAAGCAGCTCATTACGCTCAAGATTAGGTTCTCTGTGTTAATGGTCCAGAACCTTTATATTATCATAGCCCATGGATGTTTTAGCCTGAGACCATGACCTTAATAAAAAATAAAATGATAATTATTGACTAACAATAGGAAATAGAAAGATGAACATTACCAAAAGAAGTAGAGAGACAAGACTTTTTAACTACCAGTGCCTTAGACATTATAACAACAGTCCAGACAGCTTTTTACTACCTGACAACTTTATTACCTTATACAATGTCTTCTTGAGAGTTCATGCAGTAAATTTAGAAAATCAAATGAGATTCTTGCTAACTCTTCCCAAAAAGGCTCAAGCAAGCAGTATCTACCTAAAATAAATAAATAAATAAAGGATGTTCTTACTCCAGAACAATTCAACCATTATTTCTAGATGGAGTATAAACAGTGATATATTCTGAGACCTCCTTAGGTGACAGATTGAGACCACTAAGCTAGAGTCTCCCTATCCACCTTTATCTCTTTAAATCAAGTGTTTCCCAAATATCAGTTACTGCTACTCCTTTAGTATCTGGTGATATTCACATTGCCATATTGTGCCTCTGTTCAAGAACTCACCCTAAATATGATCAATCCAGGCCTGGTTGTCTTTTATTCATTGGGGAATGCAGGGAATTATTCTATTGGAAAATCCTATTGTGGCCCTGGCCAGTTGGCTCAGTGGTAGAGCATCAGCCTGGCGTGCCAGCCTGTGGAAATCCCAGGTTTGATTTCCAGTCAGGGCACACAGGAGAAGTGACCATCTGTTTCTCCACTCCTCCCCCTCTTCCTTCTTTCTTTCTATCTCTCTCTTCCTCTCCAGCAGCCATGGCTCAGTTGGAGAAAGTTGGTACCAGGCCTAGAGGATGATTCCATGCCCTCATCTCAGGCACTAAAATAGCTCAGTTGCCAAGCAACTGAGCAATAGTCCCAGATAGGCAGAACATCTCCCCATTAGGTGCTTGCCAGGTGGATCCCAGTTGGGGCACATGCAGGAGTCTGTTTCTCTACCTCCTCGCTTCTTACTTAAGAAAATCCTGTTTCAAGTGTGACAGGAAGACAACTGTACACTAACTGATGTGCTTTACTATCTTATATCTGATAATGGTCACAAATCAGGCCATCAGATAAGAGAATGATATTGCCCAGAGAAGAGATTTTAAAAAAGAAGAATTGGGAAATACTGGCTTTTTAATTTTAAAAAAAATTTCCATATAGCCGTAAAGCAGAAAATTGTAGAAGTTGAATCTCTGCTCCCAGAACAAATACTCCTCTGAACTGTGAAAAGAAAGGGCAGGAGAGTGTGTGGGGATATGGAGTCAGAGCAAGGTAGACATGACATTTATACTACAGTTCTGTGGTTTGGTTTTGTTGTTTTTGTTGTTGGTGGTTTTAGATCTAGTTTTTTGGAATTGGTGTTGTGGGACATACAACACCTAATGGTTGGAGAGATGGTTTTAAAGGAGACAATGGTTGCACCTTCAAGTCAAAGTCTTCTCCTGGATCATCATAGTAGCATTCTCTGCCAAATATGAAAGAACAAAAATACAACTTCTAAAATCCCTGCAATTTTTCAGTGGTATAGGATAACAATGGAAATATAAAATCCCACTCGCCCACACCCAAATTCAGGACAAAAATTAAAAATTACTATGCAGATGTAAACAAACAGATACTTTATAGGGACTCTCACTGTCAGAAGGGACACAGCAGTAGAAGGTGATGAGAGAGAACCATCCAACTTGGGATTTGATGAAGGCAGAAGAGCAACTCAGTGGATTAATTTTTAGAGGATTTTTAAAACTCCACAAGGGAAAGAATGGGCAGGATAGGATGACACTTTAATTTAAATAAGAAATATATGAAAAAAATTACAAACATTAATAACCAGAAAGAATCTAAATTTACCTTCCCTTTTTTGGGGGGGGGTATTTATTTATTTATTTATGCTAGTAATAGAGTTAATCAAAAGTGAGCAGGTATAGGCAGTTGTCTCGTCATAGCTCTGAGACGCTTTGACGCTTGGTTTTTTTAGTTAAATTATTACCTAGTGACATATAAAGGCTAAAATTTTTTCACCAGAAGTCATTAATTAACAACATCCTCTCCTGATCCTATAACATAGAAATTAATAATGCAACTGAAGATGACTTAAATTAAGACTAGACAGAGACAGGAAGCAGAGTATGAAGGTGGTAGAGCAGGGGTGAAGCTGAGAATCACAGTCTTCCCAATGCTCTCATTTATTCAAGAGAACAGAATAAAATATTGGAACAGCTCTTCTGAGAGATGCAGAAGTGCATAAGCACTTGGAGAGACAGAAGTGGGGGCCCTAGATGTCTGCTTGTGAGACAGGAGGAGTCCACAGGCTCCTGCAGAGGGGACTCCAAGAGAAAGGGAGAGAGGAAAGGTCTAAGGATATGAAATTACAGGCCTGTATATAAAGTATCCCAAAAGAGATGTTCATAAACACTCATTTATGCACATAAACACATATATACCTCTCCACACATGCACACATAACATACAACACAATCACAGGTTTTGGGGGAAAATGTGATTGCAGTTTTGGACTTCAGCGTTCACATTTAGCACAGAGTAATTCTGGGGGTGGACAAATCATGTAACCAGTCATGATCCCTACATGGATATTTAGAGACCGGGAAATCGATGGTGACAAGATAATTTGCTGCAGTTGCCAGGCCAGGGAATCCTGGGATGGGACAGCAAACAGGAGTAAGAGTTTTCCTCAGATGTTGAGCTTTCTGCACGTCTTTATGGTGCTGTCAGAGTGCAGAGTGGCAGAAGAGAAAGAATTCTGTGACAGCCTCACAAGGTCACTTTTGGTTCCAACTTTCAGATAAAAATATGAAGGCACTGCAGTGATTCTCATCTATCTACTCATCAGTGAGCAGGGTGACCTGAGGGAATCCATTCCCTCTAAACTCAGAAAGAATAGACGCTGCTTCCAGGCACCCATGCTGATGCAGGGCTACACAGCGTGGGAACTGGACGCTCAGCACCTGCCGTGGTACTGGTTTACAGAGACACAAGTCTAGAAATTGAATCTGGGTTTAGAATGTTTAATAGTAATTGAATTGAATAATTTTATCTCTGGTGAATCTAATAAGAACTAAATGGTGTCATATTTTTGTCTGTTTTTTTGTTTTCTGAAAAATAGGTTTTTATTGCATTTTTTAAAAGTTCAAATCAAGATGAATTAGTCACTTAAGCAAAACAAATGATCAAAGTGGGTCCTCTGTCCCGTGTAATTTGAGAAGCATTGGCCTAACTGTAATGTTAGAGCAATTTGGGGGATGGACTACGACATCCCTAACACTTAAGGACATTGTCCACATTTTAACCTCAGTTCTCTGGCTTCCACGATCAACAAATGCTTAATACAGTTTAATGTAACGCGTCTCCATCAGAATATTAGCCCCTGAAAGCTGTCCTGCCAAAACATTCAGGGCCAAATACATTTGAAAAACAGAGCGTACATTAGGCTCCCCTTAAAGATGCCCAGTGTGTGTTAGCAGCTCAAGATTCTGAGGAATTTTGCACTAAACAAAAAGTATCACTTTGACACAAAATTTCCCAAACCTACTTGGTTACAGAGCTTGTTATATCCTGTAGCACCTGACGAGATACTAACTTCCATCCTGCTTTCCGTTCCGTGGAACATAAACTGGAAAATACCTCTTCTATTTATTCACGACTGGAGACCTCAGTGAAAGCCGAGAAGAAAAAGAATCAGGTGGCAGGAGATAGTGTTGCAGGAAAGAAATGGAGGATGTGGACCCTGTTTGATCCTGACCCAACTAATATGCCAATTCCATTCACATTGGCATTCTAATGCGAAACGGTTGACTTCCCTGGACCACCTACCTTTCGAAACACCAGGCTCTTTCTTCCATCCTTACAGAGAGATTTCTGCTCCCCTTGAGTCTTCTCAATTGAGCCCGATTATGTGAAATTTAGGGTTTTGCTAGTTTCCTGACTTCTCTACATCTGGTCTTTTCTATATATAAGGTAACCGGAAAGTTCTGTCCATTTTTGGAATAAAACAAAATACAAATTTTTCTTACCATCAATAAACTTATATTAAATAATATAATTGCTATTATTATTAATGATTTCTTGCCAGCATGAGGGCAATTTGTATATCCCATTTTTGAAAAATGTTTTATCTTTTGATGCAAAAAATTGAACCAGTGCTTGTTTGATATCTTCTTCATTTTTGAAATTTTTGCCCTTCAAAAAATTTTGTAAGGACAAAAACAAGTGATAGTCGGAGGGTGCTAAGTCCGAGGAATATGGTGGATGCAACAGACATGCTTCTGTAGCATTTCTTCCTTGTTGAAATTCGTAAAAATTACAGTGGTGTAAATGAACTTTATCAGTAGCCATGGGTACACTATTGCTTCACACATAAGACTAATGTGAATCAACTTTGTTTTAGTTAATTTGCTACATCAGTATGTATACATTAAGTGATAAAAATAAAGAGGCACACATGTGCCAAATAAACATGTGCTTACGTGTCGAAACTTGTTGTGATAGAAACGGACAGAACTTTCCAAGCATGTATCAAACCCCACTGGTTTGAACTAACAAGGGAAAGGGTCAATCTAATTTGGCAAGAAGGCTGCTTTATAGGATATTTAAAAGTAATGCAGGTATGGTTTTGTTATTTTTGAAAGTGCTTAGTGCCAGACACTGATTATGAACACACAGTTTCTGTTTTATAGACAGACATCAATGATTTGTATTAACTGAACTTAAAATAAGATTTTATGTTAAGTTTAAATGTTCCTTCCTCTCTCCTATTTACAGTGATTTTAGAACCACTTTAATTTGCTTTAAATTTTTTTCTAAATAAAGATAGACTAAAACCTTCTTTTTTTGTATCAGGAAAAATAAGAAGAATTTCCAGTTATGGTGAATTAAAGAGGGCAGTAAATTTCTCCCAGGAAGAAAATGTGTATGTAAGCAAAATTGTCACAGATATACATGTCAAGATTCTGGAAACAGGCCAGAGACTAAAAACATATTAAAAGAAAAGCATTTAGTTGTGAAGTACCCAAGAACTTCAGGTAACCACAGTGAGTCTGAGCCGTTAACTGCTTGTACTATTCCCATACCCCACCACGTCATCTCTGTCAGTATTACCATACTGTGCTGACTGTGGACAAGGCCCACCAGGGGGGAGGACGACGGAGATGCTGAGACCTGACTCCGGGGACCAGGTTCAGTGACGCAGATCTGATTTATTCAGGAAGTAAGCTAGCTTATATACAACAGGTTCAGCATATAGGGTGTTACAGCGTGTCCTTCACAGCCAATGGATGAAATGGTCAGGTAGCTGCCTGGTTGGTGCTGAGTTACTTCCTTACAGTGGGCGAGCTCCCTCCTGGGTATGCACAGGAGGGTTTCAGGTGCTGGAGTATTCTCACAGCATTGCATCAGCCACAGCTGCTAGGAATGTGCTCTGTACTCTACCTACAGCTGACTATGAAAACTATAAACTTCTCTGGAATAGGATACTGACTTAATTTGTTTCAGGGAATGTGAAGTCCAACACCAGTGATATTACTAATAAAATTAACAAACACAATTACAAACAAATACAGCTCAAGGTAGCAACTGTGACTGAGTAAGTAGACATCTACTGGCCAATCAGAAGTTTTAGCAGAGGTCCTGTTTGGGTAGTTCAGTTAGTTAGAACATCATCCTTATATGCCAAAGTTCCAGGTTCGATCCCCAAGCATAGCACATACAAGAATTAGTAAACAACAACAACAAAATAAAAAAAAATATAAAAAATTCAATCTCTCTCTCTCTCTCTCTCTCTCTCTCTCTTTATCAATAAATATTTTTTAAAAAGTTTTAGCAGCCTTGGCTGAACGGCCAAGTGGATAGATCATCTCTGCTCACTGAGGATGCAGGTTTGATCCCTAGTGTGGGCACAAACAAGGAACAACCAATAAGTGCACAATTAAATAAAACTAGGTGGAACAACAAGTTGATGCTTCTCTCTCTCAAAATCTCTCTCTCTCTCTCTCTCTCAACGTTTTCTTCTCTCTCTTTCTCTTCATTTCACACAAATCAATGGAAAAAAAATTTTTAACCTTAAAAAATAAAAATGTTTTATCAGACTGACTCTGGAAAAAAGAGAGCCATAGTGGAGGTTGATAAGGTCTCTCATATTCTTAGCTTAGTGAGTAGCTATTTTCAAATGGAGAGGAGATCCATAAGGGCCCAAGATCTCAAAGTAACTATAGCTGAACAGGAAACTATGCATATGACACAGGAGGAGGCCTATGGAAAGACTTAGAAACTGCCTAAACTTTGGAAATATTTTCCAATCATATATAAAAATCCATTGTGAGACAAGTGGTAGCCTTACCAGCTTTAGGTTTGAGCACGTACTGTCACCAATCATGGGTTGTCTAGTAAGCTTTGCAGAAACAGGTACAATCTTTAAGAATGAAGGCTAAAAACATAAAACTAGAGGTCCTGGCTGCTTGGTTCAGTGGTAGAGCATCATCCTGGCATGTGTATATCCCAGGTTCAATTCTTGGTTCGGGCACACAGGAGAAGCAACCATCTGCTTCTCCACCCTTCCCCCTCTCCTTTCTATCTCTTTCTCTTCCCCTTCCACAGCCAAGTGTCCATCGGAGCAAAGTTGGCCCGGGTGCTGAGGGATGGCTCCATGGCCTCTGCCTCAGGCACTTAGAATGGCTCCTATTGCAATGGAGTAATGGCCCAGATAGGCAGAGCATCACCCCTAGTGGGCATGCCCATTGGATTCCAGTTGGGCACATGTGGGAGTCTCTCTGCCTCCCTGCTTCTCACTTCATAAAAAATAAAAATAAACCAGACTCAGAACAACTGAATAGGAAAATCAGTGAACACAAACTATAGACAAAAGAGTCTTCAGATTAAGGTCAGGAAAGTTACACCATAAGGCAAAGCAAAACAACCAATTTAACAATGGCAATACCACTTATCATTTTAAAAAAATAAAAGACTCTCAACATGCTATAATATGTTGTGTAAAGGTTAGCTCCCTAACTTTTTTTGAGTTTCCTCAACAAAATAATGAGATATATAAAGAAATAAAAATGTTAAGAGTGTGAGCCTTAATCAGGACAATTTTTAGTTAACATAATTAGTCTCTGATAGACCCAGGTATTAAATTTTGTAGAGAATGATTTTAAAACAATTGTTACATCTTGGTTCAAAAAAACCAAAGAAACATTCTTAAAGAATTATAGAAGAACATAAATGTTTCAGCTATAAGGTAATATCAATAAACAATAGAAGCTCTAAAAATATACCAAATGACATTCGAGTGTAAAAAGTAACAATAATCTAAATAAAATATTTTCTAGATAGGCTTAACAGCAGGTTTGAGATAAAAAAATAAATCAGTGAACTTGAATACAGATAAATAGAAATTACATAATCTGAAGAAAAGAAAGAAAAGAAAGATGAAAAAAAAATAAACAGAACCTTAGAGACCAGTAGGACAGCATCAGATATACCAACAACACAAACTGGAAGGCACTGAGGCAGAGGAGAGAGAGAAGGGTAGAAAAGAGCAAAAGAAATACAATTCATGTGTACAGGGCACAGTAAGATTAATTCTTATCAAAATCACTGGAAACTAAAATCTATAGGACAGCATGTTATATGTGTGTCTATGTGTGTGTGTATTCTATCTTTCAAAACAGGTGAAACAAAAATATTCCTAAATAAATAAAAACTGTGGTAATTCATTGCTAGTATACCTGTCACTCAAGATGTAGTAAAAGAAATTGCCAGGATGAAAGGAAATTACAACAGATTTAACACAAACACACAGAAAGAAATTAAGAGTACTAGAAATGATAAATAATGGGTAAATGTAAATTGTTTTTAAAAGTACACCTGTCTTCTCTTATTTCTTTAAAAGATGCATGTTTCTATAAGGCAAAAATTTTAACATTGTATTTTTCAGATTTTCAACTATAGACATAATCTATATGAAAATCCTAACACAAAGGAGCAGGTAGGATGAAATGTTAGAATAAAATTGCTCCACTTAATAAGAATTAAACCAGTACTCATTGGTGGAGAATTCCACATAGACCTCCTTCATTTTCATATCACCAGAGACATTTTTGCTGTTGTGATAGTCTATCCTTTTGAAGATATTTGTATTGCAAACAGCCTTGGAAGATAGTGTTTTCCCAATGGAGCAAAGCACAGGCAAGCCTACTTTCCTGTATATAAGATGCTGGTAAGCTAACCTCAGGGTTTCCCTCCTGTAATAAAACTCACTGTGCATGCACAAGTGCCACTTGACCCTTTTCAGTTTGCTTAGTGGGAATTAGGCCTCAGGGAAGCAGGGCATGATAATGCTAGTCTGTTAACTTCCAACTTTACTGTGGATAGTCAAGTCTTTGCTTCTGATCCATGAGTTATGTATCTCTTGTCAGTGTCCATGAGACTGTTTCAGGTTATTTGCTATTAAAAGTAGGGTGGAATCTTTAAACTTCTACACTTCTAAAAATTAACTTGAAGTAGATTGTGATAAGGTAAAAATTAATATTGTAATCCTTAGAGCAACCATTCAGAAAAAAATTCCATTGATAAAAGAAATCCCTGGAGGAATGAAAATATAGTTCGCACAAAATCCAGGAGTGAGGAAAACAGAGACTGCAAAAAATACATGAATAATAAAAATATATATAATGTTATAGACATAAATGCAAACATACTGCTAATTATATTAAATATATCTTTGGCTAATCATCCAAGCAAAATGGAAGACAAAAAATGAAAACTCAAGATTTAAAGCATGCTGTCTACAAGAAACATATTTAGATCAAAGACCAATAGTTTGAAAATGAAAAGATGAATATAGATATGCATGCAATAGCATGATCATTTTAAAAATGGGAGCAGCGATATTGGTATGTAACATAACAGAATTTAAGATAAGAAGTATTACTAGAGATGAAGAAAAATTTTAATAATGATAAAATGGTCCATACATCCAGATAAAATAAAAATTATAAAAAATATACACCTTAAAATAAGTTTCTCAAAATACATGAAGCAAAATTTTACAGAGATGAAAAGATATACAGACAATAGTGAAATTATACTTGGATTATTTTAATGCCACAGTTATCAGTAATTACTATAACTATATAAATAGCAAAGATATAGCATACATGAATCAGCTCGACTTGTCATTTCTAGAACACAACACACAACAAAAACATATGGAATATTCTTTTTAGGGGCATAAAATAGTCTTCAGAATAAGATATATGCCACAAAACAAGACTCAAATAAAGTAAGATAATTGAAAGTATGTTCTGGAAATATATTTATATGATTAACAACAAAAGAAATAGAGTTGGGAATTGTTTAAATATTTGGAAATTAAGTAGCAGTTTTAAATAAGCCTACAGTTGAAAAAAGTGGCTAGGAAAATTAGAAAATATGTCTAGGCCCTGGCCGATTGGCTCAGTGGTAGAACGTCGGCCTGGCGTACAGAAGTCCCAGGTTCGATTCCCGGCCAGGGCACACAGGAGAAGCGCCCATCTGCTTCTCCACCCCTCCCCCTCTCCTTCCTCTCTGTCTCTCTCTTCCCCTCCCACAGCCAAGGCTCCATTGGAGCAAAGATGACCCGGGCGCTGGGGATGGCTACTTGGCCTCTGCCTCAGGTGCTAGAGTGGCTCTGGTCGCAGCATAGCGTTGCCCAGGATGGGCAGAGCATCACCCCCTGGTGGGCAGAGTGTCGCCCCTGGTGGGCGTGCCGGGTGGATCCCGGTCGGGCGCATGCGGGAGTCTGTCTGACTGTCTCTCCTCGTTTCCAGCTTCAGAAAAATACAAAAAAAAAAAAAAAAAAAAAGAAAAAAGAAAAGAAAATATGTCTACATTTTGACATTACAAAATGTCAAAATTTATTGGCTCCTGCAAGATAGTACTTAAATATGTATAACTTTATATGTTTCTACTACAAAAAAGCAAAGGTCTTTATTCAATAATATAAACTTCAATGGTAAAAAAAATACCAAAAGGGAGGGAGGTAATTATTCTGATTTTAAGCAGAAAAAATGAAATAACATCTGAGGAAAATTCATAAAATCAATAAGTAAAATTAAAGAAAATAAGGGGATTTTGCAAAGATCACAAAAACAAACCATTATTTTAGACTAACCAAGATTAAAGAGAGAAAACAAAAAATTACCAAAAATGGAAAAATGAAAATCATTATTTATCCTCCTACACAATATTGTAATAATATTTAAATGTATTGTAAGGGAATATTATGAGCAATTTATGCCAGGAAGTCGGTCAATTTAAGTAAGATTGACCAATTAATAGAAAAACAACAATTAACAAAACTGACTGAAGAAGAAACAGAAAAACCTGAATAGATCTGGTCTTGGTAAAGAAATTGAATTAATAATTTAAAAAGCCTCTTATAGAGAAAATACTAGGTACTTATAAAATAACTGGCTAGTTTCATCAAACATTTAAGAAAGAAATAATGGCAAACTTATAAAAACTCTTAGAAATAGAGAAAGTGGAAACACTTTCTAAGTCTTTCAATGAAAAATATATTGCCAAAATATCAAAACCAGACATAGCACAAGAAAACTACAGAAACCACAGTGACAAGATGCAAAGATTACCGACAACACAACAGCAAACTAAACTCCATAACATATAAAAAAATATTATATATCAGGGCCAATTGGAATTTATCCAGAGTGCAAGATTTGTTTACCATCTGAAAATCGGTTAAATAAATGATAATAATAAATAGAGGGTAAAAAATATATAATAAGAGGGTTACAGAAAAGTATTCAATAAGACCCAACATTTTAATGATAAAAACTAACAAAGTACAAGTAAAGAATATATTGTTCTAATGAAATTATTTATGAAAAGTATATGTCTAATATTTTATTTAACGGTGAAAGGCAATGTTTTTCCTCAAAATAAGAACTAAGCAAGAATGTTTGTTCTTGTTACACCTATTCAAAAGTGTAATTAATGTTTTAGAAAGGAAGGAAAACACCTAGAAATGAAAGAAATAAAACTGCCCTTATTCAAAGACATAATTCTGTATATAGAAAACTTTAAAGATCCTACAAAGAGATTACTAGAAATAAAAACTTTATTTAAAAAAGTAACAGTATACAAGATCAGCAAAATAAACATATATGTATATATGTATATATATAACAATCCAAAAATAAAAAAAAATTAAAAAGTTTATTTACACTAGCATGAAAAAAACTAAATTACTATGGAAAATCTTTAAGAAAATACCCAAAATATGTATACTTAAAAGTGCAAAAATCGCCCTGGCCGGTTGGCTCAGTGGTAGAGCGTCGGCCTGGCGTGCAGAAGTCCCGGGTTCGATTCCCGGCCAGGGCACACAGGAGAAGCACCCATCTGCTTCTCCACCCCTCCCCCTCTCCTTCCTCTCTATCTCTCTCTTCCCCTCCCGCAGCCCAGGCTCCATTGGAGCAAAGATGGCCCAGGCACTGGGGATGGCTCCGTGGCCTCTGCCTCAGGCGCTAGAATGGCTCTGGTCGTGACAGAGCGACGCCCCAGATGGGCAGAGCATCGGCCTCTGGTGGGCAGAGCATCGCCCCCTGGTGGGCATGCCAGGTGGATCCCAGTCGGGCGCATGCGGGAGTCTGTCTGACTGTCTCCCAGTTTCCAGCTTCGGAAAAGTACAAAAAAAAATAAAAAATAAAAAATAAAAAAAAATTAAATTAAATAAAATTAAAGTGCAAAAATCATTGAAACAATAGAATATCAAAGTAAATGGAGAGGTAGTTCATTACCTTAGTTTTAAAAACTGAATTTTTCTCACAATATTAAATTTTTGTTTTAATGCAATCCTTACAGAAATACCAAAACTTGATTAAGGAAATCCCAAAATTGTACATGGAAGTGCAATAACCTAATATATTAATAATTTTTTGAAATATAAAAGCAGTTTTATTATAAATTTACATTAAATAAGTGTGGTATTGACAGAATAGATGCAAAGTTCAATCTAAATGAATTGTGACTTTGAAAATAAATCACTATATTTGTGACCAATTGTATTTCAACAAAGATGCCAAGAAAACATATTGGGCAGATGATAGTCCTTTCAACTAATTGTACTGGGCAAACTGGAGTATACATTTACAGAAAAATATATTCAGACACTAACTCACATTATAACAATAATAATAAAAAATTCAAAATGTGTTAAATATTTAAATGAAAGTGCTAAATTTATAAAATTTTAGAAGAAAACAGAAGAAAGTCTGTTTTACTTTTGGTTGGGCACAAAGAGTGCTTAGATATAAAAACAAAATCACAATCCATACAGGAAAAAATATAAACTGAAGTTTATCAAAATTAACTTTTGCTCTTCAAAAGGCATTATGAATTTAAAAGAGTAGCTACATATTGAGAACATACATTTGCAAATTATATATATAATTGTAAAAGTTTTATTCAGAATATATAAAGAACCCTGCAACTGAATACTAAGGGAACAAATGCATTTTAAAAAATAAAATAATTTTAGTAGACATTTTACCAAAGAACATATGTGTTTGGCTAATAAATGTATCTTTAAGGGAATACAAATAACGTTAAAATGGCAATGAAATATTACTATACACCACTAGAATATTGATTTTCAATGAGTTATGATATCAAATACCATTTGTGTGGATGTAGAGATACTAGTTCCCTCAGACATTGTTTATAAAAATGTAAAATTATGTAAATGAAATGACAAATTAGAAAATATTATGATCAGATCCAAAGGTCAGACACAAAAGAGTCCAGATTCCATCTACAGGAAATTTAAGAAAGGCAAATCAATAAAGACTTTAAGTAAATTAGTGGTTGACTTGTGCTAGATGTAAGAATAGTGATTGACTGCAAACGTGTATAAAGAAAGTTTAGGATGACAAAAACTATCTAAAATTGGATTGTGTTGCTTGCAAAACTGTATTTACTAAATATCATTAAGCAGTACACTTACACTCGGTGAATTTTATGGCAAAGTACACCTCAATAAAGTAACTGAAAAAGAGAATAGACAGTCACACTACCTTGTAAGTTTAGTCACAAAATATCGGTAATAATCAGGTTTTAAATTCACGTGACTAAAATTATACCAGTGACATCACTAAAATTACCACAGCATCCCTATTATCCTATCATACTACTCAAGGGGCAAATTCCTTTGGTTATGTGTCATCTCGTGTTAATCTATACCACATGTCTCATTATTTCCTCTTCCTTAACCCAATTCCACCGCCTACTTCCACCACCCAAATCTTTTCATGATTCACTATGAAGCCCAGTTCTATGTATAGACTTCTGTATGTCCAGAACCTCCTCACTCAGGGATTTTGAATCTCCTTGCCTTTTCTGAAAAGGGATTTTCCTCTAAGGGTGTTGTCTCCTGTGTATCTTTGTGAAGTAAAGAAACACTTTAGCCCCACACCCCAGATATTTATTGCTCCATGCCATTTCCACATTATTCATTTTTATGCTTTTATACAAACCAGTTCTTTCAGGCTTATGTACATTGCCATAATTTACTTGTATTTTATTTTTTTTAATGATCCTTGTATGCTTTTTTCTGCATTTGTCAGTAATCATATTGACTACAATATTTAATTGAAGTTTCCATTTCACCAAATAGGTGAATTCATCAGAACTTTATTCTTTTGATTCTATATTTTCCCCCATCTTCAGTTATTTTTCTTATTTAGTTTGGGCCCATTTCCATTATTTTAGACACTGACTTGTCATTAAGCTATTGTCCCTCTGAGCTTTGTTCTTTAATCATACCACACTCTCTACCCTCAGCAAACCCCAAACCTGAATTAGAAAAAATGACTGGCTTCACATTTATTACCAAGGGTAAGTAACTCAATGCTACAGAACTGTGCCAGCATAAGCTTCTATATATTTCTAATATTATCTGGACTCTCCTTCATTGCTGAACAAGCCTTTCAAGTTATTGACAATTCCCATTCTCTAGAGCAATTATTTCAAACATTATCTTCCATTGTCCTCATTCAAACAGAAAATCTGTTTCATAGAGAAAAAAAATGCTCAACTTTCTATACTAATATTCAAAATTATCCTTTCTACCTGTTCAAGGGAGTTACCTTTTATAATGAAACTAATTGTACTTTAGTCTCTTTTTTCTTTGCTGATTAACCTTTCTTGTACTCTTTCTTCAGCCCCACTCTTTTCTTGAATCCTTCATTAACTACTTGAACATTCTCAATCTTTCTTTCTTATTAACGTACCATCCTGGGATCTCGTGTCCTCCTGCAGCTATATAACCCCATCTATCTTCTCCCTTGCACAAACTCCTTGAATTTAACTAAATTAAATGTCACCATGTTCCATTTATGACACAACTCTTTCAAACCTTGTTGTTTTTAAAAACCTCCTAATTGCTCTAAAACTTCAGTTATTTTAATAAAACAAATATTAAGTATTTCCATATAAATTAAAATATATTTAATCCTATTAATCAGTTATCTTCATAAAAACCAATCCCCTAACTCCCTTCTTCATCTGTGACCATTATTTTATTTTCAGATCTCTACCATCTCTTCCTAAGCAGTAGAAGAAACCACTTCTGATTTATAGGCAAAAATTCTGGAATTAGAATATATTTATCTTTGTATTTTAACCTTTAACTTATGTATGTATATTTATGCATCATTTCTCATATTTTAATGTTGCAGAAAAGATGTGTCTCTCCAACCCAGAGTTAATTCCTGTCTCTTTGCTATGGGTATCACCAATAAATTATGTACACTTTCATTTTTATCCCCCAATTATCATTATCTTCCTTCATTTGGATTATCTATAACCTTATTTTACATTCTTATCTCATTTCAGAAATACTCCCTCTCTCTTGAAACTCCCTTTATCAGGCACCTACCATTTCTTTTCTCTTTATAGGTATGTCTTTTTTTTTACTTAAAAACATTACATTTAATAGGGTGACTTTGGTCAACAGGAGTACATAGATTTTGAGCAAGCATCTCTACATCATTTGGACAGTCAATTATGTTGTTGTAGGTATGTCTTTCAAAACATACTCAACTTGCTCTGTCCATTCCTCAACTTTTGTTTACATCTTAGAATAACAAAAGTTTTATTTTTAGTCTTATGTCTTCATCAAACCTGCACTCATTACAAGTGATTAAGCTTGAGAATTTAACATCATCTGGAAGGTTAGGTCTTGAATGTTTCTCTTCCTTATATGTGGGTAATAGCACTTTCCACTGTTCTCCTTCTGTTCAGAACTCTTTTGCTCCGTCTCCTTTACATATTTCTCTTTTTTTACTGATTCTTCATATATTACTTACCTCAAGGTTATGCTTTCAATATTCTTTTCTTACCTAATCTAGCCTCTACTGTATCTATCATTCATGTTGATGGTTTTAAATGTATTATTATTACCAATTCCTCACAATAAATGATGCAATGATGTTCTAACATTTGTGCTACATTTATGATCCATTTAGAACTGTCTATTGAATATAATTACTGAATATCCTGTAGTAAAGGCATTTCAAATTCAGTATGTCTCAAATTACTGTTTGGTCCCTTAAACATGTTCTTAATATTGTCCCGATCTTGTTTAAGGCACCATAATAAATCTCTAGTTATTCTTTATTTTTACCACTATATTATTCAGAATTTTTTAGTATAAGTTTCTAATTCAGTTTATGCACTATGCAACAGTTACTATGGTAATTCCTACAGCAAGTGATGGGAAATATACATATATCATATGTATTATATGTAACATAATTTTTTTTTTTTTTTTTGTATTTTTCTGAAGCTGGAAACGGGGAGAGACAGTCAGACAGACTCCCGCATGCGCCTGACCGGGATCCACCCGGCACGCCCACCAGGGGCGACGCTCTGCCCACCAGGGGGCGATGCTCTGCCCCTCCGGGGCATCGCTCTGTTGCGACCAGAGCCACTCTAGCGCCTGGGGCAGAGGCCAAGGAGCCATCCCCAGCGCCCGGGCCATCTTTGCTCCAATGGAGCCTTGGCTGCAGGAGGGGAAGAGAGAGACAGAGAGGAAGGAGGGGGGGGTATGGAGAAGCAAATGGGCGCTTCTCCTATGTGCCCTGGCCGGGAATCGAACCCGGGTCACCCGCACGCCAGGTCGACGCTCTACCGCTGAGCCAACCGGCCAGGGCTGTAACATAAATTTTGATACATTATATTATATATATATTATATACATATAGTATGGGGGTAGCTTATTGTTGATTTCATTTGTAAAAATCTATCTTACACAAACTCTTACATCCTTTCCTCCTTCACTCTACCTCCCCTGTTATTGCAAAAATTTGAGAAATACAACATGTTGTAACTAAAAGTTCTAATTTTAGGACACAATGTAGATAAAATCAATATATTTCAGCAGCATAACTTTGCTTTAATAAGGTTGACAATTTTATTTTGGTTAGAAATATCCATCTTCCTATTACCTGGTTTTAAAACTCAATTCAATTTACTGAAATTTAGGTAGTAATGCCATCATATATGTGAAATGGGGTGGGGAGGTAGCACACTTTAGTTTTTGATATAGAAAAAAAAGGCTTTTTATAATTATGTTTATTTAAAACCCAGTGGTTATGCCTCATAAGAAATTAATTTAGTAGCAGATCACATCAAGGTAACAGGTGTTAGATATTTTGTGATTATAATAATAATGGCATAATCACAAGATGATAGAAATCTACTATGGCTTAAATTAATTTCTATTAGTTTTGTGAGGTAAAGGGAGACTTTTGATGGCATTTTAGATTTATAATCTATGATAAAAACTTGTATCTCTAAGGCTGAGAATCTGCAGAAATATATAGAAATGGTGTACTTTAAGTCAGTGGATTATAATTGGGCTTTAACTGTATGCTCTTTTAAAGTTTAATTCACATATTATCATTTTATATTGCTTTCTGTATATACTAGAAATCAAAGGCTCTTTTTTATGACAGAGACAGAGAGAAACAGAGAGAGAAACAGATAGGAATAGCCAGACAGGAAGGGAGAGAGATAAGAAGCATCAATTCTTTGTTGCAGCACCATAGTTGTTCACTGATTGCTTTCTCATATGTGCCTTGATGGGGGAAGAGGGGATTATAGCAGACCAAGTGACCCCTTGCTCAAGTTAGCAACCTTGGGCTCAAGCTAGAAGCCTTGCTCAAAGCAAATGAGCCTGCACCTAAGCTGGCAACCTTGGGGTTTTGAACCTGGGTCCTCCGCATCCCAGTCCGACACTCTATCCACTGTGCCACTGCCTGGTCAGGCTCAAAGGCTCTTACTTTGGGGTCTTAAGAATTGTATTATAAATGGTTCACAAAAATACCATGTAGCTATATTTGCCTACTTTATACCAACAAACAAGAGTAGCTTTGCAAAATTTAGTATGGTTTTATATTGTACTCATTTTCCTATTGCAAACAAAGAATTATATTATACAGTGCTAGAAAATCCTGCAAATTATGCTAGATGTAATGCTTAATCTGAAGTTAATACCCTTAGTTAGAAAACTTGTCAGGAATATATACATATTATTAACTGTGCGAAAAAGAAACTAGGAATCATCCCAGCCACCTAAGACTTGATGTTCTTTTGGTGATATTTAAACCTACTTCTCACTTTAGAAAGCAAAAATGACTAGCATGTCTACCACTCTGGAATATTTTAAATATAATTATGTTTTATGTCTACATGACATTCACATACCACCCACCAAAACCTATATTCACCATCCTTATACCTACATACCCTACATATATCCACCAACATCTTCCCTCTTTGCCAGCTTAGATTTCATTATACTGTACTGGCTCAACAAAGAAAAAAGAAAAAAAAAACAACTAAAAATGTAAAACCAAAATCTTCAAAGTATCCTGAATAAATAATGTTAGATAAACCAAGTGAAATACAATAAGTGAAAAACATAATAATTTTTTTTTAACAATTATGTGAGAGACTGGGAAGCAGACAGGCAGACTCCTGTATGACTCAATCGATATCCACCTGGTAAACCTACTGAAAGGCCATGCCCATCTGGGACATTGCTCCACTGATTGCAACTGAGCCATTTTACCACCTAAGGCAGAGGCCATGGAGCCATCCTCAGCTCCTGGGGTCAACTTGCTCAAAGTGCTTGAGCCATGGCTACAGAAGGAGAAGAGAGAGAGTGGGAGAGAGAGAGAGGTGGTGGTGGTAGAGAAGCAGATGATGGCTTCTTCTGTGTTCCTTGACTGGGAGTCAAACCTGGGCCTTCCACACACCTGTCCAATGTTCTACTGCTGAGCAAACCAGCCAGGACACATTTAGAAACAGAGGTTTCTAAAGTAGTATTACTAATTAAATTATTTTGAAATTATTGATTCAAGCACTTGCTGTAAATTATGAAATTATTTAAACTACCTTATTTGTACAAGATTACTATGAGAGAATATATTTATGATTTCAAGCCAGCAACCTTTGGGCTCAAGCCATCAACCACTTATTGGATCATGTCTGTCTATGACCCCACACTCCAGCCAACAACCCTGCCCTCAAGCCAGTGAGCCTGTGCTCAAGCAGGATAAGCTTGAGCAGGTCCTTAAGCACCTGCACTTAAGCAGGTGACCTCAGGGTTTTAACTTGGTTCTTCATCATTCCAGGTGGACACATTATACATGTACCACTGACTGGTCAGGAACTCCCCCAGATTTTGAGCTCAGTTATTTCTACCTTCTTGCTTACACACAGTTTCTTTTATACCATCCATTTGCTAAAAACAAATACACTGCTCACAAAAATTAGGGGATATTTTATTGCTTCATATTCATTTTGAAATAACTCTAATTTTTGTGAGCAGTATCACCTAATTTGTGTGAGCAGTATACATACTTGCATTAACATACTCTTTGACCCCTACTTTTGCTCTATCCAAACAATTAATCTCGTTCAGATGTGCAGAACAAATTAGCAATGATTTAAAATCACCTGGAGTGTTATAGGTTTTTGAAAGAAGACTGGTTATGCCAGAGTCAAGTAATCATTTTTTTATTTTAATGAGATAATGTGGTAAACACAATCAGAACATAAAACTTTAGTGAAAATGGACAGTCTAGTGGGAGGTGGAAACAACCTTTTCAATAAACATCAAATGTAGTAGTTAATTCAAGTATCATTTGGGTGCTGACCACAAATATGTTTAGCAATTTAAAAAAAAACTGTGATTTTTTTCTTATATTTTACAGAGATATATTTGATTGTTTGCATACTACATAAATGATTTATATGGAAATTGATAGATTGTTCACACAAAATGAATAAAGATATTGACAACAAATAAGCACAGAAAGTTTGACATAGTATATACTATCATTAATATTTATAAATAATTGTACAAGTGTGTGAATTTATCCAATCTACTTCAATGTCACATACCTTTTATTAAATAATAAGAATTCAGTACATTAAAAATATTTTTCATTTATAATTAAGGGTTATTAAAATTAATGTAGTAAAATTAATTTTATGTGATTTGATTATAAAAATGAATTACTATTCGATGATGTAACTTTTAGCTATAAGATTATCTGGTAGCCTGACCAGGCAGTGGCGCAGTAAATAGAGCATTAGACTGAGATACAAAGAACCCTGGTTTGAGACCCGGAGGTTGCCAGTTTGAGAACGGGCTCATCTGGTTTGAGCAAAGCTCATCAGCTTGACCACAAGGTCACCGTCTCGAGCAACAAGTCACTCAGTCTGCTGTAGCTCCCCCAGTCAAGGCACATATGAGAAAGTAATCAATAAACAACTAAGGTGCCAAAACAAAGAACTGATGCTTCTCATCTCTCTCTCTTCCTGTCTGTCTGTCTGTCTGTCTCTATCTGCCCCTTTCTCTGTCCTTCTCTTTCTCTGTTACAAAAAAAAAAAAAAAAGATTAACTGGTAACATTATATTTACATGTGGAAAAAAGAAACTAACTGTATAGTTCTAATTTTCATAATGTTGGTCTAAGTTATCACCTAAATAAAACTATAAAATGGGTTTTAAAAAAATTTACAAGCATTCTAATCACTTACCTGCTCTATAATAAATCATGTTATATTTTGGAAGAATGGCTAATCAGATGTAATACTATATGCTCTCAAAACATTTCATACTCAACTGACGAGAATTCTCGAGCCTAATGACTCACTTATAATTGTTGTTAATCATAATTTTAAAATTATCCTTCTTCTCTAATGAAAAACATTCTCTCAGGGCAGAAATTTATTGGTTTTGTTCATCATATTACCTTTGTTACCCACCATACTTAATGAACTAAAGGAAATAAGAATAATGATCACAATATAAAGATATGAAAAAACAGAGCCCTTTGAATACACTAAAACAGATTCTCATGAATTAACTTTCAAAACTAAAAACACAAAGATGTTGTAATGTTCTTCCTATGTTTGATGTTTAGGAATTTTAAACTACAATAATATTAAAATTGGCCAACTAAGAAAATATTTATAAATTATCCTCTTAGTTAATTCTTAATTACTTTATAACTTAGTAACACTCAAAATGTCAAGGTAAATACCATTCACAATTGCTTCAAAAAGAATAAAATAACTGGGAATAAATTTAACCTAGGATCTAAAAGACCTGTACTTGGAAAATTATAAGACACTGAAAGAAGAAATTGAAGAAGATACAAATAAGTGGAAATATCTATCATGTTTGCGGTTAGGAAGAATTAACATCATTAAAAATGTCTATATTAGCTTGATCAGGTGGTAGCACAGTGGTTAGAGCATCAGACTGGGATGCAGAGGACCCAGATTCAAGACTCCAAGGTCGCCAGCTTGAGCGCGGGCTCATCTGGTCTGAACAAAGCTCACCAGCTTGAACCCAAGGTCGCTGGCTGAGCAAGGGGTTACTTGGTCTGCTGTAACCCCACTGTCAAGACACATATAAGAAAGCAATCAATGAACAACTAAGGTGTCACAACGAAAAACTAATGATTGATGCTTCTCATCTCTCTGTGTTCGTATCTGTCTATCCCTCTCTCTGACTCTCACTCTTTCTCTGTAAAAAAAAAATGTCTATATTATGCAAGAAATCTATAAATTCAACACAATTTTTATCAAGATAACAATGGTGTGCCTGACCGGGTGGTGGCACAGCGGATGGAGCATTGTACTGGGATGTGGAGCACCCAGGTTCGAGACCCCGAGGTCACCAGCTTGAGCGCGGGCTCATCTGGTTTGAGCAAAGCTCACCACCTTAGACACAAGGTCGCTGACTTGAGTAAAGGGTTACTCGGTCTGCTGTAGCCCCATGGTCAAGGCACATATGAGAAAGCAATCAATGAACAACTAAGGTGTCATAACAAAAAACTAATGATTGATGCTTCTCATCTCTCTGCGTTCCTGTCTGTCCGTCCTATCTATCCCTTTCTCTGACTCTCTCTGTACCGGAAAAAAAAAAAAAAAAAAGATACCAACGGTGTATTTCACAGAATCAAAACAAATATTCCAAATATTTATATGGAACAACAAAAGACCTGGAATAGCCACAGCAACCTTGAGGAAGAAGAACAAAGTTGGCCAATAGACATGTGAAAAGTTGCTTAATGTCACTAATCATCAGCGATTTGAAATGAAAACCACAATGAGATATCACCTCACACCTGCAGAATGGCTATCACTAAATCAACAATAAACATATGTAGGCCAGGGTGTGGAGAAAAGGAAACCCCATGCACTCTCGTTAGTGGCAATGTAGATTGGTAGAGCCATTGTGGAAAGCAGTATGAAATTACCTCAAAAAAATTAGAAATAGAATTACCCTATGACCCAGTGATTTTACTTCTGTGAATTCATCTGAAAGGATGGTTTTATTAGGAGAAACTTCCAGATAAACATAATGAAATAATGCATTCTTGGTAGATATTGTATATATTTATTATAATTTATTTTGCATGATAGTTTATCAGGAAAAGAAGAAAATGGTCTTAGTTTTCAAGCTAATGTAAACAATACTCAATTATTGTGGAAGAAATTAAATTTGATGAAAACATTGTAATAAAGATCCCAGCTAGATCAGAGATAAAGTGTATAGTTTGCAGAGTGCACAAAGGGAGAGCCTACGTATGTTTGTTTGCCCAGGTTTTGTTGCACTGAATGTCACCTACTCTTTGTGACTGGACAAAATTCTCAGGGGTTTAGGTGGAGAGTGGAGGGTGAGAATAAGAGGGAATGGAAAGATAATTCTTCAATTGACAAATATGCAGGGGTTGAAGTAAAAAAAGTCATGTGATTTTATTTTCTCTTAGAAACATTGGTCAACGGAGTTACAATGCAATAATATTTTTATTTTATCTCAATCAAAATGTATAAAGAAAAACATTTAAAATATAATACTATAAGAATGTGATATGTGTTCTTAACTGCCTAATTTCTTTTTTTTTATGTTCTTTATACATAAACAGCAATATACTCCCTAGTGTTACTACCTGATATAACACTAAAAACATAAAATGTTAAATTAAATTTTTCAGCTTTTATAACACATCTGATTAAAAGTAACAGATTCAAGTGCTTGTTACTTTTTTTTAAATAGGTCTTGGAGGGGAAAAAAGTCATTGCAAATCTCACTGGAAATAAACTGTTAAAATATGTTACTGACTTCTGCCACCCATGCGATTGTTTATATGACATGGCAATGGAAACAAATGAAAGAATAAAATATAATATCTGACAGTCTTGCAAGAAGCTAAGAACTGTCATTGGCATAAGTATGTCATAATACTTTTCCACAGTTTACATTCTAACAGTTTACAATGTACTTCCCCCAGGTTATTTCCCATAATCTAAACTACAAATCTAAAGTGTAATCATTCTAATTTTCACACTTAGAAAATGAGTGAAGCTTCATAAATTTAAATATCTTCTCAAGGTCAGAGAATTTTTGACATCAAGTATCATAACACCAAGCTAATGGTCAAAAAAATAATTACATATAGCCTTTATTTTAATTAAGCAATGTTTCTGGCAAAGCAGTTTTGCACATCTGGCCAATTAAATTACATCTGAAATGCTTATTTTAAAATTTTGGGTTTGCCCTGTGAAATATAAATCATCACTTAATTTCATATGTCTTATTTTCCTATGTAAAATTTCTTTAATAACATGTAATCATTATTTCAATATGTCAGGTAATTTTAATGCATTTGGAATTTTGTGAGCTGTCAAATAAGCTGAATCGTGTGATTCTTAAGCCACACTTGAGAATTAGGAGGAAAACACACATAGCTCTCTAAAATGGGGTTGCTACTTTTAGCCTCATGATTTTAGGGAATATACAGAGTGGGAAAAAATCAGGTTTACAGTTGTTAATATAAAAATAATACAATAATTAATTAATTAATTAATAATTACACTTGTGTGCTCTTTGTGCTCACAAGTGTAATACTTCCTTTGCCCACCCTTGTATGTAGACAACAAATAAAGGGACTATATAGTAGTCACTGTAGTCACACTGAAGCAGTAACATGACATAAAAGTAGGACACATATTAAACCTAAATTTTATATTCTGTGATGTAACGTCAAGTTATGAAACAAAGGAGGTGTTCTTTTTTTTTTTTTTTTTTAATTCTAAAAGAGCAAGCAAACAGGGAAGGGTGTAGTAGTCCAGAAAAGGGGCAATATTTTGAGTAGCATACTATTCGATCACTAAGAAATGGTTATCAATATTTTCCTAGACAAATTAATCCTAAAAAAAATACAGACACATGTGACATAATAAAAAAGATAATGTTGAAAATGCAAAACAAAGAGAAAGGCATATCCTCTCTGAAAAACAAATTATTTATAAAAAATTAAACTTTTAATATAAACAATAATATTAACATTAAAATTATGATAATTAAAGCAATATTATATTAGTGCAAAACAATCAAGTATTTAAATACAATAGAATAGAGAGCCCAGACATGCATGCATGATATATATCCCCTTATTTATATGGAAGCTGATCAAACATGACTATCATAAAACAGTATCTGAAAATTTACTTCTAATATTATAAAAAAATTAATATAAACTGTATTCAAGTTAAAATATGATAATAATTTTGGAAATTTTGAGAGTTCAATATGAAGCTAAGTTTCTCCTTGTGATCAGAAATACCTCAATTTTTCATGTTGGAATGAAAATACAAGGCTAACACTGACTAGACATAAAGTACTTATTTTGACAATACTACAACAAAACATGTGATTTGGAATTTTAAAATACATTTTTAGCATGCTTTCATATTTCTTAAGACAAGTAGCCTACTAAAGTACATAAAATATTGTATATTTCTGTTTTTCATGAAATATATGAGATTAGGCATGATGAAAAACAGAATCAATGTACCCATCACAATATGAAATCCAGAAACACAGTGGCCCAACAGAAGCCTTTGTGAAAAAGAAGAAAGTCTAGGTTTACCTCTGACTTTAGAAGTCTCTGTGGAGCTCTGTCTTGGATTGATTGGAATTCAGTAAGCCCACCCTGCCTGTGAATATCATCAAATAAAATTATCCCTGTCCTTTCAGAAATAACATGTCCTTGAACATTTGCCCGTGGTACCAGAGCCAAAGAGAATTATGTGGAATCCTTCTGGGTTTTCCGAGAAAATGCTAGAAAAGTGTCAAATAGCCTGCTTCTAAAGCGCAAATACTGATGAATTGAAAGTGACTGCTTGAGACAGTATGTCCACAAGAAGTCTTTAGTTAATTTTCTACACTGCTATAAAAATTCAGTTATCAATTAGGAGGCATTTGTGCT
This sequence comes from Saccopteryx leptura, assembly GCF_036850995.1. Classification (NCBI taxonomy): domain Eukaryota; kingdom Metazoa; phylum Chordata; class Mammalia; order Chiroptera; family Emballonuridae; genus Saccopteryx; species Saccopteryx leptura. The sequence continues at coordinate 65,868,883 of NC_089506.1, read as the reverse complement.
GTTTACTTGGCAAATCTGAGCTGTATTAATCTGAAACCTAAAATTTCTTAGAGGTCTTAACAGCTGGATGGGCAATATCACAAGAGCATAGCCATGTATAACATCCAGTGAGTCAATATTTTCCTCATGTCTGAATTTCAATCATACAATAGTTACACTATTTATACTCTCATGAAAGTGAGAAGAAAATACTTCTATTGTTATGCAAATACTATTTGGAATGGTTAATACAAGAGATAATTGGAGTTATGTTTATACTAAATTTGCTTTGTGTAATATTTTTGCAACCTCTTAGCAGAATCCAGCAATAACAGAAACATGGATTTCTTTGCTCTATATATGCAATTCTGTGAAGAGACAAGATTGGTGTGAGTCAGTCAGTACAGATGAAAGTTGGGAAGCACTGCAGAAGGGAGCAGACAGTGGAAGGAAAGAGAAAGTGAGAGTAATCTGCTAGTCTAAGTTAAAACATAATCTTCCCTTAGGTAGATCTCAAGTGTTGAACCAACATCAATGTAACTCAACATTCTATGAAACTTTTCTAACATAATCATCTGAATTTTTATACTATTTGATCATAACCTTCTAATATTTGGAACTCTATATCTCTATATCTCTATGTCTGCCCATATATTGAACTCTAAATACTCTCAACTTATCAATACTCTCTTCATTTGGCCTTTTGCTCTTTATTTATCCAGAAAACCCATCCTTCTGAATTGATAGACTTGTTATTCATGAGAAACGTGCAATCTGGAGCAAGGTAAAAGCTCATTAGCAGTGCATACTGGTAAATTAATCTCTCACTGCCCCCAATTATATCTAAAATTCCAATCCTGACCATCAGTAACTCCTCCAACTTCTTAACCTTCAACCTGGGCCTCTCTAATCCTTCAGTCTTCACCACCTTTTTATTCATAGGAAAGGAAAAATTCCATCAGATGAAACTCATTTAAATTTCTGGTAACCAACCCACAAATTTACCAATTTCTAGAAATGTCATTAGGATTTTCTGCAGACCTCTATGCTGACTAGAGAGGGAGACAGCATGTGGAAGGAGGCTGGCTTTGGGTCCTCTGACACAGTGCATCTTGACAGTGTTGTCACAACTGTGAGTGTGGCTGTGTCCCAGTCAGGCAGTCGATTCTGAAAGCATTTTATTTTTTGTTATGAAACTCTTTATTATGACTATAAGGGACAGGGAGGGCTTTAATTATTGTCCAGAATGTACAAAACCCAATCAATGGTTTCTCTTATCTTTGCTAGAGCCTCAATACCTTCCACTTCCCAATGCCCACAATGACTAAACAGTACCTTCAGTATTTAGAAGAGTTACTGTTTGAATTGAAACAAGTTGAAAACAAATTGAACTGACTACAACCTAGTGTAAGTAACCATAATTATAGGTTCTCATCTAAATAAATGAGGCACTAATGTAAGACAAAAAAGTATATGAAACATTTAACAATTCTGAAATTATAAATATGAAATTATTTCAACCACTGTTATGAACATTCGCTCTCAAATAATTGTGCATAAAGTACATTATAGTTCTTTCATAAATACTAA